>NC_134884.1:13912715-13920215 GCF_041734735.1 Babylonia areolata
TGCCAGACGTCTCACTCAACACTACATTTGCCAGACGTCTCACTCAACACTACATTTGCCAGACGTCTCACTCAACACTACCTTTGCCAGACGTCTCACTCAACACTACATTTGCCAGACGTCTCACTCAACACTACATTTGCCAGACGTCTCACTCAACACTACATTTGCCAGACGTCTCACTCAACACTACATTTGCCAGACGTCTCACTCAACACTACATTTGCCAGACGTCTCACTCAACACTACATTTGCCAGACGTCTCACTCAACACTACATTTGCCAGACGTCTCACTCAACACTACATTTGCCAGACGTCTCACTCAACACTACATTTGCCAGACGTCTCACTCAATACTATCTTTGACAGACGTCTCACTCAACACTACCTTTGCCAGACGTCTCACTCAACACTACCTTTACCAGACGTCTCACTCAACACTACATTTGCCAGACGTCTCACTCAACACTACATTTGCCAGACGTCTCACTCAACACTACATTTGCCAGACGTCTCACTCAACACTACCTTTACCAGACGTCTCACTCAACACTACATTTGCCAGACGTCTCACTCAACACTACCTTTGCCAGACGTCTCACTCAACACTACATTTGCCAGACGTCTCACTCAACACTACATTTGCCAGACGTCTCACTCAACACTACATTTGCCAGACGTCTCACTCAACACTACATTTGCCAGACGTCTCACTCAACACTACATTTGCCAGACGTCTCACTCAACACTACATTTGCCAGACGTCTCACTCAACATTACTTTTACCGGACGTCTCACTCAACACTACCTTTACCAGACGTCTCACTCAACACTACATTTGCCAGACGTCTCACTCAACACTACATTTGCCAGACGTCTCACTCAACACTACCTTTACCAGACGTCTCACTCAACACTACCTTTGCCAGACGTCTCACTCAACACTGCATTTGCCAGACGTCTCACTCAACACTACCTTTGCCAGACGTCTCACTCAACACTACCTTTGCCAGACGTCTCACTCAACACTACCTTTGCCAGACGTCTCACTCAACACTACATTTACCAGACGTCTCACTCAACACTACATTTGCCAGACGTCTCACTCAACACTACATTTGCCAGACGTCTCACTCAACACTACATTTGCCAGACGTCTCACTCAACACTACCTTTGCCAGACGTCTCACTCAACACTACATTTGCCAGACGTCTCACTCAACACTACATTTGCCAGACGTCTCACTCAACACTACATTTGCCAGACGTCTCACTCAACACTACATTTGCCAGACGTCTCACTCAACACTACATTTGCCAGACGTCTCACTCAACACTACATTTGCCAGACGTCTCACTCAACACTACCTTTGCCAGACGTCTCACTCAACACTACATTTGCCAGACGTCTCACTCAACACTACATTTGCCAGACGTCTCACTCAACACTACCTTTGCCAGACGTCTCACTCAACACTACATTTGCCAGACGTCTCACTCAACACTACATTTGCCAGACGTCTCACTCAACACTACCTTTGCCAGACGTCTCACTCAACACTACATTTGCCAGACGTCTCACTCAACACTACATTTGCCAGACGTCTCACTCAACACTACCTTTGCCAGACGTCTCACTCAACACTACATTTGCCAGACGTCTCACTCAACACTACATTTGCCAGACGTCTCACTCAACACTACATTTGCCAGACGTCTCACTCAACACTACATTTGCCAGACGTCTCACTCAACACTACATTTGCCAGACGTCTCACTCAACACTACATTTGCCAGACGTCTCACTCAACACTACATTTGCCAGACGTCTCACTCAACACTACATTTGCCAGACGTCTCACTCAACACTACATTTGCCAGACGTCTCACTCAACACTATCTTTGACAGACGTCTCACTCAACACTACCTTTGCCAGACGTCTCACTCAACACTACCTTTACCAGACGTCTCACTCAACACTACATTTGCCAGACGTCTCACTCAACACTACATTTGCCAGACGTCTCACTCAACACTACATTTGCCAGACGTCTCACTCAACACTACCTTTACCAGACGTCTCACTCAACACTACATTTGCCAGACGTCTCACTCAACACTACCTTTGCCAGACGTCTCACTCAACACTACATTTGCCAGACGTCTCACTCAACACTACATTTGCCAGACGTCTCACTCAACACTACATTTGCCAGACGTCTCACTCAACACTACATTTGCCAGACGTCTCACTCAACACTACATTTGCCAGACGTCTCACTCAACACTACATTTGCCAGACGTCTCACTCAACACTACATTTGCCAGACGTCTCACTCAACATTACTTTTACCGGACGTCTCACTCAACACTACCTTTACCAGACGTCTCACTCAACACTACATTTGCCAGACGTCTCACTCAACACTACATTTGCCAGACGTCTCACTCAACACTACCTTTACCAGACGTCTCACTCAACACTACCTTTGCCAGACGTCTCACTCAACACTGCATTTGCCAGACGTCTCACTCAACACTACCTTTGCCAGACGTCTCACTCAACACTACCTTTGCCAGACGTCTCACTCAACACTACCTTTGCCAGACGTCTCACTCAACACTACATTTGCCAGACGTCTCACTCAACACTACCTTTGCCAGACGTCTCACTCAACATTACTTTTACTAGACGTCTCACTCAACACTACCTTTGCCAGACGTCTCACTCAACACTACCTTTGCCAGACGTCTCACTCAACACTACCTTTGCCAGACGTCTCACTCAACATTACTTTTACTAGACGTCTCACTCAACACTACCTTTGCCAGACGTCTCACTCAACACTACCTTTGCCAGACGTCTCACTCAACACTACCGTTGCTGGACGTCTCACTCAACACTACCTTTGCCAGACGTCTCACTCAATACTATCTTTGACAGACGTCCCACTCAGTACTATCTTTGCCAGACGTCTCACTCAACACTACCGTTGCTGGACGTCCCACTCAGTACTACCTTTGCCAGACGTCTCACTCAATACTATCTTTGACAGACGTCCCACTCAGTACTATCTTTGCCAGATGTCTCACTCAATACTACCTTCGACAGACGTTTCACTCAATACTACCTTCGACAGACGTGCCACTCAATACTACCTTTGACTGACGAAAGCACCAGTACGGCCAGTGTGACAAGGACCAGAAGAGCCTTCATCCTGCAGGTTTCCTGTTCCCTTCGCCTCGTTTCACAGTCCCGTACAACTGGTGATGGGTTCTGAAGAAGCGGTGCACCGCTGTGATGTTGGGCAGCCCAGCCACGGTGGTTATATTGCTTCTTGTGGTGTTTGCACAGCTGGATGGGTATGACTTACAGACCGGTACTTTGTTTGTCTCTTGTCTGTGCCTGTCTCTTGTTTCAGCACGCACGCACAGATGTGTACAAACATACGAAAGAGAAACACGCGTGAGTGCGCGTGTTGATTCTTGTGACCCCTCCGTCCCACTTCCCTAATTCTCCCCCTCCCCTGCCCCTCTGGTATACATAGAAACATGAAAGGTTCAAACAGAGAGGCTTTGAAGGAGATGCCATAGTTCTGGTGCCAGAGATTTGGCAGATGATCTTGACTATGCTCTCTGGTCTGTGCCAGACGAACATGCCCCTGCTACGAAGCTGGCGGTGATGTCCCACCCTATACCACCCCCTCCGCCTCCCCCTTGGTTTGGCTCTGTGAGTGAGGAGGTGAAGGCAGCTAAACACGGGTGGCGTCAGGCTGAAAGACGATGGCATTCCACTGGTTTGTGCATCCACAGGCAGCTGTATAATGCAGCGTAAAGAATCGTAACGAACATTTGTACTCGCTGCCGAGACTGACTATCACTTTTCAAACTGAGCAAAGTAACTCTTGTAAACGGTAAACAACGCCAACCCACTCAGAATGATAGTATATCGTGCCCATTACTGCGCCACCAGTTCAGATCTCCCAAACTTTTGCTGACTACTTTGATAGCAAAGTGCAAAACCTCTACGAAAGCCTGAATTTTCAAACCCAGATCGTTGATAATAGTTGAGAATCATGTAGTCATTCCTTCAGCTGCTTTGAACCTGTGAGTAATGAATGCGTGAGAAAGAAAGGTGAGTGTGACCTGTGCACCAAAAATCTGCGATCTCGACCACCTTGTTGTTCGATGCCTCAACGAAATCTTACCTGCTTTGACTGATGTCATCAGTAACTCATTATTATATGGAATTTCTCCCTCCGGTAAATTTGCATTAGTTAAAATCCTGCTCAAGAAACCTTCCATTGATCATAATAAACTTTATATTTTTTAAATCGTCCAGTGTCTGACCTATCGTTCGTCTCAAAGGTAATCAAAAAGATAGCACTTCATCAGCTTTCCGTCTGTCTGAACTGACATCATCTATTCAGCTGTGTTCAGTCTGTTTACCACCCATTTCACAGCAAGGAAACTCGGTGCTCTTTTAAAAGTGACAAACGATTTTCTCATTGCAGCAGATTCTGGAAACGTGTCTATTCTTACGTTGCTTGATCTTTCGGCCGCGTTTGACACGATTGACCGTGATATCCTGCTCTCAGGCTCCATCATTTCTTTGGCATTCGAGGGATGGCTCTACCTGATGTCCTGAAGTCTGTGACAGTGCGGATGTGTGCTTCTTTCTGTCTTCTGCGTCTGATGTGGAGGGGAGGAAGGGAGAGTGGAACTGATTTGGGGGTGTTGCGGACAGTGCTGTGCATTGTTTGGGTGTTGTGATGTACTTGGTCGGTTTGGGGTGTTCTGATTGATTTTGGGGTGTTCTGACTGGTTTGGGGGTGTTCTGACTGGTTTGGGGTGTTCTGACTGGTTTGGGGTGTTCTGACTGGTTCGGGGGTGTTTTGGTTTGGTGTGGGGGGTGTTCTGACTGGTTTGGGGTGTTCTGACTGGTTTGGGGTGTTCTGACTGGTTTTGGGGTGTTCTGACTGGTTTTGGGGTGTTCTGACTGGTTTGGGGTGTTCTGACTGATTTTGGGGTGTTCTGACTGGTTTGGGGTGTTCTGACTGGTTCGGGGGTGTTTTGGTTTGGTTTGGGGGTGTTCTGACTGGTTTGGGGTGTTCTGACTGGTTCGGGGGTGTTTTGGTTTGGTTTGGGGTGTTCTGACTGGTTTGGGATGTTCTGACTGGGTTGGGGTGTTCTGACTGGTTTGGGGTGTTCTGACTGGTTTGGGGTGTTCTGACTGGTTTGGGATGTTCTGACTGGGTTGGGGTGTTCTGACTGGTTTGGGATGTTCTGACTGGGTTGGGGTGTTCTGACTGGGTTGGTGTGTTGTGACTGGTTTGTGGTGTTCTGACTGGTTTGGGATGTTCTGACTGGGTTGGGGTGTTCTAACTGGGTTGGGATGTTCTGACTGGGTTGGGGTGTTCTGGCTGGTTTGGGGTGTTCTGGCTGGTTTGGGGTGTTGTGACTGGTTTGTGGTGTTCTGACTGGTTTGGGATGTTCTGACTGGGTTGGGGTGTTCTGACTGGTTTGGGGTGTTCTGACTGGTTTGGGGTGTTCTGACTGGTTTGGGGTGTTCTGACTGGTTTGGGGTGTTCTGACTGGTTTGGGATGTTCTGACTGGGTTGGGGTGTTCTGACTGGTTTGGGGTGATCTGACTGGTTTTGGGGTGTTCTGACTGGTTTTGGGGTGTTTGGGTCTGGTTTTGGGTGTTCTGACTGGTTTGGGGTGTTCTGACTGGTTTGGGGGTGTTTTGGTTTGGTTCGGGGTGTTCTGACTGGTTTTGGGTGTTCTGACTGGTTTGGGGGTGTTTTGGTTTGGTTCGGGGTGTTCTGACTGGTTTTGGGGTGTTCTGACTGGTTTGGGGGTGTTCTGACTGGTTTTGGGGTGTTTGGGTCTGGTTTTGAGTGTTCTGACTGGTTTGAGGTGTTCTGACTGGTTTGGGGTGTTCTGACTGGTTTGGGGTGTTCTGACTGGTTTTGGGGTGTTTGGATCTGGTTTTGGGTGTTCTGACTGGTTTGGGGTGTTCTGACTGGTTTGGTGTGTTCTGACTGGTTTGGGGTGTTCTGACTGGTTTTGGGTGTTCTGACTGGTTTTGGGTGTTCTGACTGGTTTGGGGGTGTTTTGTTTGGTTTGGGGTGTTCTGACTGGTTTTGGGTGTTCTGACTGGTTTTGGGGTGTTTTGGTTTGGTTTGGGGTGTTCTGACTGGTTTGGGGGTGTTCTGACTGGTTTGGGGGTGTTCTGACTGGTTTTGGGGTGTTTGGATCTGGTTTTGGGTGTTCTGACTGGTTTTGGGGTGTTTTGTCTGGTTTGGGGTGTTCTGACTGGTTTGGGGGTGATCTGACTGGTTTGGGGTGTTTGGGTCTATTTTTGGGTGCCATGATACTGGTACCGCGTGTTGTAGTGATGTTTGGTATGAATTCTCTGTGTGTGTTTTCTTGTTCGCGACGTTTTGTGTGTGTGTGTGTGTGTGTGTGTGTGTGTGTGTGTGTGTGTGTGTGTGTGTGTGTGTCCGTGCTTAGATTACTGTTGGTCTGTGTTGGGTTATACGTATGAAAGTTAACCTTTGGTGTTCGGATACATCTGCACGTCAAATTTTACGTTGTGCTGCACGGCTGGGCATGTTTTGCATGGGGGGCGATGTATGTATTAAATTTGTAGTAGGAGTAGTAGTAGCGGTAGTAGCAGTAGTAGTAGTAGTAGTATAAACAGCGAACAGATATACACGTATGTTGTGTGTTTTTTTAATGTATGATATAGTTTGCAATGGGCATTGAGCTTGGTACGCACTTTTGATGCAGTGTCTTGTATTTCGTTATGTTTGGTCCAACCGGTATGTTTTGATGGATATCTTTATTGAGACAATTGCACTGTAAAGTGCTTAGAGTAAAATCACTATATTAGGACCTATATAAATAAAATCAGTGGTTGTAGTAGTAGTAGTAACTACACGCGTGTACACACACACACACACACACACACACACACACACACACACGGGCATTCAATAAGTACGGGTGAAGTGGAGAGAGAGTGATTGTATCGACTGACACACGTTTTGCTGACCACGCTGCCTCGTTTCTTGCAGGACACCATGGACACAGGGTCTTTGTTATCAGTTGATCCGTTCATTGTCATTGTAACATCACCATCTGCTCTATGTCTCTTCCTGATTCGTGCTAAACCCTTTCTCTGCAGCTTGGGAGGCGTTCGGATTGAGACTTTTTCCGATTTCTTGAAGCGGCGCTCCATACACTGTAGAAAACTCCCCTTTACTTGTAGATACACTATACACACTTCAGAAGACTCCCTATTGCTTGTAGATACACTATACACACTTCAGAAGACTCCCCTCTTGTAGATATACTATACACACTTCAGAAGACTCCCCTATTGCTTGTAGATCCACTATACACACTTCAAAATACTCCCCTATTGCTTGTAGATACACTATACACACTTCAGAAGACTCCCCTATTGCTTGTAGATACACAATACACACTT
>NC_134884.1:13930215-13940215 GCF_041734735.1 Babylonia areolata
ACGCCTCTGCAATTTTCAGGTAAATTTTTGTTTCCTTTTTGCTGTTATAGACCCTGACCAGAGCACGCAGCAAGAGAGAGGGGTCGGGGTGGGGGCGTGGCGGGGATAGGGGGGGGTACAGAAGGGAAAGAAAACTGGCTTTTTAGGCGGGGGTGGAGTGGGGTGGGGAGAAGAAGGGTCCTTTTATATGATCTGTTCTAAATGCGTGTGTCTTCAACAGGTGGATTGTGTGTTCAGTCACATGGTGACAAGAAGTCCCGTGTTGTCAAGGAGCCTTTTTCTTTCCTTTTTTTTCCCTTCTTCTTTTTTGGAGGGGGGGAGGGAGATGCAAAGGTGGGGGTAGAGTGGTATGGGAAGAGTTATCAAAAAGAATGCCACATTGGTCCAGAAATAGGGGCAATATCCACAAATTTTCCCTCGAGCCGGAATGAGTAGTGTTCACAACAAGGACTGGACGTTCACTCCGTCAGTCACACAGAGAGTGGAGGAGCAGAGACGTGGATACTGCCCACATTGGAACTTCCTAGTGTGCAAAATATGCTCACGAGTACACTTGGTGTGGAAATGCGCAATCAGTGTATTATATGCGTAGTTTGTCAATGGCGCGCGCGCACACACACACACACACACAGAGGTGATCAACAATCCTTTGAAATGTAATCATTTTATTGCAGGTGGACATAATTTGTTTTCATTTCAACAATTTCCAGAAAATAGCTTTCTACATGAGCACAAACAGAAACAATATCAACACCTACATAATATTGTTTTCTTCTTCTTCTCTTCCTCCTTCTGGCTATTCCAAACAGTTTCTATTCCAGAACAAACTTTAGCGTTGACACGTGTTTTTTTTCTGCAACCTGCACAATGAACGTCGAAACCGAGCATGCCTATCATCAGACTTCTGTGTGTGAGAAATCTGTCCGAGGGAAGATCACAATTTGGATCAGTTCTGCATCATGTAGCTGTAAATCCAGCTGTGATAATGGGCGACATTAGTGTAGATACCGGGAAAACTGGCCAAGGCACACCCCTTGCCGTAGGAGACCACGCCGACTTGCACGAAGGATCTGTTTTCATCGCTCCAGCAGACCAGAGGACCGCCAGAGTCTCCCTGTCAATGTTCATCAGAGATGATAAGTGGTACGTGAATATTTGTTATACACATGCAGTTTAAGGAATGGGTCTTTGTGAACATGGGTGCACACGCACACGCGCACGCGCACGCGCGCGCGCACACACACACACACACACACACACACACACACATGCATGCACATACACATACACACACACGTACGCACGCACGCACGCACATATGTATACACGCACACACTCACACAATTATTCACACGTAAACACGCAAGCGCGTGCACACACACACACACACACACACACACACACACACACACACCTGGCAAGAGTCTTGATAACCATCAAAGAAGCCGCCACACACACACATACACACACACACACACACACACACACACACACACATACATGCACGCACGCACGCACGCACACGCACGCACAAACACACGCACACACCTGGCAAGAGTCGTGACCCCCATCAGGGAAGCCTCCACACAGCTGCACGTCAGTGTTGGGCAGGTAGTTTTGGTCGTAGATGTTGAAGGCGGTCTTACACATGGGGCCCATGTGGGTTATCACCTCCGCCATCTTCAGCACATCGGACACTCTGCCTCCCGCTGCATAACGTGTAAAGAACAGAAAGCTTCACAGAGTCGTTTGTTTCGTGTGTATGATGTAAAACCTTGGTGATTTGGGGGCTGAACGTTAAATAGTGAATGTGTCTATCGATGATTTGCACTGAACATTCTAAGTGAATATATGCACACTTTACAGGTTGTGTTTTTGTGTGATTTTTGTTTTGTTACATGCATCTAGATTCAATGGAGAGAGAGAGAGAAAGGGGGGAGGAGAGGGGGGGGGGGGGTGAGGGCGTGCGGAGCCAGGAAGTTGGGTGTGGCCAATTGAATTAAGGTTACTGGCAGAGTTTCATTGTCGTTTTTATCTTCTTCCTTTCTAATATCATCATCTTAGATGAACAGACTATAAATAGATAATATCTTCTTCCTCTTCTGCTTCTTCTTCTCCTTCTTTTTCTCGTCTTTCTCCTCTTCCTCTTGTTGTTGTTACTGTTGATGTTGTTGTTATTATCATTGTTATTATTCATTAATGAAATGAGTAGCCAAAATATATTCCTGAACAAAAAATGGCAACAACCGTTCTTTGACCGAACATGTTCATTGGGCTACAGGGTTTTGTTTGCTTGTATTCTGTTTTGTTTTGTTGAAGACCGTGTGTAATTTTCTCTTCGACTATATCGTTCCAAAGGATAGATATGCACCAGAATGTGTTGTTTTATTCGCAAGTTTGTTCGTTGCTTTCAAATTTGTCAAACTCACTTAGAATTTGATTTACACAACACCCCCGAAAGTATGGCTGCCAACATGGCGGGGTAAAAACGGTCATACACGTAAAAGCCCACTCGTGTACATACGAGTGAACGTGGGAGCTACAGCCCACGAGCGAAGAAGAAGAATAATTTACGCGACAGACACAGTCAATAAACCCATGCTTGAAATCATTCAAGAATGACTCACGAATTACGCCAGCACATTCAGTATGTCCTTCCAGACAAACAACTCTTGCAGACACTCTTTCACTGACCTCTTCTCAGTCTCGCCCTAAGCTCACTCTGTCAAACAGTGTTCCTCGGTGATACTGGTGTGCTTCTTCATGGCCTTCAGATGGCTAGGTTGTTGTTTCAATCACGAACTGTATAATGTTTATCTCAAAATTAATTTACCTGGTTAATTTATGTTTAATGAGGAGAATGTGATTTTGCCTTTCAGCTTTCTAATGATGTGGTGATTGTCTCCGCTAACTTAGAGACATTATAGATTTCTATGCTACACCTAACTGATGATTATTCAATGTCACTGCGTTCGTCTAATTCTTGCTACTTGACCCATTCCTGCGTAAACAGTGTAACTGAACTGTTGTCCACTGCCTTCTTTCTCCTCGTCAAACCGTGACCTTCAACTTGATTTGTGCCTGTCTCGTCTTATTTTTGTCTTACTCTTCAGGTCAGAGTGTTGGTCAGTCCGTAAGATTATCGCCCAGTCATTACTGCATAATCAGGATACAGAAGATGGTGCAGCAAATTAAATCTTATCTCATCGTTACCACAACTACCACTGTCATCGTGGTCACCGTTGACACGGTAGTCGTCGTCGTCATCACCATCATCATCATCGTCATCGTAATCAACATCATCGTCATCATCATCATCACCATCACCATTACCATCATCATCACCATCATCACCATCACCATCACCATCATCATCATCATCACCATGATGGTAATATAATAATTACTATCATCATTATTACCATCATCACCGTTCACTATCACCATCATCATAATCATCATCATCGTTATTATCATCACCATGGCCTAGAGGTAACGCGAACGCATAGGAAGCGAGAGAATCTGAGCGCGCTGGTTCGAATCACGGCTCAGCCGCCGATATTTTCTCCCCCTCCACTAGACTTTGAGTGGTGGTCTGGACGCTAGTCATTCGGATGAGACGAGACAATAAACCGAGGTCCCGTGTGCAGCATGCACTTAGCGCACGTAAAAGAACCCAAGGCAACAAAGGCGTTGTTCCTAGCAAAATTCTGTAGAAAAATCCACTTCGATAGGAAAAACAAATAAAACTCCAAGCAGGAAGAAAAAAAGGGTGGCGCTGTAGTGTAGCGACGCGCTCTCCTTGGGGAGAGCAGCCCGAATTTCACACAGAGAAATCTGTTGTGATAAAAAGAAATACAAATACAAATACAGATACAAATCATCGTAACTCACACGACGTGGTTCCCCATCCGGACACAGTACAGTTCTCGCCGCTGGGGGTGTGCGGTGGAGTGAGACAAATGGGCCACACACACTCATTGAACTCCATGGGTTCGTTGAGCGTGAGAAGAGCAATGTCATGCTCTGTTGGGACAGAGATAAAGAAGGGATTATCACGCAGCAGCAACAGTTGGCGATGCAGCGACAACAGTGATGATATCGGCGTGATAAGATAACATCAATGGCAGCAGGAACAATAACAACAACAGAACGCCGGCATCAACAGCGACAGAAACTGCAGTAGCAGCAACAGTGACAATAGCAACATCAGTAATAACAGTGCCTACAACGCCAATGACAATGACTGTAGCAGTAGCAATAAAAAATAGAGTGAAAATAGCACAGCAGCAACAACTGATCGGGTCTCCCGTCGGTCTGACTGATGAGTAGGCAGGCAGGCTTATCTGTCTGTGTGCGTCCTCATATGGGAGAAGAGGCCGATTCTGGATGCGCAGCACTTCCCACATGCCTGCAAGAGAAAACGTCTCCAGAAGTTGAGCCCTGCTTCCTTCGCTCACGCTTCTCCTTAATGGCCAGCATTCTCTTGTTTTCAAATGTCTATAACCACTAGAGCACAGCATCCTCCAGCGAGAGCGGTCAAGGGCATCAGTTTCCCAGGAAGCGATGTCTATGTCACAGGCTTTGAGGTTTGTCTTTAAGGTGTCCTTAAAGCGCTTGCAGGTTCTTCCAAGTTCACGGTGGCCTTCCTTCAGCTGGCCATACAAAAGCATCTTCGGGATCCTGCTGTCTGCCATGCAGACAACGTGTCCTGTCCAGCATAGCTGGCACTGGATCAGCAGGCTTTCGATGCTGGGCAGGCCGCTCCTCTCTAGGACCTGGAGGTTGGAGACCCTGTCTTGCCACTTTATGCCGAGGATCTTTCGTAGGCATCTCTGGTGAAACTGCTCAGGTTGTTGAATGTGACGGCGTACGTCGTCCATGTTTCACAGCAGTACAACAAGGTGGTCAGCACAACAGCTCTGTGGGTTTTCATCTTGGTGCTGAGCCTGATGCCACAGCCTGTTGTTGAGTCTGCCAAAGGCGGAACTGGCCTTCGCGATGCACAGCGTCACTTCTGCATCAAGGGCTCCGTTGCTCCACAGGGTGCTGCCCAGGCAGTCATCAGCGGAGAGGAACTCTCTCAACAGTGCCTCAAACACCCTGGACCTAGCATAGAGTCGCTGCAAGTTGAAAAGTTTGCCATCTGTGCGAAACTGAATGTAGATGCCCCGGTCACAGCCTGGGAAGGTGTCAATCAGCATGGCAAAGAAGAGAATGGAGAACAGTATGGGTGGCAGGACGCATCCCTGCTTCACTCCATTTACCACAGGGAACGGATCCGACATGTCAGTATTTTCCTCTACTCTCACCTGCATGCCATCGTGGAATGACGCAATCAGCTGGATTATGCTCTCTGGGCAGCCGAACTTCAGGAGGATCTTCCACAGACCACAGCGGTTCACCGTGTCGAAAGCCTTAGGTCTACAAAGATCATGTGGAGCTCCTTGTTCTGCTCACGGCACTTCTCTTGCATCTGGCGTACGGCAAACATCATGTCACATGTTCCCCTGCCTGAGCGGAAGCCGCACTATGCTTCAGGGATGACAGTGTTGGAGACATGGTCAACCAGTCTGTTGAGTATGATGCGGACGAAGATCTTGCCGGCGATGCCGAGGAGAGAGATTCCACGGTGATTATCGCAGGATGTTTTGTCTCCCTTCCGTTTGTAAATGTGGACAATAGAAGCATCCTTGAAATCCTTGGGGGCCTCCCCTCTCTCCCAGATAGACTGGAAGAGGGCGGTCAGCTTGTCTGTCAGCACCTCGCCTCCATACTTGTAGATGTCAGCCTGGATTCCATCCGCTCCTGGTGTTTTTCCTGACGTTGTCAGCTTCAGGGCCTTCCGGGTCTCGGCCTTGGTGAGAGGGGCAGCTGACTGGTAGCTATGGGAGGACTGCAATTACCTCGTCAGATACGGACGAGTCCCTGTTGAGGAGGGTGTTGAAGCGCTCTGCCCAGCGGGCAAGGATGTCTTTCTTGTCTGTCAGGAGGGTGGTCTGGTCCGAGGCTCGGACAGGGGTTGATCCTGTGACTCTCGGCCCATACACAGCTCGGAGACCATCATGGAAGGTCTTCATGTCGTGAGCATCAGCAGCGGACTGAAGCTCTTCGGACTTTCTCTCCCACCAGGTGTTCTTCATCTCACGCAGCCTCTTCTGTACGAGTTGCTTGGTTTGCAAGAACTGATTCTCCTTCCTCTGGCAGTCTTTATCGGAAATGTGATCCTGATGCTGTATATGCAGTGTGTGCAGGAGCTTGGAGATTTCAGAGTCGTTCTCGTCAAACCAGTCTTTGTGGTTCCTCTGTACAAAGCCGAGTGTGTCAGCTGCTGCTGTGTACACAGCATCTGTAAAGGTGCTCCATACCTCTTCTACATCAGTCGATGCAGGAATTTCTTGGAGAGCTGCTTGGATTTGCTGCTGCAGCACGTCCTTGGTGATAGGGAGGCGGTGGAGGTTCAGCTTCCTAGGGGGTTTCTGCCTGGCTGGTTGGAGCTTCGTGCAAGTCTGATGTTCACCTTGCTGCGTACCAGGCGATGGTCCGACCAACAGACTGCTCCTCTCATGCAGCGTGTAATGGAAACATCACCTATGTCCCTCTGCCGGACAATCACATAGTCCAGCATGTGCCATTGCTTGGAGCGGGGGTGTATCCATGTGTTCTTGTACTTGTCCGCTTGTTGGAAGAGGGTGTTGGTGATGGTCAGTCCATGCTGCGCGCAGAGCGAGAGCAAAAGCAGTACGTTGGAGTTGCACTTGCCAGTGCCGTACTGTCCTAGGACTTTTGGCCACGAGGAGAAGTCCACACCGACGCGGGCGTTGAAAATCCCAAAGGATGATCAGCCTGTCCTTTCTGTCTACCGCTGAAATGGTGCGGCTGAGCTCCTCGTAGAAAGCTTCTTTGATGTCATCAGGGTTGGTCATCGTCGGGGCATAGGAGCTGATGACTGTGGCGAAACGATCCTTGGACAGCTTCAGATGCAGGGTCATCAGCCTGTCGTTTATCCCAAGTGGAAGGCTGTCAAGCTGTCGTGCAAGTTTGGTTTGTATGGCAAAGCCCACGCCTGAGGTTCTTGGGGTGCTATCTGGTTTCCCAATGCAGCAGCAACAACAGTAATGATAACGACAATAACACCCTGACACTAACAATACCCAACAAAACGAACAACATAAGCAGCCCATCAACATTGATGAATACACACACACACACACACACACACACACACACACACACACACAGAGACATGCCATCCGCAGTGGTAACTACAGTGACAGAAGCATCTTCAGTAACAACAACAGAACTGGATGCAATGTCAACAGTAACAGCAAAGTCAGCAGCACATACGCCATTGGTACCAAAAGCAGCAGCAACAGCAGAACTTGAGGAAGAAGAGGAGGAGGGAGAGGAATGGACAGTGCAATATCACATTGCATGTCATGAGTTACAAAGCAAGCAAGCAACAACGCCGATGATCAGTTTTTCAACTTCCCACCAGCAGCAGTGGCAACAACGACAACCATGGCAACGTTTGCTATTTATAGGAAGAAGTAGGGGCCTTTATCAGTGTGGGGGACACACATTCACTTGATCTCCAGAGACGGATGCCACCAGACAAGGACACACAGGGACATAAACATTTACATACACAAGCACACTCTAAGGTACACACAGATATATGCATTTACACAGACAGTTATACACACAGACATGCGCATTTACACAGACAGAGACAGTGAAGAACAGACACACAGGGAAATAGATTTGGACATTTCCAGAGACGTGGGTATCAATCCAGTAGTAGTTCAAGGTCAGTAACTCCTGTCATGGCTTAACTGTTTGTCTCGCGCTTGCTTTTGTTTCACTTCTTGAGGTTAGTTTTACACCGTTCGAAATGTGTTCAGCTAAAGAACTAAAATGGTATCTGCTCCTTTTGTGTTGTGATCTCTGCCCGTTCTCCATCCGAACGTACAATAATGTCTTCTTTTTAAAATAAAATAAGTGTCTGCACTGCAAAAATAACTAACTAACTAACTGACTAAATAAATAGACAAATTGATGGTGGTGGTGGTGGTGGTGGTGGTGTGTGCCCATCGAGATCGATGATGACCATCGTTTTCATCCAGCTGGGGGACGGGGGGAGGGTGTTGGGGGGGGATGCTCATGAGTCTATCTGTGAATGCGCAGATGGCTGAATAGTCCAATCTGCGCACGAAATGTTCGCTGACAGTTGGGGCAGATAAAGACAGGCATATGATGTCAGGGAGCTTGTTTGCCAGTGACTTTCTGGTCTGCCTCTTCTGAACAGCTGCAGCAGTCCTGTTGGCCTCGCACAACTTGGCGCCTTTGTGCACAGCAGCCCGCCATTTGTCACGGTCCATTGCAGATTCCTCCCAGGAGTCAGGGTTGATGTCAAACGCTTTCAAAGAGACTTTCGGAGTGTCTCTGAAGTGTTTCTTCTGGCCTCCTTGTGATCTCTTCCCTTGTTGCAGCTCGCCATAGAAGAGCCTTTTGGGCAGCCGATGGTCTGGCATGCGCGCCACGTGTCCAGCCCAGCGAAGCTGGGACTGCATCAGGATGGTGAAGATGCTGGGAAGGGTGGCTTTTGCAAGCACCTCCGTGTCTGGGGTACTGTCTTGCCACTTGATGTTCAGTAGCTTCCTGAGGCATGTTGCGTGGAAGTGGTTCAGCTTCTTGGCGTGTCGTTTGTACACTGTCCAAGTTTCGCAGGCGTACAGTAGTGTGGAGAGAACTACTGCTCTGTAGAGCTTTAGCTTGGTCTCGAGACCAATGCCTCTTCTGTTCCAGACATTTGCATAGAGTCTGCCAAAGGTTGCGCTTGCTCTTGCAATCCTGACGTTCACTTCGTCGTCGATGGTCGCATTTCGTGACAGTGTGCTGCCAAGGTATGTGAACCGCTCCACCGCACTGAGTCTCTGACCGTTGAATGTGATGTTGGGCTCAACGTGGGGTTTCCCTGGGGCTGGCTGATGGAGAACTTCAGTTTTCTTCGTGCTGATGGTAAGGCCGAAGTTCCTGCTGGCAGTGACAAACTTGTCGACGCTGAGTTGCATGTCAGCTTCAAATCCAGCATTGAGGGCACAATCATCAGCAAACAAAAAGTCTCTGATGACCTTGGTTTTTGCTTGAAGCCTTCTGGGGTTAAACAACTTGCCATCTGTTCGGTACTTTAGGCTGATTCCAACATCGCCATCTCTGAAGACATCAGTAAGCATTGCATTGCAGAGAACATGAGGCTGAACAGTGTTGGAGCCAGGACGCAGCCTTGCTTGACACCATTTGTGACTGGAAAAGAAACAGATGTTTCGCCATTGTCCTGGACTCGAGCCTGAATGCCTTCATGGAATTGGCTGACCAAGGAAATAAATTTCTGTGAGGCTGGTATGGAGTCTGAGCCAAGTGCCTTGCCACTGGATAGCAGACGGATTGCTTTCTGGGTCTCAAGAAGTGTTGGCGGATCGTCCAGTGCTTCGTTGATGGGGACTTGCGGGAGACGGTCTATGGCTTCATCATTTATGTAGGAAGGGCGATTTAAGACATTGTCGAAGTGCTCAACCCAGCGTTCGAGAATTTTCTCATTCTCGGCGATCAAGGTATTCCCATCTGCACTGAGGAGGGGGGATGATCCTGAGGATGTGGGGCCGTAGACTTCTTTTAAGGCATCATAGAACCTCTTCATATCGTGCCTGTCAGCATATCCCTGGATCTCATCAGCTTTGTCACTCAGCCACTTTTCCTGCATCTGGCGTAACTTTTGCTGAACAGTCCTGCGGATGGCATTGTACACATCCTTTTTTGATGTGGACTTTGGGTTGCTCATGTAGGCTTGATGCAGACGGCGTTTCTCATCAAGAAGCTGCTTGATTTCATCACAGTTTTCATCAAACCAGTCTTTGTGATCTCTGGTCATGGGTCTCAGGGTCTCTGAAGCTGTACTATAGATCAGCTCGCGCAGGGTCCTCCAGTCAGACTCCACATT
>NC_134884.1:13945215-13980215 GCF_041734735.1 Babylonia areolata
GAATCCTCTGGTCATTTTACGTAATAAAACGTCGTCAGTTACTATTATTCATTCCAGAAATCCAAGGGGTGTGTGGGAGGGGGAGTGTTGCATACATGCAATTATGTATTCATGGCATTATCATCAACCTTCAGTATTTTCATTGAACTATTTTACAAAACTTTTGTTTTTCGCTCTTTTCTTTGTTTCATAGTACAGTGATAAGACAACTGCCACCAGCTACTTCTGTGGGGTTTTTTGGTTTTTTGTTGTTGTTGTTTTTTCGTTGTTGTTGTTTTCGTGTCGTTTTGTTGTTGTCTTTTTTTTCCCATACAATGATTATAGAAATACCAACCGCAATGGAACTGGACGAATTCAGATAGATCTCTTTATATACTCAGTGTATTTTTCTGTTTCATATCCAGTTTCTATAACCTGTGGAATGAATTAAAAGTGAGAAATGTTTATTTCACACCTGACAAATGAAATAAAATAGTCTGCCAGATTTTATGTGCACAATTATCGTTTCCAAGAGCTGACCAGTGATTCATTTTGAGAGCATTTTTTTTTTCATGTATAGTTGTTCACTGCCTGCTCATATAATCGCTAAAATATAAATATCTTGAATACGTATTATATAATGTCTTTTTCATAATAGCAACGCTGTTTATTGATCGATTCATTTACTTTATCTATCTATGTATCTGTCTATATATCTATCAATTTTGTCATCAGTGATAAAACCTACATTTGTACCTAAAGGAAAGGTGGTGGTGATTGTGGGTCTGCTTGTTGTTGCCGTGTCGTTCAAGCACTTTTCAGGATACAGAAGTTCAGCTGCAATCCAGTAATCGTCTCCTGCGTCTTGAGGGTTGTTCAAAAAATACACCAGCCATCCGCACGAGAAGTCCTTGCGGTCATCTGGGAATTCTGCAGAGAAAGTTCTGAAACCGTTGTACTATGTTCTAGGAACGCTGTAATGTGATGATTTTTACAGTTAAGTTCAGAACTTTGGTCATGTTCTTGTGTTATTTATTTTACCAATAGTAGATATGTACATTGTGAATTTGTGAGTAAGTGTTTTTGTTTATCGATAAACACACACACACACACACACACACACACACACACACACACACACACACATAAAGAAAGCACGCACGACTGCCGCACACACACACACACACACACACACACACACACACACACACACACACACACACACACACACACACACGGAAAGAATAACCACTGTACTTTCGTCAAGGTCGAGGCAAGCGTTGTAAACATCCTCTTGAAGATATCTGGTGGCATAAAAAGAATATTATCACACACATGCATTTCACATCGATATACAGAGAGGCAGAGAGAGGGGGAGTGGGGGGTAGGATGGTTTATTCATATACAGCCTTGCCCCTCCTGATTGGGGTACACTGACGTAATACAACAATATAGTTTGAATAGTAGTCTCATTCAGCTCAGTAAATCATGAAGTCATATTTTATCGCAATTGAAATGCTTTGTGAAACTATATTTTAAAATTCCTCACACTTTTTTAAAACAAAGTCTCATGAAAAGGGAGAGGCTGTGAGAGAGTTTTATCCCTTCGAAGACAGCACTTTGGAGACATATATATATATATATATATATACACATACATATATATGTATATATATATATGTGTGTGTGTGGAGTGATGGCCTAGAGGTAACGCGTCCGCCCAGGAAGCGAGAGAATCTGAGCGCACTGGTTCGAATCACGGCTCAGCCGCCGATATTTTCTCCCCCTCCACTAGACCTTAAGTGGTGGTCTGGACGCTAGTCATTCGGATGAGACGATAAACCGAGGTCCCGTGTGCAGCATGCACTTAGCGCACGTAAAAGAACCAACGGCAACAAAAGGGTTGTTCTTGGTAAAATTCTGTCGAAAAATCCACTTCAATAGGAAAAACAAAAACAAAAAAAACTGCACGCAGGAAACAATACAAAAAATGGGTGGCACTGTAGTGTAGCGACGCGCTCTCCCTGGGGAGAGCAGCCTGAATGTCACACAGAGAAATCTGTTGTGATAAAAAGAAATACAAATACAATATATATATATATATAATTATATATATGTATGTATGTATGTATAACACGGAATGAATCAGTCAAATGCCTAAAATGACTGTAATGTCGTCCCCCGTTGATTCGTCAGAAAACTCGGCAAGGCCACCACTGCGACAAGCGATCTGGAGATATCACGTACATTGTATTGGTATTCTCAAACTGAACGGGGGAAAAACTACAATATAACAACTTGCCAAAGTCGATGAAGGATACCAACAAAAGGTTATAACCAACAACAACAAAAAATGATGATGAAAATAAGCAATGGAAAATACACAGTGAACAAAAAGGAGAACAGAACTGTGTAAATAATTTACTAATTGATTGATCTCTACACCTTTTGCTGGAATATCGAAAACGATGCAATGGGTTCCAGATGGTCTGTTCATTTATAAATAGACCCTTTATGCAGGGGTATGAAAAATTGGGAGAGATTTTTTTTTTTATCAAGGGGTATATAAAGGATACAAGGGAGATAAAATGTGTGGGTGGCTTCGGTTATATAACACAGCTGGACAGACCACTAACATAATGTTTTGTTTTGTTTTTTATCTCATTTGCATCCTTTTCATCTTTGAAATAAGCAGTAACTGGCGGTATTATTCTGAAGTAAATCAGTGTACAGTGCAGCTGGACAGACCACTAACATAATTTTTATCTCCCTTGCATCCTTTTCATCTTTGAAATAACCAGCAGTATTATTCTGAAGTAAATCAAAACTTAAAACCTTGCCTTTTTTTTAAGAATGGAAGAGTTGTGGGTTAATCTACCGATTCAACTTCAGCACGTTCAGATCATTCTTGTTTCAAATCACGTGTTTGTTTAATTTTGTTTACACGGGCGTGTTCACGACTCAAAGGAAAGAGAGACTGAGAAAAACAGGAGAAAAGAAGACTGCAAGAGAAAGGAAAGCAGGAAGAAAGAAATTTGGGAAACACAACAAGAGGATTTTTTTTGTTTTGTAATCAGGAAGTAAAATATCAACAAATGAAATGGCAGGAATGGTGAAGATGCGAGAAAAATAACAGAACAGAAACTAAAAGAAAATAACCAAAAACAGAAATATTACCGAAATCTTTCCAGTACAAGCCATTTGCATCTCTGGAACAGAAACAAACAACAGCCGAGATTGGGCATGTGTATAGTATCTAAACACACACACACACACACACACAAAAGCGCCCACGCGTATGAAACAATACAAAACAATATGATGCGATACGATACAATGATAAGATTTGGGAAAGGAAGGTGGAAAGCGAATTTGCCCGATCCATGTCAGATCTGGACCTTTCGCCTTCTAGGTGTGTAGTCCATCCACTCGGTCCCAACCACGTTACAATGTTGGATGTCTTAAATGGGATGTAGTTGATTACTTTCTCGTTTTTTTTATGTATATTTTTTTAATCATCATCCGTGCCGTCTCAGTGGCATTATTCCCACGCCGTTCATTCCGAGTCCCCAATATACAGGCACAACTGGGTTCGTCTGCCGAAGCCTCAGCGCCAGTTGTCCACTGCATGGAAACTATCAATGTTCGGTCGTCACAAGGCCACATACCAGAGGAGACCCTGCACTACTGCCTGTGGAGTTTGCAGTGCCTGTTCTGATCAAACACATGCAGGTCACCGCATACTAAGCCCCGTAATGACAATTCTGGTTTAGTCACGGAGCCAGACTGAATGAGCGTCCCCTCCAGAGTAGAGACCGCGACCACGTCCTTCCATCGACAAGCCTATATAAGACTTCAATATTATTTTGCAATATAAATGTATCGAAGTCGATTTATACCAAATGGGAAATGTGTACAGAATAGTGATGCAGTGTGCATGTATGATTATGTTCCGTGGCAAATGGTTTCCATTGTGTGTGTGTGTGTGTGGTGCGTGAACGCGATCGCATGTGTGTTGGTGTATGTACCTGTGTGCGCGCGTAGATGCTTGTATGCACAGATGTGCACAGTTTAAGGCCTTTGTTAACGACGGAATGAGTGTTCAAGAAAAACTTGATTTACTTACGAGCTGGGATGGTGCATAAAACCTGGTCTGATCTGAAACAACATAAACCAGGAGAACATGTATCATGATCATACTGGTTTCACTGCAAACATATACATTGGTAACAATGTTAATCTCATTCACGACACACAAGCTTACTGAGGAAATCTCAACTTACCTGGGCTTCTGTTAAACGTTGACTCCGAAAATGTTTTGATTCAGTTAGAATTTAATGTTTAAAGTGTTGAAAGTTTTGGTCTGAGACACGGGACTAAAAATACTGGTTTTGTGTCTGTTAATTATCAAGTCTCTGACTAGTTTATTGTTGAGCCAGGATGTTGACAAGGAGACTCGCCGTTCCCTTATTTATTTATGATTATCCAGTGTTGAAATGTGGTCAACAATGATATACTAAAATGTTGCCATAATGGCATGATAGTGATTATGTAGAACACTACCTTTCTCAGAATGCGGATAATACAAAATTAACCTGACATGTGATAATCATTCAGTTCATTACAGACGTGTGTGACCATATTGATTTGAAAATCAAATTTGGAATTGGATTCTGGGAAAACAAGGGCAGTCTTAAGTTCGTTTGATAGACCACCTAGTTGGAACCCACAGCCTTTCAAAGTATAAGGTGTTTGGTTTCCGAATATTCAAAACTGCTTGCATATAAACTAATAAAAAAAATAATAGAGGAGCAGGTGCCGAGTGGTTGCTATAAACCTCTGTGGAAACAGTGTTTCCGGAATAATTTGTTTTACACAGAAAAATAATAAAATTGTAGCTTTTGTTTCCAAATCCACTTCACAAATCTTTCTTGTTCTTCAAAACAATCGTTACAAATTTGTTTCCTGCCCCACAGCCCCTCCCCCCGTTCCACCAGATGTGGTGTAGCGTATATGGATCAGTCTGCACGCTTTGACGCCTCCTTCAAACTGAAAAAAAAGCACATTAAACTGATGTCGTTGATGTAGACTATGTAATCCCTTGTGAAATTTTAACATAAATTGATTTGAAGTTGGGTTTTTGTTGTTGTTGTTTTGTTTGTTGGTTATGTCTTATTTTTAGCGTCCGAAATTATTGTACCTATTGGTTGACATTTTCATGGTTTGTGGGACCAAAAACGGGGAAAAAAACAAGATGGTGGGCACGTCAGTTTAGTGACTGAATCTGCAATATCAAAACAGTAAAATAACGTACAAAATAAAGAGTCGAAATCCCGGTACTTAAAATAGGTTACAACATCTGCTAATGGCAATGTCGTTTCATATATGTAAGCAAAATCATTGCTGGTAAAATACGTTCCGGTACCAGGATTTTTCTTCTTTCTCTCCTTTTCTTTGTTTCTTTCTTCTTTTTTTCTTTCTGTTTTTTCTTTCTGTCTTTCTTCTTTGTTCTTTTCATCGTTACCTGCATCACGTCGTTCCCTTGACGACGGAAGAGTCTCTGTGACCTGTGCCAGTGCCGCCAGAAAGACAAGGACCAGAAGTGTCTTCATCTTGGCTGCCGTCCGCTTCTCGTCTTTTCCCTTCGCCTTGTGTTGCTGCTTGTGTACTGCTGAGCTCTGAGCAACCCGTGATGGCTTTCTATCATAACAGATGCGCCGCTTTGATGGTGATCACACCTCACACGTGACAGCTAATAAACAGAGGGTGAAACACACAGACACTGACTACATTTACACGCAAACACGCACGCACTCACGCACGTACGCCACACACACACAGTGGTAACAGTAATGTGTGTGTGCGGCTTTGTTTGTGTTCGTGTGTGTGTGTGTGTGTGTGTGTGTGTGTGTGATGTGTAAACAGGTGGTTGAATCTGAAGAGGAAGATAAGCTAGTGTAAAACGACAATTTTATTCCCCAAGAATTTTACTCCGGAGGATTTTACATGGGAGTAAAATTTGTTGCACATCTGTTGTCGCTCTTATAGCCTTTGACACAATTGATCACTCTATTCTCTCGTTGAACAGACTTAAAAACTTCCTTTGGTATTCATGACACTCCACTGCCGGCGTGGATTACTTCTTACCCGACAATTCGCACACAGAACGAATATGTGAATGGTAGATAGCCTACTGTGATGCATCTGCCTTGAGGTATGGTGTCCCATAAGGGTACGTCCTGCGACCTGTTCCTTTTCGCATTGTGTGCAGCGGTCCGTGTGTCGGTCGTCATCAGTCACCGTGCGATACTGTATGACAGCTTTGCTGACGACACTCAATTATGTCAGTCGTCTTCCAAAGACGAAACTTATGCGCTGGTATCACTGTAGCCTGTGCTGAAAGAATCTTATACATCCTTCATTTTCCTGGTTTTGTTCTGATTTCCTTTCCTTCTTCCATATTTTGTCTCGGTGTAGATCTTGGGCAGTCTCTTATCTTCCAACAGCACATCTCAAACATCTCCAAAGTTTCCTATCTTGAATTGCGAGGAAATTAGTACCATCCGCCACTATCTCTCTACTGATTCAACCAGAACACTTGTATGCACTTTAGGCTCTCTAAAAAAACTAAAAAAACGGGTTACTGTAATTTTCTTTTGACCGGCCTTCCCAAATCTCTGTTAAACAGACTTCAATGAATCCAGAATAACGCTGCCAAAATCATTTGCAGAACTTCTAAATCTGACCACTTTTCTCATCTCCTTCAGACTCTCCAATGGTTGGCTGTTTCCGATTGAATAGACTACAAACTATCCACTCTCACTCCTGGCTCTCTGCAATCTGTGAGTCTGGACCAGAGTAACTTTCTGAACTCTAACTTATTGTAGACGTATTGCGCATTGACTGAAACGAACTAAACAACCGGTTAATTAGCAGCAGAATGAATGAACGAATGAATGAATGACACACATACTTATATAGCGCCATTTGTACAACAGGCTGCCTACGTGTTTAGAGCCGACTCACGGCTGCCATTAGGCGCCCGTCATTCGTTTCCTGTCTCAGTGAATCAGATTTCAGGCACGCACACATACACACTCAGTCATGGAACAATTTACGTGTATGACCCGCCACGTTTCTTAACAGGGAGAGCGTGTGCCTCAAGCACGAACAACAAGACTGACACGATGCCCTCTGTTGAAGAATACCATCCACAAGTAATAATGATGCTGAACTCAACGCTGGTAGTGCTTTCGCCGCTGAACTAAGCTCCTTCATTTCTAATGAAAACGACGACGAAGACAGAGTGTAAATTTAAACAGCCTGTCTTCAACCGATACATCTTCAAAGACAGTGAAGAATATAACGCCATACTGTTGTTCTGTTGTGTTTAATGTACGTGACGAGAAGCCACCTCCCACCCCCCTTTTAGAGAGAGGACGGGGAGCTGGGGGGGTAGGGAGAGGGTAGGAGTGGGGGCAAGGGGGTGGGGGTGGGGCTGACTGGCCTATCGCTTTCGATCTGTTTGGACACTGTTTGTTTATTGTACTTTTTGTTAAGGATTTGGTCTCACTTCGTCCCACTGGCGTAAAACAAAATGTTCCTTCGTATGCAGAATGTTCATATTACAGTACGTTCAGTCTCGATTTTTGTTGTTGTTGTTGTTGTTTGTTTGTTTGTTGGTTTGTTTGTTTTTTGTTGTTTTTGTTTGTTTGTTTGTTTTATCTTAGCAGTCTCAGAGTTCTTAGTCAAAAGGTATCGGTTTCATATGTTTCAATAGTATGGACTATTTTTCAAAGTCTGAATTATTAGTAAGATATTAGGCAACATTCGAATAAACATCAAATCGCACAAGGCAAACACATTTGTGTTGCGATGTTGAAATTTCGTATCACGAATGATTAATGTTTGTTCAATCAACGCTGAAATTTCATATCAGCCATGTTTCGGAAAATTACACGAAAGAAAATTAAGGGCAAAACGTGGTTTCAGTCTTTCGATTTGGGTGCACAGCGCACAGTTCTGTGTTGGATTAGAGCCCGCCGGGCCAAACTTCGTATTCCCCAACGCTTCTGGTGAGATTTGAACCCAGCAGCCCCTAGCTCTCTGTAATGTCACTGTTCATAAGTTCCTTGCTCTTCTTTCTTCTATATTAATCAGAGATGGAAATGGTAAACACATGTCTAGGTGTACATATGTCGTGCAAGTGCCTTTTTCTCTGCCATCGCTTCAAGATTTTGACGAATAAGAAAATGATAATGGTAATGATGATGATAATAGTGATTATACTACTAATGATTATACTACTAATAATAATGCATGCTGATGCTCACACCTCAAAGACAGGAAGCTCGTAGATCGTAGCGTTTATAATAAAAGTTTTCATACATACATACTTACATACATCATCATCATCATCATGGCCTGGCTTCGCTGACGAAGATCTAGGAAGGGCGTTGTCCACGTCTGATGCAGGCACGCTCATGGCTGACAAGGCCAATGCGGGAAAAGCAGAGTCGGCCGCAGCGGTTGCAAGGGAAAGTCTGGTCTGGGTTCGCGGCTGCAGCGTCGTGGTTCTTCCTCCTTCTGCGTTTGTCCTCAAGGCTGGCCCTGCGGTTGTTTTCGAAGGAGGAGACAGCTTGGTGGATGGTGCGTCGCCAGGTCTCTCGATCAGCGGCTACTGCGGACCACTGGCGATGGTCAATGTGACAGGCACCGAGAGCTTTCTTCAAGGAGATACATACTTACATACAAACATACTAACATCCATAAGTATACAAGCATTTGAGTACAGTACACCACATGCAGCAATCGCATGCACACACTACAATCACACATGCACACACTACAATCACACATACACACGCACATACACAGCCAGCAGTTCCAGAAGCACCTCAAGTGGCAGGCAGAACGGAAGAGGTGTGTTTTGATAGACTTTACACTGAACTTGGGAATCCAGACTTTTTAAACTGAACTTGGGAATCCAGACTTTTTCAACTGAACTTGAGAATCCAGACTTTTAAAACTGAACTTGGGAATCCAGACTTTTAAAACTGAACTTGAGAATCCAGACTTTTAAAACTGAACTTGGGAATCCAGACTTTTAAAACTGAACTTGTTGGGAATCCACGTGACGCACTGAAAAGAGCAGTTTGTTCAATACTACTGGGCCAAGTTAGGAGAATGAGCGCTGACTTTGCGATAGTTTGTCTATTCCAGGAATTGTCATCACAGCAAACAGCAGCCGAGTGTGAAGATTTTAGGAGTAGATACCGAAAGCTCGTCACAAAGGTATGTGGGTGCATTACAGCCTATTGTTCATGACATTAAAACACATGGTAGCTACATTGTAATCTATCTTGTCAAAGACCAGTAACCAGTGTTTTGTTGTTGTTTTGTTTTTCCCGAGAAGAGAGGTTACAAGGTTGTGTTTTCTGGATTTTCTAAATATTGCCCTTGCTGCACAGCTCTGGATTTCATGGAGTTTTTGAAGAAGGATGTCAGTGGTGCCAGCCAGAAGAGAACTGGTTAAAGCAGCAGACCCCACCAATGCTGCAGCTTCTAGTGATGACACTGTAGCTGGTCAGAGTACAAACATGGAGCTCCGTCGGTTGTTGAATGAGCACCTGCGTCGTGCTGTTTGACCAACAAATAAAGCAGACTGTGCATCCGTCTCTAAATGGGGGAGTGTAACAAAAGAGACAGGAGAGACACAACTTCAACACGTCAGCAAGCAAACAGATGCTGTGAAGCATGACGACATGCACGCACGCGCACACATTGGCAGACGGGGTGTTGTGTTGACAGCCTGCCACAAATGTGACGCAGCCGTCTGACAACTCGTCCGCTACGTGAGCAACACAATGCCACGGTGTGCCCTCCGTGCGGGCTCCATCACCAGATGACAAACATCCTGCAACTTTTAGATGTCAGAGATAGACACACAGACCGAGAGAGAGAGAGAGAGACAGTCTTACACTGAAACTATTTTTTTTAGAAATATTGTGCAAGGTGACCGCAAACCTTGCAAAATATGCTCAAACACAAACATTGAAAAAAACGTTAATTTCTGTTTCTGTCTAGTAGCCACCAACCATCAGGTTGATTAAGGAGGGCGTAGGAGGCGGGGGTGGGGGGTATCGTGTAGGTTGGGCATTCTCAGTGTTGGGGAGAGTGGGGGGGCGGGACGTTTTAGCTGGGGGTGGATATTCCAGTCTCACTACTTGACTGGGATGCGTGCAGACTGGGGGCAGTGGCAATTTCCGCTGGCACTTCATTCCACTTTTCAAAGGCTGTAGCAAAGAAGTAGTTCTCCTGGTATTTTTGTACGACACTGGATGTTGGGGGACTATAATCTTCTCTCGTTGCTTGGAGCCGACTGAAGTCCTATTTTAGCGTCTAAAATTCAGGGACCTGTTTTTCGGCAGTTTTTGTGCATGTATGAATCGATATTACCAATAGTAGATGTTGTAAACCATTTTCAATGGATTTCGACTCTTATTTGTGTACGTTATTTTACTCCTTTTTGATGCGGATTCAGTTACAAAACTGACGTGCCACCATCTTGCTTTTTTCCGTTTTGGTCCCCCAGAGAATGGAAATGTAATAAAATAGGGCATTAGCGCTCTGCTGATGTTGTTTCTTATTCGACACAACAGTCTGCAAGCGCTGGTGGAGAGTGGGCCATCCCACTAGAGTTAGCATGCTCATCGATACAAGAGGTATAGTGGTTGCAGATGAGCAGAAAACCAGATGTTCTCGATACTGGTTCGATTTTTGTCCATATTCCGTGCATGTGGGTCCCACTCGGAACTCGCGAGTTCCACGAGGGGTCTCATGATCGCCAAGAAAAAGCATTCCATAAGTTCAGACGCAGGAATCATAAATATAAAAAAAATATTTTTAAAAAAAGCAAAAAAAGCTAGTCTGCGGCATCCAAGCTGGCATCCTTTTTGGAAAATGATCCCCAAGTATTAAACTGATGCCAAACTGATGCCAAAGTGTCCACGGCATAGCCATGCAGATGGTAGCTATAACAGAGACTCTTGTGTCGATTCCTAGACACTGGGAGAATAGTAAATTTCCACTGCTGGAAGGTCACGTCCCACATCTGCGCTAGAGGCCCCTTGTTGCAGCTAGTCTCGGTCCTGTTGGGCAACACCTGCTCTGCAGACTGCTGCGTCATCAGCAGTCTTGTTCGTGAAGTAATGAGTGTGAATAAAGATGAGACATGGTCCCATCAATGAACCATGTGGCACGCCTGAGCCTCGCAGTGCTCCCTTCATTACAGCTGCCTGACGTTTGCCGAACAGGAAGCCACAAACTCAGCGACTGGTGTCACCATAGTTATGAAGCTTGTGAAGGACACTGTATTAGATCTTGTCAAACTCTACGGCAAAATCCACAAGGAAGTCCGTCTGCCGTCCTCCGTATTATCCATGAGACTTAGAGCTCTGCGGGCACAGTGTTGTGGTCAGAAAGACCTAGATTCATATTTCCATGCTGGTCACAGGCTGGTAGCTGTTGGTAATGAGTGCTGCTCTGTCATTCCAGTTTCATCACTATCTGTTCCTGACCGTCGACGAGATATCAAATGGTGGACATCCAGACCAAGGGTCTGGGGGTTCAGGCTGATCCACGACTAGTCCCAAACTGGAGAGTTTTGGTCCCCATCTATCACAATGTATGCAACGGGAATTCCAGATATTCCACACGAGAGATATGAAGAATGTAGACAAGGGTCACATTAGTAAAGTTCAGCACCACCACCAGCCGCAGTAGCGAAGTGGTTAGTGTCGCAGACTGACGGCTGGGAGGACGCGAGTTCGAATCCCAGCGGAGGTGGGTTTTTCGGCCGGTGGCCGGCTCCTACCCAGAGTTGAGTGTGCTGTGGGCTTAAATGGGGAGACTGGGACCACACAATCGAGTGTCATCCACTCCAAGGATGCGTCTTTGGGTGTATTGTTCTAATTACCCGACCAACACTGCAAGTGTCTGTATCTCTCGGGCCTGGTTAACGCCGGGATACCATTATGACAAGAAGCGTAGAGTACAGCCTTGTCACGCAGTCCCAAACCAAAATGGACCTCCATAGCAACATCGTCATCGTGATCCTCCTCCTCCTTCATCATCATCAATATAAACAAATCAGTCTCAAAGTCTGTGGCCTTTCATGCCCTGCTTTCATGGTGACCTCAGTTTCGATACCCCTCCACATCTGTGCTTGGGGTGAGTCCTGTCAATGTCAGTGTCGGCAGATTCATGGGGGCTGTTATTTGAGGGACGTGGTGGCGGTCTCCACTCTGGGAGGGACTAAGCCATTATTGTCGTTAGTACGGGGCTTAGTAGGTGGTGTCCTAAGTACGTTGAATCAGAACAGGCACCACTGAACACCATCCTAAGTGACTCAGCAGCAGTGCAGGGTCTCCTCTGGTGTGTGGCCTCCTTGCGACCTAACACCAATAGTTCCCTGCGGACTGCCGACGCTGGAACTGTGACGGACGAACCCGGGTATGGTCGTGTATGGGGGAATCTAAATGACTGCGTGGGAGTAATGCCACTGATGGGGGCAGCAAAAAAAAAAAAAAAAAAAAAAAAGAAAAAGTTCAGCAGCACCTGTTCTAATTCAACATATACAGGCCACCATCTTTTAAGCCCCCTTTTGTTGACAAAGTGAACGTACCCCCCACCGACCGACCCATTTCCTCCAACACCATCTTGAGTGGAGATGCATGGCATGACAAGCGAAATTATTTTTGATCAATGATGGGAATGATACTGATGCTGCTGCAGGGATCCATAGCTTTCAGACTATGACACGTGCTTTACTCATGCTTCTTTCCAAAATAAATCCTGAGAAATACAGACACCTATGATGCTGGTCAGGAGATTTGAACAACACTCCCAAAAATACATCTCCTTTAAGTGGTTGACCCTCAAATGTGCGGCCCCTTTGGAGCAAAGAGCACTCTCACCTCTGGACAAGAGGCAACCGCCAGTTTAAGAAGTTTCAGTGTCTGATGTCTACATCCTTCAGAAATCAGTCTACAGTACTGACCACTTCACCACAACGTGTTGATTTTAAAGATTAATTTATTGATTAATTTTATAATCAATATGATTTCAAAACTCATTTTAAAACTTTTAAAAAAAGGAGTTAGAAAAAGAATGAACACAACAAGCAAGGGAGAAGACTCAAGACTCAGATGTTTTATTCCCCTTAGAAGGGGAAACACATGAAGATAAGGAAGTCAAACATCAATACAAAAAAACATGTTCATGTTTCAAACACACTCAATCTTTTAAATGCTTCGTACAGACCAAACATAATAAGTGGTTTTATTTTTTATTCATACGTAGGCGACGAGCATAAATGGACTTACCATCCTCTCTTCAAACTCTACATAGTGGACAAATATTGTAAATGACTATTTACATCAAAACCGAATAACAAACATTGAACAAATATTGTACATGACTATCTACATCAATACTGAATAATAAACAGTTAAAAAAAAAAAAAAAAAAAAAAAAAAAAAGAATCCAAATCTCATCATAGCATAATTCAAATGTCTATCAATATGCGCTATAATGGATGACCATGTATGTTATTAGTCATTCTACACTGCATCAACTGGAGTGGAGTTCCAATTTTGCCAACCGATCAATGAATTGCCAAACAACTGATCATGATGGCCTGATAATCAATAAGTAAATAAATACATAAATAAAAAAGCATGTTTAAATCTGATCAGTATATTTTGTTTTGTTTGAACATCTGTGTATCATATTTTTCTCTTTTTTGTTTTCATCATTTACATTTCTAAAGATTATTAAAATATACTGAGGTCATACTGGTAAGCATATACATACATACTTTGCACTATGTGTTGTGGGTAAGAGAAGTATTCCATGGTATCATGCGCTACACATGAGTGCCACGGTATGCATAATAGCACTGAATGTTATGTGTACATGTTATGAGACTGTAGTACACACTCATACCATGGTACATAATATGTCACTGTGTGTTGTGTGTCAATATATATGTTGTGAGCTATCCACTGATACCAGTCTGCAAATGATAATACAAGTTCAATAGCTCCTTTCTTCATCTCAGAACTGTGTATTAAGCAGCACGACTATGTGTGCACAATAACCTTCATCTCTGTGTAAGAGTATTTTGTAGCACTGTGCACCATGTGCTGCAAAAGAGACGTCATCCTTCGATGCTTCACTGTCACAAGTCAAACATCAAATGTGCCTCAAAACATCAAACAGTTCTGATAATATTACCTGACTTATGTATCTCCGGAGTTCTGAATAAAAATTCAAATAATTTTCTATCAGAAAAATGCCCAAAAGAAACAAAAAAGGTTGCCTGAACCATTTGTTGCAGAAAAACAACAACAAAAAACATTTATCATGATTACAGTATCTGATGCAGACTTTGCAACAAGGTATTTGTCTGGTTTTCAATTTACAAAAATACCTAATCTCATATGTTAATGTTGAAGTTACACACACACACACACACACACACACACACACACACACACACAGACTTCTCTCAAATCAGGTGATTACATGGACTCACTGAATCAGAAATGTAAAAGAACAGCTTTTATCTCAGCGCATTCTTGTGTAGCGTAATCTACTAAAACTGCTATTTATTGAGAACACTCGCTTTGGAAAACAGTAAAGTTACTGTAAATATCCATACTGTAAATATCCATGCTGTTTTTAACATTTGAACTGCTCATTAAGTGCGAGTCAAATGTGTTAGACAAGATCTGTATTTTCCTTATGGTATGATGATTCACATTCATTTATGACATCTGCCAAAGTGATGTTCATATCATATTATCATATCAAACATCATGTTGGACATGCTATATTTTGTATTTGTACACAACATTTTTTTTTTTCTTTTTTTTTTTTAATACAAACGTGTGTTTAAGTTTCAGTTATCATGTTGTGATCAGTGGACCTAGCAGAAATGGCTTTTAGAAACATAAGTGAACATTCTGGAAGAATTTCATAATGCAGGAACACAGGAACTGAGGGGCATGCACCCTGCTACAGTTGCAATATCAGTGTCACTTGTATGCAAAATTACTTACAATTGCTGTCTGTATTAGAGAGAACATTTGCTTTGAGTAAAACCTGGCCTATCAGCCAATCTGCATTTAGGCATGCATGTAACCTTCCATTCTTCTGTACATCAAACAAGTCTTCATAAACTTCAACTTCCCACAGAATGTACTCATTTATGTTTCAAATTAAAATACATTATGATCAACATCTTCAAACTAGTGGACATTACTTGCACTGGATTTCATTGCAATAAAGGTATATATTACACCATGAATACCAATCATACTGAAATATAGTACAAACTAGCATGAGTTCATGTTCTTGTTCTTGTTGCTTACAGTCCAGCCGACTGCACAGGGCCATATCAGGACTGTCAAACCATACAAATGCTCAACTGCGTCAACACAAAACTGTCACATCTGCATGAAGACAAACCCACAAAACACAGTTTCTGACACAGTATCCCAACCATTTAGCTCCATATGGCAAATAAGACTAGGCCATGCTGAGGACGCCAGCCATTCCGTTTAATTCATCATTCCCAGATTATAAAAAATCGACAAAATCATCCATTTGAAGAAAAACGAAAGAGTAAGTGGGAAATGGAGGAAAGAGAAAAGAAAGGAGAATGAGAGAGAGAGAGAGAGAAAGTTACAAAAATCAGTCAGGTAGACAACACAAAAGATTACTGACCAGTTTTGAATGGTAAGATTATCAAGGAAATAGATCAACAATTGGAAATTGTAACAAATTCTAAATACAACTATTAGATAAAAAAAATTAATAAAAAAAAAAAAAATTGTCTCATTTGTACACAGCAAACCAAAACATGTTCAACTGGCAAGTACTAAACACAAACTTTTTTTTTCTTAAGAATATTTCATATGAAGATCTCCAATTCAATAACAAGCAGATCTCTGATTCAATAACAACCTGAATGCCAAACTTTCAATGACAGATAAACAGAAATGATTTTTCTTGCTCCTAAACATTTGCTAAATTCTGTTCCACTCCCCAAAGCTGTTCAATTCAATGGGGCAATGTTCCAACTTCAAAAATTGTTCGCAACCTTGGTGTTTGCTTAGACCAGACTCTATCTCTTGAACGGCAGATATCCTCGATCTGCCATATCTGTTACCATAAGTTACGTAGAGTAAGTTCTGTTTGGTACTTTGTCTCATGATGCAACAAAACCCTTTGTTCCCTGGTCCTATCCAGGCTTGACTCCAACTAACTGTTATTCAGACTCCAGAGAGTCCAAAACCATGCAGCATGGCTCATCTTCCTTTCTCCCAAATCTGCTCAAATTACTTCTCTCTTTCATTTCCTCCACTGGTTACATATTGAGAGAAGAATAGATTACAAACTCTCTCTCTCTCTCCTGTGCTACAAATTTATGATTCTGAGCTTCTGCATCACTACTCTCCATCTCGCCAGCTCCAGTCATCAGGTGATGACTGTCTCTTAAAAATTCCCTCCTACAGAATCAGATCGTATGGAAAACCCACTTTCCATTTCCAGGCTTCTTCCACATGGAACTCACTCCCGTTTCCTGTCCATCATGCTGTTTCTTGCCCTTCTTTGAAAACCTCTTTGAAAACTCATTTATTTCCAGCCAAATAACTCCTTGTCTTCACTTTTATGTTTTTATCAAGTTAATTCTTTACATCTATCATTTTTACTATTTTCAAACATAAACATGCTCATGTGCCCCTGAACGGCAGGGATGTGCTTGTGCACGTGTGTCTTTTATGGAGTGGGTGTGGGTTTGTGGGTTGGGGTTGGATGATTTGCACATGTGGGTGTATTCCTGTGTTTTTAGTAGCATGCATCATTATATTTTTTATTGTTAATGCCCAGGGCTTTTGTATCATTGGATTAGGCATACCAGATGTCCTTTTATTTATCATTATCATGAACGTGCTGAAAAACAGCCCTATTTTAGGTTTGTTTGCTTTTTTAAGCAGTAAATGTGCACAAATGTTCACTCAGTTTTGCATGTTGAACATCAGGTTGGTGCAATACCCAAGGTTTAGCAGGAAATTACAATTAGATGTTTGTTTTTTTAAACAGTAAAGGTGCACAAATGTTCACTCAGTTTTACGTGTTGAACATCAGATTGGTGCAATACCCGAGGTTTAGCAGGAAATTGCAATTAGATGCTTAATACATGGCAACCAAAAATAAAAACAAAAAAGAACAAAACAATTGAACAGCAACAACAACAAGAAAAAGATAGATCAAGTTCATATCATGTCTTCCACAATTACTTTTTTCTCTGGACAAAGGAGAATCAACAATGTCTACTGATATATAATCTGTTCCAGAAACCCATGTGTACGTTCAGATGGAAAAAAATCCTTAAAAAAATACTTCATCTTCAATGTTGACACATACACGTAGAAGCAAAAAACTATCAGCATCTCCTTTAAAAATAAATATGAACAGAAATGCCTTTTTTTATTCACAGACTGTTCTGTAAAAGAGCAAGATGTTTCTTTGCAGTTTAAAGGTGATAATTTTTTTTGACTGACAGAATAACTCTGATTTTTACATAGTGGCCTCACAAGGACCAATCAACCAATCATTTGAGGCATAACTGAAAATTTCTCCTTGCGACTACTCTGGAACTAGAGTTCAAGTTTTCAATTTTTACACATCACAAAATCTTCTTCATGACTTAGCTCAGAGATGGGATTCTAGAAATAGGAAATACAAAATCTTCTTCATGACTTAGCTCAGAGATGGGATTCTAGAAATTTGAAATACAAAATCTTCTTCATGACTTAGAGATGGGATTCTAGAAATTTGAAATTTACTGAAACTGGCGTGCGTCAGGGCTGAGATGTATGGGTGAAGGATCATTGGGTGAGCCTCTGGCACGGATAAGGGGGAGCAAACCAACTGAAAAGAATAGTGTGTGAAAAGTGTCCAAACAGCGGGATAAGAATGCAGAGCCAGGGGGCCCGCACCGTCCACAGCTGAATCAAAAATTTGTTTTAAAAGGCACTGGGAAGGATCTCCTGCAATCAAAAATCTGTAAGGAGATCCTGATCTTCAAAATGATATAAATGTATTCATATTTAAAACTTTTCTTCAGTTCCTTTCGGATTCAAATAGATTTTGACTTTATAAATACTTGTGAAGAAGGAGTACAACATGATTATGTTTGATAAATCTGCGTAGGATATCCTAATCGTATCATATCCTTGACTGACCTAATGTTCAACGTTCAAAGTTTGATGGACTGGCTAATGTCTGATTAGTCAGTAATTCTCCTCTCCCCTCTGTTTCCCACTACGATCTCCTTTTCTAAATTCTATTTCTTTTAAATTTGTTCTCTTTTTTTCATGTTTCTCTTTTACCAGGCGATACCTGTCAATATAAATTTAATTTCATGCCGATATCATACACCAATATCTTATTTGTTGATTCATTTGTTTTGTTTTTTTGTTGTTGTTTTTCATTTCCAGTTTATGAATAAGTTATTTGACATTAATAATAATATGGTTCATTAGCTGTCATGTCAAAATTTAAGTGCAAAAAGTAAGCACAGTATGAGCTTTATGCTTGATGATGCTCTTTTGTCTTTGCTTGTATGGTAATCATGTGTACAATTGAAGATTATTTAAAACCAAATGAGAATCCCTTCCATTTGGGAATATGGATCAACGCGCATGTCTGATCAATGAAAAATTAACCTATCACGCATGCGTATGGACTCGTTGATTTTCTCAACAGATTTATAAGATTCACAGGATCTAAGACTTACTGTTTTCCATAAATTTATGGAAAAATCTCATCTCTGTAAGCTGAAAAGCCAACAAGGTATAATATTTTAAAGTCCATAACACAGGAAAAGAAATGACGCAAAACATGTTGTTGTTTTTTCACAACAAACTTAAAATAAAACACTATATAAAATAATGATTTTGATTTTTTTTAAACTTCTTCTGAACAAGCCAAAAATGAACCAATGTAAAAGATAGCTGATTTAGTGTTAAATGAAATCATCTTCTGAGCAAGCTAAAAAAAAAAAAGAATTACAAGAATAAAAGTGGGTTTCTACGTTACACAAAGCAGAAAAAAACTCACTTTTTCCTTTCTTTCCCCATCTCTTTCATTCCTGTAACATTTTATAGTTCTGAAGGCCTGGCCAACACCTGGGGTCTCCCCTTTCCTTCTCCTTGAACTCTTTCATCACCAATTTCTACATGAAAAACACTCCCCCAAGCCAAATATTCTATATAAGATGCTCTCAGTCACATGCTTTGGTTCGTGCCACAACAATACATCGGACTTGTTCACTTCAAACTGGGCCAGGGAGCAAAGGTTAGTCATTGTCCTACTGGTGCGGAAACTGGCTGCAGCTGTCAAGCTTTGTTACAATGTGAAAAACACGACCCTTCGCTGTCAACTAAAGTTGAACTGCCTAGTCGACTAAGGTCGTCTTTGGTGGTGAAAGAGTTAAAACATGCTGTACAGCATATATGGATCAGTTCACATGCTTGACACCTCCTTGAAACTGAAACCAAGTTAAAAGGAAAAGAAAGGAAGTTAAGAAATGACTACAGGCAATCTCCACTGCAGAGTCAGTCCACTAAATCTCACAGGCTCTCCGATTAAGAAACATAATCAATAACAAATTACATAATCAACAGCTGAAAGAATTGCTGCAGGAGATTCGCCACTTCCTTTCTTGTGTTTGGCTGCGTCACAAAACAAAATCCCTTTTTTTTTCTTTTCTTTTCTAAAGATAAGGTGCACTGTTTTTAGGATGCATGCAGAAAAAAATGAAGATATGCCATTTTGCACACAACTGTCCACATCAAATTGACATTCCTGGGCTGACAGGGTTACACTGACTGAGGAGGAGATCAAACCAAAATTACTGTGAAGGCAGGTGACTGGTACATGTTCCAACATGTGAAGCAGTACAGCTTTTGTTAGTCTGCTTTACTGAGATTTATACCAGATGCATCCATGAAAATTGGCTAGAAAAATGATATTCTTTAAAACCTTACACATTCCAATTAGTTTCCTGTGATAAAGCAGTGTTCCATGCTTACAAATCAATCATTCCAACAATCATTATCATCAACACCATTTGAATCATCTATATCTTCGATATTCATAAAATTCATAATTTACTGTGAATCACTCATCACACCCTGGAACTCAGGCACAACTCATTCACACGACACAAAATGGGAGGCACAGTGTGAGATATTCTCATGAGAAACACATCTTGTGAGGTACTTGGTCTTTTCTCCCCTCCTTCTCCTTTTCTATCACCTGCAATCAACTACTGTGGGGAAGAGAGAACATTGGCATGTTCCCACCATCATCCTCCTTTCTCTCCTCCTCCTCCTCAGAGTTCTCTGACCCCTCGTCCTGTGGACTGTTCTCGTCAATGTGACCTAGAGGGCGCTGGAAGTCCGGGTCGTTGGGGTCAGGGGGCAGGAAGCAGGGGACAGTGGGGGCGGCGTGGATACGTTTGACCAGCTTGGTGTCCAGGTCGGGCAGCGTGTCGCGGTCCACGCTGAAAGCAATGGTCTCCAGAAGCGTGTTGAACAGGTCCCAGCGGTCAGCGTACACATGGTGGCCTGCGCCTCGGATGATCTGACACCATAACAGCACACACCTTTATATATATATATATATATATATACCACTGATCTGTTATATAGATAGATATAGATATATAGATATATATATATATATATATATACCACTCATCTGAGACCATCGTATCACACACTTTTTTTTCCAAACTTTTTTTTTAAGTTCAAAGAAAGGTTTACTGTTCTTCACACTTTATTCTTGAAATTCAAACAAAGGTTTAGTGTTACTAAAATAGATTGGCAAGGTTAAAAAAAAAAAGAAAAAAAGAGCGGGTCTGGGGGGGAAACAGGAATCATGGTTATAAATTTAGCTTGATGTGCTTTAATTATCTGTTGTACAGTTGGGTTAGTGTTTCTTTGAATAAAGATTGTTTAAAATAGACAAAAGAAATGAAAAATGAAAAAAATCCCCAAATGCATGAGAATTTGAAAAGACTTAGTTTCCAGGGAAAAATGTCCATTCCCCAGGAAGGATATCTAAATGCTTTCTCACGGGCAACCAGCTGGTATGGCCATTTCAACTGACTGTAAGCACAATGTCAAATATGTTTCATCATTTTATACCAGTTACATGAAATATGGACCATTTTCATATACCCCCATAGGTTTTCAGAAATAAACATGTCTGGTCTTGTCTTGCCAATCTTAAAAAAAAATGTAATATGTGGTTGGCTACCAAACCACCAACTCTGAGTGAGTCAGAAAACATGCCATAGCTGTGAACAAAACTGCACACCTTCTTTGCTTTGTGTGTGTACAGGTGCTCTGGCCTTCCCTTTAAACAACCTGGAAATGTGTTCGGTAGATTTTTCCACAATACCAGAGCATAGAAGGAACACAGTAAAACACAGTAATAAATCCTGCAGCAAAAATACACTGTCAATCTTTTTTTCTTTCCTTTTTTTCTTTATTTTTCAATAAGCCAGGAAACATAATTCAATTCTCCAGTTAACATTAATTGTATGATAGCTTAATCATGGACACACTTTTGTACGTTTCAATGTTTAATGACCGTGACGATATGCCTGGGTTTTTCATTGCTCTACTGTATGTGCATCTCTGTTAATGTGGTAATGCACCATGAATCTAATCTCAACAACTAACAAATCTGAATAGCTCTGGCCATTTGAAAAATGATTTTTTTTTGTTTTTGCCTTTTTTAATGAGAAAGACAGATTTTGCATGGTGTAAATTTGTATGCATGTAGTTTTTGCCTGTTAAGTTGAGCAAAACAATTTTGCCGAAAACTTGTGCCTGCCACTATTTTTTTAATCAAAATTTTGCATTCTGAAACAATTCCTGTCCTTTGGATTCATGTTTCAGGGCAGCAGGAAGACAGTCACACTTTCACGGCCATTAACCCCTAGGCTGCCTATATGATGAGATAACTCATCATCGCAAGCATGTACGCTTCACTGCCACAATGACAAGATAACTCGTTATCGAAATATTCTGACTTTCCCCTGGTTTGCATTCAGTTCATTGACAAAATACCGGTAGCTTTAGCTTTGGGAATCTTTCTAGATTCTATTCATAGCTAGAAACCCCATCTACGTCATGAGGCAGTCCTTTATTTGAACATTTTGGTTAGGTTACTGTAGCAGTGTTTGCCTGGCTCCTTTCCTCGCTCGCTCAACAAAATGTTGGACTGACGCCGTGCTCAAGACATGTGATCCTGACGAACTAAATCAACCAAGATTGCTTTCTTCAGCTGATGCTCAGAAAGAATTGAAGCCTAAATTCAAAGGAGAAGACAGTGATGAACATATATAGGACGATTTGATAGAAAATAAAGGGAACAATCTAGAGAGTGGCCAAGATACAACTACCAGTGAGTGATGCCGGCTGTACAGCTGCAACAGTTTCAGTTTCAGTTTCAGTAGCTCAAGGAGGCGTCACTGCGTTCGGACAAATCCATATACGCTACACCACATCTGCCAAGCAGATGCCTGACCAGCAGCGTAACCCAACGCGCTTAGTCAGGCCTTGAGGAAAAAATAAAAATAAAAAAAGAGGTGAATCAATGATAGATAAGCTTACACAAATAAATAAATAAATAATAAATAATAACTATAAAAAAAAATAAAAAATAAAAAATAAAAAAATAAAAAACAGACAACAGAAAGTGACTGAATTATTAGCAAGACACAGTGTGAGCGATTTTCTTAGCACTCAGCCAATGTGATCTGATGAGAACTGGATAAAGTGACCGTGTGAGAGGGGTGAAGAGGAGGGGAGTGGAGAGTGAGAGGACATGGCCTCTCATCCATATTATCACTTGGAGAAGTCACAATGCATTGTGAATCTGTTTCTTTCTTAAAAATTTTTTATTGTGGTTGTTCTAGTATGATTCTGTGTGTGCAGATATCCATTTGTCCAGAAAATATGATATTTTAGTGCAAATTACCTGACTCATGTTTGTAATGAACAAGTTGAAAATTTGAAAAAAAACATAATACTGATTTCAAAACAACAGCATGTCACGAAAAATATATAAAATAGGAAAACATCATGTGTTTTGTATTCTTTATCCATTTACCTTTCAGAAAATATATTTTTATGGGTCTTTCTCCAATAACAAAGGGCACAGAATTTTTTGAAAATTTATACCCGTTTTTTGTGAAAAAAACCCCTGGCAAATTGATTTCACTTAAACCTCATTTTCCTGGCAGCGAAAGGGTTAAAAGCTACACACACACACACACACACACACACACACACACACACACAGAAACCTGACCACTGCCGCCACCACTCTCACCAACCTGAACGTCCACATAACTGTTGTCACGTGAACTCTTGACTTTCCAGCCGGTGGCGCGGCTGACCCAGGAGCGAGCCCCGTACAGAAAGGTGATGGGGATGTCTGGGTCCAGCGTGTGCAGCCGATGAATCATGGGGTCCTTGGCCCAGGCCAGGTTCCACGTCATGTTGGTGAAGCCCACCTCTCCACTGTCGCCCGTAACACACACACACACACACCATGTGGGACATTATCATCATCATCATCAGCATGTTGTGCATTTATACCTCCCCGCTGTCGCCTGTCACACACACACACCATGCGTGTGACATCATCATCATCATCATCATATTGTGCATTTATACCTCCCTGCTGTTGCCCGTCACACACACACACACCATGTGGGACATCACCATCATCATCATCATCATCATCATCATCATATTGTGCATTTAAACCTCCCAGCTGTCGCCCATCACACACACACACATCATGTGGGACATCATTATCATCATCATCACCATCATATTATGCATTCATATCTCCCTGCTGTTGCCCGTCACACACACACACACCATGGGAACATCATCATCATCATCATCATCATCATCATCATATTGTGCATAAACCTCTCTGCTGTTGTTCGTCACATACGCACCAGGTGGGACAGTACATTGTCACATTATCATCATCATCATCATCATCATCATCATATTGTGCATATATCTCTCTGCTGTCGTTCGTCACAAACACACACACACACCAGGTGAGACAGTACATTGTCACATCATCATGATCATATTGTGCATTTATACCTCCCTGCTGTCACCCGTCACACACACCAGGTGAGAAATACAATTAACTTACAGGACACATAAAAAATGCCTGTGTGTTCAGAGGGCCTTCAGACTTGTTTTCCTCCCCTTCCCCAAGTGCCATTCTCATATTCTGCCCAAAGGACACTCCCCTCCAACCACTCACCCCCTTTACTCCCCTTCAACACACCCACACAAACCAATTCAGATGACTAATATATCAAAGACTTTTTTCTTCTTTTTTTTTAATATATATCAAAGACTTGTCATACTCCCCCATCCTTCCATCCCAAGAAACCTGCAGATACAAATCTCTTGGCTATTCCCTTCAAAACTGGATTAGATTAAAAATAGTCTTTTTCCAAAAGAATCAAAGAGTGTCTCTGCCACAAGCATGCTTTATAGCCTTAACACACACACACACACACACACACACACACACACACACACACACACACAGATCCACCAACACACTCACCAGCACAAACACCACAGATTTACCTTGGATTCTGAGCATTGCAGTGATAGATGTAGCGGTGCAGTAGTGACGTGTCACCCAGTTTGGTGGCAAACGTCTCAGCCAGGCCGGGCCGATAGTACTGCACCAGGAAAGGACCTGCCAAAAATATTTCCCCAGCTTGAAATTTAAACTTCTTTTAATTTTACAGAAAAAGGTTGGAATCCACTCCAAAGAAAAACAGAATATGATCAATACAGGACAAAAGGGTTGGGCGGGGGCAGGGGGCAAGAGACGACCTGCCAAAAATGACCCCCCGCACCAATCCCCTCCCCCACTGTCTTGGAAATATAACTTGTTGATTTTCACAGAATGTAGGCAACAGTAGGTGGCTGATTTCAGGAATGGCCTCTGCTCTGGGGATTTTCAAAAGGCGTTGCCTGTACACAATCACAAAACAGAACGAAGCTTACAAAACCTGGACATTAAATGTACTAATCCTGTTATCATATTTCATGAGTACCTGCAGCAGTCATGCTCAGATGCACCCTTGTTTTGTTTTGTTTTGTTGCTTTCTTTTGATTTTGAACTGAAATGAAAAAGCGCATTTACATATTTTGGCATAGGTCACATCCCTGAACACTTAATCTGTAGGACAGTAAAAAGAAAACAAATTAGCAAAAAAAGGAAAATACAAGTACCAAACCTCCAGAACACAAGCAAACCCCCAACCCCATACCCACCTCCATCCTGCCACCCTCACCACCCACACATCCTTTCCTCCCACTTTTCCAAGGACACCCCCCCACCCCAACCCTACCACCATTGTTTATCTCCTCCTCCCTTCATTCAACCCACCCAAAGGACCGCTCCCCCCAACCCCTCCCCCCCGGGTCCTCCCAAACCCTCCTCCCTTCCACTCACCAAAAGGACCGCCATTACCACCCCACCACCACTCCTCCCATCGCCGCTCCCCCACCTCCCCCCCCCCCACCCCTCATACCCTTCTCCCTTCCACTCACCCAAAGGACTGCCCTCCCCACACCCCACCCCCTTGCTTTATCTCCTTTCCTTCCGCCCAAGCAAAGGACTGCACCGCACCTCACACCCTCCTCCCTTCCTTCAACCCACACAAAGACCTGCCCCCAAATTCATACCCTCCATCAACCCACCCAAAGGACCGCCCCCCCAATCCCCCCACCTCACACCCTCCTCCCTTCCTTCAACCCACCCAAAGGACCACCCCCCCAACCCTCCCACCTCGTACCCTCCTCCCTTCCTTCAACCCACCCAAAGGTCCACCTCCCCCGCCCACCTCATACCCTCCTCCCTTCCTTCAAGCCACTCAAAGGACCACCCCACCTCCATACTCCCTTCCCTTCCTTCCACTCACCTAAAGTACCACCACCACCACCCTACCACCACTCCTCCCATCCTTTCCTCCTACCTACCCAGAGGCCCGGCAGCCCTCAGCAAGGACAGGGGGTACCCCATCTTAAGGACGGCCAGCAGGCAGCGGATGAGAAAGTGGAGGCGGCGGGGGCCGTCCGGGGGCTTGGGGCTGATGCCCCAGGGGTCCACCATCACCAGGTGCTTCACATGCTGCGGGTAACGCAGAGCATAGGAGGCGCTCAGGTAGCCCCCCAGGCTGTGGCCCAGCAGGATGAAGCGGTCCAGACCCACCTGCCCAACGATGATCGCCAGCCATCAACAGGCATAACAGTCGAGTGGTTGAAGCACTGGACTTTCAATCTGATGGTTCCAGGTTTGAATCTCAGTAACGGCGCCTGGTGGGTAAAGGGTGGAGATTGTTCCAATCTCCCAGGTCAACATATGTGCTGGCCTCCTTGTGCCTGAACCCCCTTTGTGCGTATATGCATACAGAAGATCTAATGCGCATGTTAAAGATCCTGTAATCTATGTCAGCGTTCCGTGGGTTATGGAAACAAGAACATACCCAGCATGCACAACTCCAAAAACAGTATGGCTACCTACATGGTGGGGTAAGTTAACAAAATGGTCATACACGTAAAATGTTACATGTCTGTAGGAGTGTGTATGTGTGCGTGCCTGAAATCTGACTGAATACACAGGAAACAAATGATGAGTGCCCAATGGCAGTCATCAGTCGGCTCTACCCAGGCAGGCAGCCTGTTGTGCAAATGACCCGGAGTTTGTAAAGCACTTAGAGCTTGGTCTCCAACTGAAGATAGGTGCTATATGAGTATCCATATCAAATCAAATCAAAGTCAAACCGACAGATCTGTCGGTCCCTGATCCAACATCAGTCAGTCAGCCACAACCTGTCATTTAACTGGTTAGTCAATCAGCCACCAATCTCTCAGTGAATTGACCAAACAGTCTCTTATAACCTGTCATTCCATCTGTCAATCAATCAGCTTTTATCCATCAATCAACCAGCCATAATCCATTAGTCAGTCAGCTACAATCCCATGACTCACTCTTTACTGGCAGATTACTTCCCTTAGTTCCTCCAGAAACTGACCGATTGTATGGGTTAAAAAAATCATTAAACACTTATTTATAGCTGTTTGATAACTGTCAACACATACAGCTGTTTATAACTGTCAACACTGACTCACAGCTGTTTGATAGTGTCAACACTGACTCACAACTGTTTGTTAACTGTCAACCTTACCGCTGCACGGTACTTCTCAATGGACTCAACAAAGACATCCTCAGCCTCCCGGGCGCTGGTGGGGAACTTGGGGCGAGAGCTGCGGCCAAAGCCCAGGAGGTCAAAGGCGTAGACAGGGCGGTGTCGGGACAGGGCCTCCAGGTTCATGGCCCACAGCCCCACCCCTCCCCCCATGCCATGCACCAGCAGGATAGGGGTGCCGCGCCCCCGAAGGTTACAGGTCACCGACCACAGCACACAGTCCTTGTCCAGTCCCACCATCCTCTGGTCCTGGACACATGGCAGAGCTGATGCACACACACACACACACACACACACACACACAACACACACACACACACACACACACAAAGTTGGCTTCATCACATCACAGACCATCTTAACATCATTTTATTATATATATATATAAATCTTCTAGTCTTGTAATGAGCATCAGTGCTGACAGGCTCTTTTATTTTGTAGCCCAAATCATCAATGACCAGCCCCACATACCAAAGACTTGTACAACGTGTGACAGAACAGGACTGCCTGAAACATACAAAAAAACTGTAGTGTTTTTGTAGTTTTTTTCAACATAACCTTGGCAGTCACTTGACTGAAAATGATGCCATTTTTTACTAAAGGCCTACACAGAATGTATGGCAACCTGCCAGTGACTTAGACTGACATGTGAATACATAGTGACAATCTTTTGTAACAGTCTTTTGTTGAAAATGTGCATTGAAACCATGCTCACATGATGGTGCAAAAACAGACAGTACTGTAAAAAAAAAAAATCAGGGTTCTTCAGTGACATAACAACAGTTGGCAACAAGAATAAAGCACACACATGAGGCGAATGGAGACACTTTCCACTTCTCAACTCACAGAATATCACACCGTCATTATTCATTTGCTAGATTCTTGTTTCACATTATCACAACCATCAATTGATAAATGAGACACCCCACATCTGTTGTAAATTTGACTTTTCCATTACAGAGAAAACAAAATCATCAGGAGAAACATGTGACCATAAAGGGTGAGGAAGGGGACGGGCAATCCATCAGTTATGTCATGGTTGTGACCCTCTTATATTTGTTTAGGACCATGAAAAGTTCAACAACAACAGAAGTAAAGCCTTCCTTGGCTCACTCTTGATTCTAATGCTAAATACAAAAATAATAACAATATCAAATTAACTGCTTAAAAAAGATAATTTGGTCATCATGGTAAAAATGTTTATTGGAAAGCTGTTATTACTGGTGCCAAAATCTTCATGATTTATCTACCCAGTTCATGTATATCTTTGGTACTTGACTATTTCATGGACATTTGACAGGCAAAAACTTCAGGTGCTAATGCATTAGGAATCTACACTTCAGAATTTATATTTCTGGATTGACAGTAATCAGTTACCAGTTCTAAATCATTATATTTGCATCTATCATTAATCATTAACTTTCTGTTGAAAACACTTATACATTGCTTTTCATTACATTCAGTTCACATCATTTCTTTGTTTTACATATCATTGTTTTACATATTCTTCTTGATTTATTGTTTTAAGAAGATCCCCAAGGCGCATTTCTTTTTCAGTCTGTTTAGGTATCCATGGACGTTTCACATGGCGTTTCACCCGTTTAGTCCCGAGTGGTGCCTGCTTATAAGTATTACTAGAGGTTCTTATCCAAAATTCTAAAGATTTTTGTCTGGATTGGTGTATTGGTAGACATGAGAGAGTGGAGAAGAAAGTAAATCATGCAAAAAAAGTATCTGCGTTAAAAGTGTTTAAATAATAATAAGTATTTTACTATTTACATAGTGCTGAATCTTGAGCAGAGTCAAATCAAAGCACTTTCACACCAGTCATTCACACACATGCGTAACTCAAAACTCGAGAAACTTAAGACAAAGAAAAGGCAGGGGAGGGAAGCTACCTTGGAAAGAGGTGGGTTTTAAGGCCAGACTTGAAAGAGCTGAGTGAGGAGACCTGAAGAAGCAGAAGAGGAAGTTCATTCCAAATGAAAGGTCCAGAGACAGAAAGAACAGCGGCAGACAGTGGAATATTTGAATCTGGGTATGCACAAACAGAGTGGATCCAAAGCCAATCATAGAGAGCAAGATGAAGTGTAGAGGTGAAGGCAGCCACAGAGGTTGGAAGGGGCAGATTTATGAATACATTTACAACATAGAGTGCTGATCTTGTACTTTAGTCTGTATCCAATGGTTTTGTTACCTGCTTTTGTAATTTCTATACCTTTTCTCTTCGAAGTGATGCACACTGGTGAGTGACTGCTACTTACAGTGATTGGAGAACATATTTCTACAATGTTCCGTTTACATGAAATACAGATGTGGTCAATGAGGGTGCTGGAACTATGAGTTACTCATATTAGTCTGTCGATAGGTTGTTCCAGACTGAAGGCTATGTGTGTGTGTGTGTGTGTGTGTGTGTGTGTGTGTGTGTGTGTGTATCTGATTCCACTGCGGCTGAGGTATTAATAAACTGATATTAAAGTCACCAGACATAACTTCTTTATCTTCAACTTTGGCAGCATCCACACTGAAATGAAATCACCAAACCAGTTAACTCTTTCAGTTTCAGCCAGGTTTCTGTAAATAAATCCAACAAGTAGTGGACTGATGCTTTATCATAATTCCTGACTGTATGGATCCAATATTGAATTGATCTAAACTATCTTTTTCCATTTATTCAGAGACAGAGAAAGACTGAGAGACTTATACTGATTTCTCTTTCTCTTTAAACAGTTAACTAAAAGATGAAACTTCATCATCAAGATATATAAGATGAATAAGCTGTGGATCTGGATACCCAATAACGGCATGACAGCCTAGTGATTAAAGTGCCTAGCTTTCCCAAGGGTCTGAGAGGTCACTGGTTTTGATCTTGGCACTGCCTGAGGTTACATACAGACATCTATTAAATTCAAATCTCAGTAATAAAAGATTTAAAGAGAACAAGTAAAAAATCTAATCTCTGTAGTGCTGTGGACACATTTTTCCAATCCTCCAAGTCAACATACATATGATCACAACACCCAGATATCAAGCAGAGTACATTTAAAGAACCCATAATCCATATAAAAAGGTGGTTATGGAAATAGTGATGTACCAGGTATGTACAACCTCTGGAAACAGAGTATGGATGTCTAAATGGCAAGTTAAAACTGGTTATACACACATAACATGTGAATGAACATGTAAGCTGCTCACCACAAACACAAAACCAAAAGGATACCACAGCCTTTTGGTATCACCACCCCCTTATTCCCCTTCATCATTACATTACATATTATAATTATAGCATATCAATAATCACAGAATATCATATTAAGATTATATTTTTGTATCACAGTATTACATCATATCATGCAATATTATGCATTCATTTCATAATATCAAGATCATATCAACTTATCAAGCATATATTATGTTTCTACATTTTTAATTACACTGCATCCCATCATGACATTGTGTCATATTACAACATTGTAGTATAACTATTGTTATCATTTTCATTTGTAACCTATAAACACACACACACACACACACACACACAAACACACACACACACATGAAATACTCGTATGATACAGTATTTATGACAGAATGGACACAACCCAGAGCGTGTGGATCTTTCTTGTTTATTCTCCAGATCTTCCCACACAAAGCCGCCCAACCATTGGCATGGTTTCGTATGACATAGTTTCGTACAATGTATAACATCCCCCTTCTTTCAACAGAAGATCCAATTTCAATAACATTGAAACAATCTACTCAGAATTAAATTGCTCTGTTCTTGAACACGGAAACTGTCACTAAACTAGCACATAACTTGTGCATGCAAGAAATAACGAAAACGAAAAGTAAAACAGTGTGCATGCAAGAAATAACGAAAACGAAAAGTAAAACAGTTTCCTTGTTTCAGTACTGCGGTGTGTGTGTGTGTGTGTGTGTGTATGTGTGTGAACAGTCTGTTAGTGTCACTCTTCCCTGTATCTCAGGGGCTTTCTCACTTCCCTGCCAGAGCGCATGGTGTTGGGTGGGGGAGGGCTCTGTGCCGTGAGTATCTGAGTGTCCGGGGAAACGGGGGAGCTCTGACTGCCTGCCGACATCGACTTGTCTGTAGCCAGTATCTCCTTTGGTCCAATGGTCTGCTGCTGTGTCGGTGCATCTCTTGACTCGGACGTGCCGGTACTTTCCTCTCCTCTGACACGTTCGCGCAGGGCGATCCTGTTCCGGCGGAGTGTGCTGCCCGTGTACGTTCTGACGTTGTATGACCTGGGAGTGGAGGCTTTGTTCACCACCTGCCCTGGCTCCCATCTTTTGGTCTCCTGGTTCCAGATACGAATGCCCTGTCCTGGGTAGAGTGGGGGGAGGTCACTGGAGGCAGATTTGTCATAATTGGCTTTCATAGTCTGTCGCCTCTCGTCCAGTTGTAGCTTGTACTGTTGATACTCAGCGAGCGGCGCTACCTGCGAGGGTAGAAGGGTGGCTAGGGGACAACCGAAGAGCATTTGGGCAGGGGATGGGAGCTTGGAGTCCACAGGAGTGGCTCGGAGGTTGAGCATGGCGAGCTGGAAACCTTTTCCTTCCCTGTCACATTTCTTGATGGACTTCTTGACCGTCTGCACCTGGCGTTCTATGAAGCCGTTTGATTGGGGGTATCTTGGGGATGAGGTAATGTGCTCGATGCCGTACTTGTCCATGAGTGCTCTGAAAGGCTGGCCTTGGTACTGTGGCTCGTTGTCGCTGACAATCTGGTCGGGCCGTCCGAACATGGCGATGACCTTCTCCACTTCATCCGCTATGGCTTGGCTGGATGTGGTTTTCATCTCGGTCACGATGGGGTATTTTGAGAAATAGTCTGCAATCAGGAGGAAGTTGCGGCCTTCAATTTCAAACAGGTGTGTTCCTAATTTTCTCCAAGGGCTGTTGGGAATGTCGTGGGGAAGAAGGGGCTCACACTGGTTTGCACTCGCGAATTCTTGGCAGGTTGCGCATGATCTGACTACTTGCTCAATGTCTCTGGAGATGTTTGGCCAGTACGCACATTCTTTGGCCAGGAGTCGCGTCTTCTCTAGGCCTTGGTGAGATCGATGGAGTTGTTTCAGTACATCCTGCTGGAGAACCTTGGGTATGATTACCTCCTGTCCTTTGAAGATGATCCCATCTTCTATTGCTAGCTCGTCTCTGAATGACCAGTATGGTCTGACATCTGTCGGGAGTGCTTTAATGTTGTCTGGCCACCCGTGAACTATGGTCTCCATCAGGCTGTTCAGCACAGGATCGGTCTTGGTGGTTTCACGTAGCTGGTATAGCTTCTTGGGTGTGAAGCTTATGAAATCGTACTGACAGAAACCAATCTCGTCCTCGGAGAGGTCTAGGCCGTCCACACGGAGGTCGAGATCAATGGATGTCTTGTCCGCCTGGGATGGAAGTCTTGACAGCGTATCTGCGAGGGTCATGGATTTCCCGCTGCGGTATTCCACCTCGTAGTCATATCCCTGGATCTTTTGTAGCATGCGCTGGAGACGTGGTGGGGCTTTGAGCAGTGGCTTCTGTACTATCATCTCGAGCGGTTTGTGATCCGAGATCACCTTGAAAGGCCTCCCGTAGAGGTATGTATGGAACCGTGTGATTCCAAAGACCACCGCGAGCATCTCACGGTCGATGTTTGGGTAGTTGCTTTGTGTGGAGTCAAGTGACTTGGATGCGAAGGCGACCAGATACCCATCCTGAATGATGGCTGCACCCAGGCCCTTCATGGAACTGTCGACCTCCAGCACAGTCGGTTTCTTCGGGTCATAGAACTTGAGGCATGTGGTTGATGACACCAGTTTCTTGAGGTTGTTGAAGCAGTGGATGAGGTCTTCTGACATGATGAATGGCACGTCTTTTTTCAACAGCTCCCTCAGCGGCTGTGACTCCTTGCTGAAATTTGGGATGAACGTCGACAGATACGTCATCATGCCGAGGAATCTCTGTAAGTCTTCTTTGTTTTCAGGGACTGGCATGCTCTGAATGCCCTGGATTTTGGCCAGATCTGGGCGAATCCCGTCCTTGGAGTATATATTCCCAAAGAAGGAGATCTCTTCCTTGCATATGTCGCACTTTTCTGAATTGAAAACGAGCCCACACTGTTTGGCTCTTTCCATCAAGCGCCTGAGGTTGTCGTCGTGCTCCTGCACATTCTTGCCATGCACGCACACATCGTCTGTGATGCCGGTTACGCCTGGAAGGTCTTCCAGGATCTCGTCCATTCTTGCTTGAAAAATGTCTTGCGATACACGCAGTCCAAAGGGGAGTCGTTTCCAACAATAACGACCAAAGGGCGTTCGGAACGTGGTCAACAGTTGGCTTGGTTCGTCGAGGTGGACTGACCAGTATCCTGCCTTGGCGTCCATCTTGCTGAATACTGACGATCCAGTGAATTTGGGATTGATCTCTTCTAGCGTAGGGATTTTGTGGGGACATCGCTTCAATGCTGCGTTGAGCTTCTGGGGATGAATACAGATACGGAGAGAGCCATCTTTTTTCACTGAGTAGGCTAGGCTGGAGCACCAGTCTGTGTGCTCTTTGACCTTACGGATGACTCCCTGCTTAACCATTTTCTCCAGCTCTGCTTTTAGCTGTTCTTCAAGGTGCACAGAACATTTTCTTGGGGGATCGATGGAGGGTTCTGCTCCCGGTTAGGTGTATAGCTGGGCTGGGTTTTGGAAGTCCCCAAGAGTGTCAAACTGGCCTGGGTAAACCTGCTTTAGGCTTTCAATTGATGAAACGTCTGTTGTGCTGATTTCGCTGCAGTTGATAGTCACCAACCTCAACTTCTCACAGGTAGGCAGACCGATGATGCATGGGCCTTCTACGTCTACCATGTAGAACTTGGCTTTAGTGAGCTTGCCCTTGTGACTGAGCTCAAGCTCGAGGCTACCATGGCAAGGAATCTTCTGCCCGTTGTACGCCGTCAGCTTTGTGTTCTTGACAGGTGTGATAATTTTGGATGGATCACGTTTTCCATACAGCTTCCTGTATGTCTGTAGAGTTAGAGTGTTACCAGATGCCCCAGTGTCAATTTTCAGCTTAACTGGTGTCTTTCCTGGGGCTATGACATCCATCGTTGTGAAAGCTTCACTACGGACGCTGGAAATGTTGATTGTGTCATGTTGAATGTTGTCGTCATCACTTGTGTCTTCAGTCTCCGACGCCATGTCGTGAATTTTCTTTCTGCCTTTGGTTTTCTTTTTGCTATCACTGTTTTGTATGCGGGCCAGGTCTTCTCTCTTTCTCTGTCTGCATGCTTGTCGCCAATGTCCTTTCTTTCCACAATGGTGACAGGTGCTGTCAAACGCTGGACATTTCCGTGGATCATGGGAAGTATTACAATTCCCACATGACCTGGTTTTCCATACCTGCTTGTCGCTAAGCAGGTCAAGCTTGTGTTCCCCTGTGCTAGGGTTGAGTTGCTGAAGCTTGCTGCGTCCGGCAACTATGGCTTGGTATCGTTTGCCTTCAACAAGAGCGTCGGCCAGCTTGTACCCTTTTGCCTTTCCCAGCAGGTCGCGTTGGAAGTCCTCAAGTGGAGTGGATGCTATAATCAGTTCTATCAGTCTCTCTTCCA
>NC_134884.1:13985215-13987715 GCF_041734735.1 Babylonia areolata
TGACCCTGTTCAGGTGACTTAAATTAAGATTATAAATTCATCTTAAATAATCAACACTTCATTTTACACTCATTATAAAGTAGGCGTTGAGCTCTTTCTTTTGCAACTTATCCGATGCAAATCGGTTCAGGAATCATTTAGAAATCTGTTACTGAACACCTTGTAACAAGCACAGTTCTCATCAGATTTCTTCAGATTAGTGACGATCTGGTTTGCAGCCCACGTGATTGTCTTTGTAGTTCGCCTAATTTGTATAAATTGGCCGAGCGGGTGATGAGTGGTCACACTACTACAACACTACACCCGACAGATATGGGAGGTCAGGAATCAAAACAAACTCGACCCAGTCGTTCCAAGCCAGGTCTCCCCACCCCCACCTGCCGGCCCTGCACCATGGATATGGGAAAAGCCAACCATCATCCACACCTACGGGCATGAACCAAAAAAAAGAAACCCACTAGCCATAGCTACATTAGCCAAAACAAAAATACATGAACAATTCCCGCTACACCTAAAGGTGTACACTGACGGCTCCATATGCAACAATGGAGACGCAGGGTGCGCACTTGTCATTCCAGACTTAAAAATCACCAAAAGATATAAACTCAACACCGGAATTAGCATATTTACGGCGGAACTATATGCCATCTATATGGCATGCTCCGCCGTAAATGATATGCCCCCAGTCCCAGCAGGAGTGGTACTGCTGACAGACTCCAAGTCGTCACTACAGGCCTTGACCCGCGGGGGGACAGATAATAGAAGAGGCCTACAACAGGAGATCCTCTTCCTAGCACATCAAATTATCAAAAAGGGCACCGACCTCACACTCATGTGGCTACCTTCACACACAGGGATATTAGGAAATGACATGGCTGACAAAGCAGCCAAAGAAGCCATAGAATACGGCTCCCCTACACAAGTAGGGTACTCTATAACAGAAATCACAAAGACGGTACGACAAACAATGCATGACCTACGCAATAAATACATGGAACACAAATGCGCAGAGAATGGCTGGATTCACATTCCCATCCAAAAGGTAAAACATCGCCTCCTACTCCCTAGAAACAATTCCAAACTCCTCAGAAGAATCAGGACCCACCCCCACGCATGCAAGGTCAAGAAACTCAAGTGCAAGTGCGGTGCAGACGCTTCCTACGAGCACGCAATGCAATCATGCACAGTAACAACAGCCAATATGACCCCACTCCTGCACTACAAGCAAAACCATAAACTATCAAACCAGGACTTCCTTCAACCCCACTCCACCTTAGGAAACCAACCAATGAGGATACTCACTGACTCCTTCCTATCCTCTGAGGAGATCCGCAGCTGGTTCTGAAGGCCCAACCACCACCCCTCCCCTGCCCCCTCCACACACAACACACATGACCTCCTCCGTACCCCCCAAACCCCCAATCCCACCCAAACGCAACACTAACACACCCACTCCCCACCTCCCACCCACCCCCAACGTGGAATATCAGGAGACCCATACAGCCAAAAGGGATTTGGATCGGCCCCCGCTCACTCTGTTGTACCACTCACAGATGGTTAAACTGGCAGTGTCGGAAATCCTATAACCCCACTCCTGTCCTCTGGCTCTCGCGAGGGGATCATCCAGCAAGGGGGCCTGACCCGAACTGGACTCTGTCACAGTCTCAGCAGGGTGTGGACAACGCCCATCCATGGCTGTGCCAGGCGTGCGATGAAGAAAACAAATGTCACAACTGAGAAAGACACATGATGTACAAGTGACAAGTGACACAAGAGTCGACCACATGCCCGGCGCGTTGGGCGGCTGGTGGGGGCGCGTGGTGTCCCGGGTGCCGCCGCGGGGTTCTTTGGGGGGGGGGCTGGGCGCTCCCCCTGTCGCCGGGCTCTCTTCCTCCTTCGCCGTCGACCACACCATAAAAATTACCAACACCACCACCACAAACAGTAACAACACCACCAACACAAAAAAGCAGAACCCTTAGCAACAACGAAACGCAAGACCCACAAACTACACAAACAATCCTCATAAGGCAAAACTAACAAAACCTAACCCCTACACCACAGCACAACCACAGACAGCACAAGCAGTCAACATTACAAACACAAAACCACAAAATCATACCAATACAACCCCATTACAACAGCAACACACACAACCCCATACACACCAACTACACTAACAACCCCCTACCATCAAACACACACAACCCCAACCACACAAACGAACAACTCCTACCACCAAACGCACACAACCCCACCCTCTAAAACAAAAACAACCCCCTCACCATCAAACACATACAACCCCAGTGACACACACATACAACCCCCTCACCACCAAATACATACAACCCCAACCACACAAACAAATACCTGCATTAAAACAACTCCAACCGAACAAACTTGACCTTAAGGGTGTAGACGCCAATAGGTCGTTAAACTCCAATAGTCGCGATGAGTGGTCACTTCCACACCCGAGCCAGCCGCGGCCAGCACCTGCTCT
>NC_134884.1:13990215-14012715 GCF_041734735.1 Babylonia areolata
ACTTACACCCTCGTGCATGCACAAACGCACTCAAAAACACAGACCCACACATACACACAAACAACACACACATACACACACGCACAGAGGCTGCCACTGATTGGCCGCAAGAGGGATGGGAAAAGATCTCTGATGCCAAGAACGTGGCGTCTAGTGTGTTGCTCAGTCTATTGTATTTGGAAAAGCCCACAGAGACTCTGTTCCGTTTTGAAGAAATTTGCGCAATGTTGGTTTGGAAATGATGCCGATATTTGTTTGATTTGCAAAGCATCGTGCTCTACCTTTCATGTTAGACTTACGGCCGCTCCCTCTTTCTGCTTTTATTTCTCTGAGGCGATCGATGGTGTGATGGCCTTGTACCTGTTCTTTTTGATATTCTTTGACTTTTCTGAGGATTTCCGATTTTCCTAGATGTAGGCCGCTCGTTGGTGTTGCGTTACCAGCAAGTCTGTCAGCTCGCTCATTTCCCTTAACACCTGCATGTCCCGGGCAGTATGACCATGTGAATTTTTTCATCTGAAAGTTGCGCATTGCCTTATGCCACTCTGGGCTTCCCATTCCGCTTTCAATTTTCTGTATGAGGTTCATTGAGTCGGTTAGAATCATGGCATTTGGTTTCCGGGCGTATGGATGGACGATAGCCACTGGAGGGCATGTGTCACAGCTTCAGCTTCCATCGTTAGGCTGGAGGTTATGACTTTGTAGGCAGCATTCTCTTCCGTAATTGTTTTTCCATTTTGTTTCGCAGTGAATCCCCAACCGGATTGGTCTTTGGTGACTGAGCCATCTGTGTATATGATGATGTCCTCTTCTTTACTGTTTTCTTCTATGAGTAGCTTCACTTCCGCATCAGTTTTGCCCTCTGGCCATTCCAGACAATGTCTTCCTAGAGTGGGTGAAATGGCTGTGTTGAACAGATGTTGAGGTTTTCGGGGTTTTTCTCCCATTCTTTTGTTTCTTTCAGGTCTTGTAGTCGGCATACTAGCTGGATTGTGTCTTCTGCTTGCCCCATCCATGATCTTCCTCGTCCTAGACGGCTGCCTTTTGGTTCTTTGACTGCGTCATGCAGTGGGTTTTGAGGGTTTTCTAATGCTTTGAAGTAGGTCTTGACCTGTTCTAACTTGTTTCTGGCCTGCACTGAAGGAAGGTCAAGCAGGTATCGCATGGTTTCTGTGGGCGTGTCTTTTGTTGTTCCAAGGATCAGCCTCATAGCTTCATTTTGAACTCTTTCTAATTTTAGGAGGTTGCTTTGAGATGGTGTTGTTAGCCCAAGTCCGTAGTCGATCACTCTGAGGACGAGTGATTGGTATAGCAGGAAGAGGTGGCGTTGTTCAATACCTTTGGTTGCCATTGCTTTTAAGACTGAAAGGCCCTTTTTGCATTTGAGAACAGTATTTTCCGTATGTTGTCTGAAGGTCAGCATCCTGTCGAAGTGTATTCCTAGGTAGCGTAGGCATTCAGTTTTCTCGATCTGAATCCCGTCGAATGACACAGGTGGTGGTGATTTGCTCGTGGTTCTGTTGACGAGGGTGCACAGCAACGTTTGGGCTTTCGCTGGATTGATGGAAGATCCTGTGTCTTTGCACCATTGAGCAATATTGTTTAGTTGTTTCTGGACAGCTTTAGTTCTTTCCTGAGCATCTTTCGAAGTTTTGAAGACCAGGCCATCATCCGCAAGAGTAAGCACCCGAGCTATTCCAATGTTGTTTAAGTCTGCAAGGCCCTTCGCGTAGACATTGTAGAGGACAGGAGAGAGCGGAGACCCTTGTGGCAGTCCCATGGATAGTTTAGAAGGTGCAGACATCCAATCTCCGAGGCGTAGGACAACGGTTCTTTCCTGAAGCGCTGCTGCTATCCATCTTGTCAGTGTCAAACTTACTCTATACCTTACCACCTTAGTATGGGTTGGGTGTGCATGTTAGCTGTCTTTGCCAATAAGTATGTGTCAAACTAGTCTGGTAACCAGTCGCTCACTTCGCAGCTAGCATTATAGTTGGTTGATACAATGTTTGAGTCACGTGTGTAAACAAAGTGAGTCAATGTTTTAACCCAGTGTTCGGGTGTCTGTGTGTGTGTGTGTGTGTGTTGTAAACTTATAACATTGCTATTTTCTCTGCAAATACTTTGTTATTTGACACCAAATTTGGCACAAAAATTGGATAAATTTAGTTTTTTTCCAATTATCATGTTTAAAACAATATTGCACCTCTGGGATGGGCCCCCCAAAAAATATATAAAAAGAAGCCAAATTATTTGCAAAATGAATTTACTGTTATATTTATATATATATATATATATATATATATATATATATATATATATATATTAATTCTCTAAACTTGGCACTTTGATCTGATATTTTGACACACCATCAATAGCAGTCATTTTTATCATTTTTTTGTTCAAACAGGAACTTCTTTTGCTAAGCATGGAAGTTATATTTCTGGTGCATGTCTTTGGTGCAGCTAGTAAAAAGGGGAAATTAATCAGTAATTAATGCTACGGGGGTTAATTTGCTTTAAAGTGATCTTTCTCATCTTAAACATTACATTTTGAAATTATACTCAATACATAAAAAGCTTGTGTGTTTTACTCTCAGTGTACATGGTCTTTTACTATATTCATTCGCCCAAGTGGTCTTTTTCGGAAAATACTAAAATCAATACAACGAGTGGAATTTATAGATCTATTGGCTGAGCCCTGAAGGTCATGGGCAAAAATCAACTGCGTACACATATGTATACATATTCAAAGTGCGTGCTCATATTCCTCGCGACTGCGAAGGGAGACAATTTGTTTCAAGTAGTTGACCTGCCTGTTTAATCCAATATTCAATCGACAATACACGATAACATGTGATGGAAAGTTGGAGGAGACCGTTAAATATTCATTCATAGAAAGATTTGTGAATGCCTCATCACTTACTGGAATATGCCCCAAACTGCCATAAAAATATCAACAAAATCAATCTGAATCGCCAATTCTTTCTCAGTTAAAAATAATAAACCATGAGTTAATACCCTTGATGAAACGTGAAAATTTCCAGTCTTGACTTTTCTCAAAATTAAGTCCTTTTCACTTCATACGACGTTGAGAAGTACTCCTACTTGGCTCAACATGTTATTAGTTTAACACAATACTCAATTTTCATGTCATTTACCCGAGAGTGATGTGAGCAGACAATGCTTGTTACACACTGTGTTCGACAACGGCAGAGACAGCATACACTGATGAAGTCAGTCAGCCATCCACCCTCAAAACTGACCAGTCTGACAACTCCCCACTGGCTCAGTTTCTGCATCAGCGGCAGACTACCCCTGCACTACGAAAACGACACCAGGCTAGAAAACAGTGTCACACACCTTTGAAACACAGCCATCCTGAACAACAGATCCTGCCAACTTGATATCATCTTTATAATCAAGATCAGAACATGTAAGGGTTGAATCAATATTACTCATATCATACAATTTAATATAGATCTGAATACTATGACATGTCTTGTGAATTTGAACTTTGATATCAAATTTCTTCAAACTTGCTCAAACACATGAACTTTGATATCGAATTTCTTCAAACTCGCTCACACACACACACACACACACACACACACACACACACACACACACACACACACACACACACACACACACACACAGAGAGAGAGAGAGAGAGTCTAGGTGACATTACAGTAATACAATTTGTAATATTACGTAGTTTGTGTGCACATGTTTTGAGCACAAAATAGGTTCAAATGTGGTATGTATTCACTAAATTAGATGTGTTCAACAGAGAGAGGGCGAGAGATAACATGATAAAATTCATTATTCATGAGGATAATATGTATAAATGATAGATGAAAGTTGTTTGGTGTGTGTGTGTGTGTGTGTGTGTGTGTGTGTGTGTGTGTGTGTGTGTTTTAGGCTCTCTAACAATGATATAGTATGACTGATAGCAGTCTACATAAATGAATTTAGACTGCTGGGAAACAGACCTTGGCTTGACTGATCCACTCCAGGGGTTTGAACCATTGGCAATAATATTAATTGCCTTGAAAATGTTCAGTATTGTGCAAACTACTTTGGTGTAGTAGGTGCTAGTGTTGGGTGGGAATACGGATAGTGGTAACTTTGGCACTGAAATAGTTCGAAAACATCTGAGCCAGCTGGTGTGGTGGGTAGAGCGATGGCGGAGGACTCTGTTTCACCCTCCCCATCAAGATGCCTGCTAGCCTGAACAGTTCCCTGCACGTAGTTGATGCCGCGATCTTAGCACTATAGAAGCTGGTTTAGCATTAACAACTAGTTTTGTTATCTTGTGTTTGGCAGCATCCATAATCTGCTTGTACACTGTCAGTTTTGGGGAAACCACTGGCACTCTGCAGCACGCCTCTCTTGCTTCAGGACCCGCAGTTCAGGGCCAACAGAGCTGTACCAGGGAGAGGTGCGGCGTTCTATCACCTCACGGCGTGCCGCTGGAGCATGAACATCCAGGCACTGTGGCTGGCCGATGGCTGGTGATGCTGGAGGCCACATCAGCACAAAGCTGGCAGTTCAGCTCCTCCACTGTGGCTGGCCGATGGCTGGTGATGCTGGAGGCCACATCAGCACAAAGCTGGGAGTTCAGCTCCTCCACTGTGGCTGGCCGATGGCTGGTGATGCTGGAGGCCACATCAGCACAAAGCTGCATCTTATCTATAGACCGCAGATCCCTGACGCTCCTGAATGTGGGTCGGTTCGGGGGCTTTGATGCGTTGAGAAAAACCAGTAGAGCGGCGTGGTCCGATTTCAGATCAGGACATACGAACGAAACAACTGATCGTCCTCTCTGAAAATGAGTGGATCCAAAGCATGACCGAAATCTTGAGTTCGAACATCAACAGCCTTAAAATCCAGTACATACAGACCTGATCTATATTCATTTGTTGTGATAATAAAATATTGATCATCAATAAAAAATAAAAAAAAGGTACATTAAGTTTGAAATATTACGCAAAAAACCCACTTGACAGACGTAAACAACCCGTTCCTCTTGACGGTTTTTTGTTTGTTTGTTTGTTGTTGTTGTTTTTTGGTTTGTGTGTGTGTGTGTTTTTTTAATTCATTCAAAGGCAAACACATTCATGAATACACTACACGTTCTTTACTCGCAACAGGTGGTCAACACATCTATCTTCTGCAGCACATACACTCATTTTCTGGAAAGAAAAAAAAAAGAAGAAAAAAAGTCTATTCAACTGATGATGGAGTCTCCCGTCGGTACCGACGGATGAGTAGGCAGGCAGGCCTCATATGGGAGAAGAGGCCGATTCTGGATGCGCAGCACTTCCCACAGGTGTTGCAAGGGAAAACGTCTCCAGAAGTTGAGCCCTGCTTCCTTCGCTCACGCTTCTCCTTAATGGCCAGCGTTCTCTTGTTTTCAAACGTCTTTATGCCACAAGAGCACAGCATCCTCCAGCGACAGCGGTCAAGGGCATCAGTTTCCCAAGAAGCGATGTCTATGTCACAGGCTTTGAGGTTTGTCTTCAAGGTGTCCTTGAAGCGCTTGCAGGGTCTTCCAAGCTCACGGTGGCCTTCCTTCAGCTGGCCATACAAAAGCATCTTCGGGATCCTGCTGTCTGTCATGCGGATAACGTGTCCTGTCCAGCGTAGCTGGCACTGGATCAGCAGGCTTTCAGTGCTGTGCAGGCCGCTCTTCTCTAGGACCTGGAGGTTGGAGACCCTGTCTTGCCACTTTATGCCGAGGATCTTTCGTAGGCATCTCTGGTGAAACTGCTCAGGTTGTTGAATGTGACGGCGATACGTCGTCCATGTTTCACAGCAGTACAACAAGGTGGTCAGCACAACAGCTCTGTAGGTTTTCATCTTGGTGCTGAGCCTGATGCCTTTGTTGTTCCACAGCCTGTTGTTGAGTCTGCCAAAGGCGGAGCTGGCCTTGGCGATGCGCAGCGTTACTTCTGCATCAAGGGCTCCGTTGCTGCATAGGGTGCTGCCCAGGTAGCAAAACTTGTCGACTGACTTGATCTCTGTGTCATTGATCTTGACTGCAGGTGGGGGGGGGGGGGGGGGGAAGCACTGGCGTTCTGTGAGCTAGCCGGTTGGTACATGGACTCAGTTTTGCTGAGGCTGATGGTGAGTCCAAAGCGCCTGCAGTAGGTTGAGAACCTGTCCACAATGAACTGCATATCCTCATGGGTGTGTGCAGCAAGCACACAGTCATCAGCGAAGAAGAACTCTCTCATCAGTGCCTCAAACACCCTAGACCTGGCAAGAAGTCGCCGCAAGTTGAAAAGTTTGCCATCTGTGCGAAACTGAATGTAGATGCCCCAGTCACAGTCTTGGAAGGCGTCAATCAGCATGGCAGAGAAGAGAACGGAGAACAGTGTGGCTGCCAAAACGCAGCCCTGCTTCACTCCATTTACCACAGGGAACGGATCCGACATGTCAGTATTTTCCTGTACCCTCGCCTGCATGCCATCGTGGAAAGACGCAATCAGCTGGATTAGGCTCTCTGGGCAGCCGAACTTTAGGAGGATCTTCCACAGACCATGGCGGTTCACCGTGTCAAAGGCCTTAGGTCTACAAAGACCATATGGAGATCCTTGTTCTGCTCACGGCACTTCTCTTGCATCTGGCATACAGCAAACACCATGTCACATGTTCCCCTGCCTGAGCGGAAGCCGCACTGTGCTTCAGGGATGACTGTGTTGGAGACATGGTCAACCAATCTGTTCAGTATGATGTGGGCGAAGATCTTGCCAGCGATGCAGAGGAGAGAGATTCCACGGTGGTTATCGCAGGATGTTTTGTCTCCCTTCCGTTTGTAAATGTGGACAATAGAAGCATCCTTGAAATCCTGGGGGACCTCCCCTCTCTCCCAGATAGACTGGAATAGGGCGGTCAGCTTGTCTGTCAGCACCTTGCCTCCATACTTGTAGATGAGGATTCCATCCGCTCCTGGTGCTTTTCCTGACGTTGTCAGCTTCATAGCCTTCTGGGTCTCGACCTTGGTGGGAGGGGCAGCTAGCGAGTCATTGACTGTAGCTGTGGGAGGGCTGCAATTGCCTCGTCAGATACGGACGAGTCCCTGTTGAGGAGGGTGTTGAAGTGCTCTGCCCAGCGGGCAAGGATGTCTTTCTTGTCTGTCAGGAGGGTGGTCTGGTCCGAGGCTCGGACAGGGGTTGATCCTGTGACTCTCGGCCCATACACAGATCGGAGACTATCATGGAAGGTCTTCATATTGTAAGCATCAGCAGCAGACCAAAGCTCTTCGGACTTTCCCACCAGGTGTTCTTCATCTCACGCAGCCTCTTCTGTACGAGTTGCTTGGTTTGCAAGAACTGGTTCTCCTTCCTCTGGCAGTCTTTATCGGAAATGTGATCCTGATGCCGTATATGCAGTGTGTTCAGGAGCTTAGAAATTCCAGAGTCGTTCTCGTCAAACCAGTCTTTGTGGCTCCTCTGTACAAAGCCGAGTGTGTCAGCCTCTACTGTGTACACAGCATCTCTAAAGGTGCTCCATACCTCTTCTACATCAGTCAATGCAGGAATTTCTTGGAGAGCTACTTGAATATGCTGCTGCAGCACGTCCTTGGTGATAGGGAGGCGGTGGATGTTCAGCTTCCTAGGGGGTTTCTGCCTGGCTGGTTGGAGCTTGCCTGCAAGTCTGCTGTTCATCTTGCTGCGATTCCGACATTAGCCTGATTGCCTGACCAACACAGGTGACTTTTTTTTTTAGTGAGGAGGAGTTGTGCAGTCCCTTTCCCACTCTCTCGCCTACCGACGCTCACAGTCCTACAGGTGCAGATACTATTTAAATGCAATTTTAATCTAAATTCCCTGGCCTTAACGTGTTGTTTGGCTTACGAGAAATAAAGAGGGAGAGAACATCGCCAGTCAGCCAGTCGAGTGTGTGACCAAACCATAATCTCCGACCAATAAAGCCATACAGGTACTAATGTGTCGTTTGGCGACCCACAACCAGAGCTTACGAGAAAGAAAGAGAGAGAACATCGCCAGTCAGCCAGTCGAAAGTCTTCCTTCAGCTGTCTTCAACAGAATTAATGTTTGTTTGGGGGAGTGGTGGACAGCAAGAGCGAGAGAGGCAGCAAGCGTTTTCTTTCTTTACGAAACATTGTAACGCCTTCTCCGCTGAACCAATCTCTGCCGGTTCGCGTTTCTGGGGGAACGCGGACAGATCCAGACAGCACAGGTGTGTGTTTGCAAGGTGACAGCCAGGGGGTGTCATCATGGCGATGCTGCCATGGTGTTCGCAGGAGAAGTCTGTCAGTGCTCGACGTCGCTAGTTGCTGCTTCTGGGAGCGACCATTGGCGGCTCCATCTTCTTCTACTTCATTTATTCTTCGGCCGTCATTTCTATGGTGAGTAGGTCGGCGTTGGCTCATTGTTTGGTGCCAATGTGTTGCAGTTGGTGATTTTTTGTTGTTGTTTTATTTATTTTATTGTATTTTATTTTATTGTATTTTTTGGGGGGATGGGTTGTTATTGTTGATATTATTGTTTTGGGGGCTTTTGTTGTTTTTTTGTTCGTTTTTTGTTTGTTTTTGTTTTGTTTTTTTGTGTGTTTTTTAAGTCTCGGCCGTTTTAGAACTGCTGTGTTCCAAGTGGCTGCCGTTCTGCGAAAAGCAGTAAGGTCTGTTACGGCTTGTGGGTCTGTCTGTCTGTCTGTCTGCCTGTCTAGCTGTCAATATGGATACCTGTCTACCTGTATTGCTGCTTTGTTTCTCTGTCTCCATGCCTAGATGAAGAGGGGCTGTCAAGTATTTCTACATTGTTAGGTGTTCTCGGCGTTCTTTGCATGTGTGCGCTCACAAGCACACACACACACACACACACACACGAACGCACGCGCACACACACACACACACACACACACACACGAACGCACGCGCACGCACGCACGCACGTGAATATGTTTTCACACCCGCCTGAATATGACCCCCGGCGGGTTCTGTGCGGGGAGGTGCACCGTCCAGACTTTAACAGGGCCTGGAAGGGCATACTGCGTGGGAACGTCAACTGGGTGGCCGGCGGCTTCTTTCTGGCCCGCCGTGACGTCATGAGCACTTTCGTGGACCAGTACCGAAGGGCGGTCACCTTGTTCCTGGAGCAGGGGGAAAGTCAGGTGAGGGTCTGTCCACACCTGTTCATTTAGTGGTTATTATCTGTAGTGATTTTTTTTTTAACATTTCATTTTATATCGTTGTCTGTTTGTTTATTCATTTTCATTTCATTTGTTGTTGGGTTTTTTCATAGATTTATTCACTTATCTATGCTGATTTATTTATTCAGTAATTCGATAACTTATCTACTTGTTTGTGTGTTTCTTCTTCTTCTTCTTCTTCTTCTTTCTCAAGGCCTGACTAAGAGCGTTGTGTTATGCTGTTGGTAAGGCATCTGCTTAACAGATGTGGAGTAGCGTATATGGAGTTGTCTGAACGCTGTGACGTCTCTTTGGGTAACTGAACTGATTGTGCTGCACTTTGTGCCTCCTCTGTCTGTGTGTGTGTTTCTATTTTCAGAAAATGGCTTTGGGGTTGTTGTTGTTGTTGTTTTTTTGGTTTTGTTTTGTTTTTGTTTTTCTGAATTCTAGTGTTACACAATGAAAATGACTAGGTGAAGTTATTAAACATACGCACGCGCGCTCAGCGATGGCAATGAGTGAAGTAACAATCTCACGTCCTTTGGAAGAGTAACTAACAACTATAACAGTAAACCAGCTGGATGTTATTCACTTATTTTGTTTGTGTGTGTGTGTGTGTGTGTGTGTGTGTGTGTGTGTGTTCATGTTCTCGCGCCTGGTATTCAGTGCAGTCCCCATACATGAGTGCATAGGTTGCATTTTGATTGTCTCTTTTACTGATTATTGCAGTCGAAGTTATCAAGACGTGTGTGTGTGTGTGTACGTGCGTGCGTGTGTGCGTGTGTGTGTGTGTGTGTGTGTGTGTACGCGTGCCCGTGTGTACATGCTACAGGTGGAACAACACATCCTTTACGCCATGTACACCAAGGAGGGCCGAGCTATCGTCAAGCCCACAGTGGAACTCCAAGCTCTCCACGGAGACTGGTTCTACATCGGCTTCAGGTGTCTGAAACCCCTCCCTCACAACACCTCTCAGCTGGAGGTCACCACACAGCCTTGACCCTCGTCACCTCACAACCAGCGTTTCTTTACGGCCCCACCAATTAGCCACCTCAAAATCAACTGTTACCTCACAGCCCCGCCACATAGTCAACTGTTAAATGACCGTCTTACCCCTCAGCCCACACCGCGCCCTCGCCCCACTTAGTGACGTCACATCCTAATATCACCTTTTTGCACCCCACCCCCTTCTATCATGACTTCATAAATGACCAAATTTTCAGCCCTATCCCCTCATGACGACACCAGCAAAAATGGCCCCCTCCCCTCGAGACGTCACGTCTGAATGTGACATTGCTACACCCTTTCTATTCTGGTGACGCCATGTCCACCTTACACCAGCCAGCTGCGCCCCACCTTGTTCCGTTGGATCCTTGTGCTGTCTGTGTTCACTGTCTCTCAGCACAGGAGTCAAAGGGTTTTTACTTACATACTGCACCACAAGCCTGTCTCATACCAGTGCCTCAAACTGAACTGTGCACAACAGATAAAGCCACTGGGCATTCTGCCTGTTTGTTTTTTCTGTTTTGTTTTTTGTTTGTTCAGTCTAATATCATCATCTTAGATGAACAGACTATAAATAAATAAACGAACAAAACTTTTTTGTTTGTTTGTTGTTGTGTGTGTGTGCCCGCGTGCGCGCGTGTGTGTGTGTGTGTTTGCGTGTGTGTGTGTGTGTGTTTGCGTGTGTGTTTGTGGGTGTTTTCCACTGAACCAAGTGTTTTAGTTTCTCTTCTCTTCATGTTTGTTCCTTTCTTTTTGTCTGTATGTTAATGTTTAGCTTTTCGAAGACCTTGGGGTCCCAATACGTTGATCTGTGTCGTGTTGTTTGCTGCATGACGTGACGTCCCTGTTTTCCGCCCTATGTGTGAAAACATTTCCACCCTTTGCATTTTCGACTCACGAGTTTAAAACGAGTGTAAATGAAAGTGGGTCTATTTTCTCACCAAATCTCAGTTGTTTGTTTGTGTAGAAAGGGAGAGGGTGCACGCGGGAGGGGGGGGGGATTAGGTGCGTGCAAGTGCGCGCCTGTATTTGTTCAGTTGGGAGAGTTAGGGGAGTTGCGTGCGTGTGTTTGTGTGTGTGTGTGTGTGTGTTCAATGTTGGCATTTTTCTTAGCTGCGGATGAAGTGACATGGACAATAAACGCGATGCAATAGGTGTAAACGAGACCTTTCCAGTCACCCTCTTTATGACGATGTGATAAGCAGGGTTACAGTCGAGGTTTCAGCTGGCAAAACACAGTGTAGGATCGACATCTTATCGAAGTTCAAGATCGGAGGCCAAAGGCCAGTGCCACTACATGGTATTTTATATCAATACGGAAAGCACGTAGGGAAAAAAGCTATTGAATGCAGTCGCGTACAAACTATGTCAGCAACAATTGACACCTGTTCGCTGACGGAAAATGACGTGTCCTGATTTCTCTCCCAGTGCTGAAATGGCATGGGGCTGTTCAGCCCAGTCGTTGACAGTTATAGAAGAAAAAAGGAGGAAAAAATGCGATGCTAATTGTAACGGACATTCATATTTGCCATTTTCAGTTTTGGAAACATTATAATCATTTAATGAGTGTGTGTTGTGGATTTTCATATGAGTCGTCTCCGAGATATTTGTAAGGTGATATATTTGTACGGATTCAGATCGGATTGCGAGATTAAATATGTCAAACAGATACATGGGAGATGATATTCCTTTTATATATGATATCATTCATTATCTAAATCATAATAAGTTACTTGGTCTACTTCTTTTTATTGACTTCAAGAAGGCTTTCGACTTTGTAAATTGGAATTCTATGTTGAAAGTTTTTAAAGCATTCGGATTTGGTCCACTTTTTTGTCTTTATAATAAAATAAAATCGACTGTGGTTACAAATGGACAGACTTCTTCATGGTTTTCAGTACAAAGAGGATGTCGTCAAGGCGATCCAATATCACCTTATTTGTTTTTGCTTTGAGTAGAAATTCTTGTAATATTGATAAGAGAAAATGACAATATTGAAGGAATTATTATTGACAATGACGTTCACAAAATTTGACAGTTTGTTGGTGACACACAGATGACATCCAAAAGTGATACAGTATCTTTCCAGGAAACAATAGATACGATAAACTCTTTTGTGGGAAAAATCAGGTTTATATATGAACACCGAGAAAACGCAAGCTGTACAGCTGGGAAGTATAAAACAAAATCATCACCAGTCAAATACTTGCCTCGCTTAAAATGGGATGGAATCCACAGAAATTAAGAATTCTTGGAGTCTGGATGATAGCCGACTTAAACAAGTTGAAGACCTTCATTATGATGATGAATTTTCTGAAACTGTAATGTTATATAGAGTTTGGATTAAGAGACTGATTAAATTAATTGGAAGAATAGCTGTACTAAAATCTTTGATCCTATCAAAGATTATCCAGCTATGGTTATTTTTGCCAAAACCACCTGACACTGACTCTCATTAATAACTTGCTGAAACTATGTTTCAGATTTATTTGGAATCAACAGCAAGATCGTATGAGCAGGAAAACTATTGAGAAAGGAGGTCTAGGTATGTTTGACTGAAAAACATTTTTATATGTGGATTAAAAATTAGTTGGATTAGAAAGCTAAGAAAAAAACAGTCATCAATGGAAAAATATCTCAAACATGTTCCCTTTGCTTACTCAGCTTGAACTGTATGGAAACTGTTAACCTAGAAATGAAAAAGTAAATTGGTTTGGGGTTGATGTCTTAGAGCATATGGGGTCTTGGAGAGCAGAGTGAAGATAATAAATACTGAAGAACTTTTAAGTGATGATAACATTAAGATTGGAAACAGGCATATATTGTTCAAACGATGGACAGAAAATGGTATTTATTTTATCCACTATTGTATGCAAAATATTGGCAACTTCCTAAATTTTAATCATATTAAGACAAAATATGATGTAATTGCGCATTTCATTGCTTTTCACGGCTTTATCCAGGCTATCAAAAATACTGCAATACGTTTGACATTACAATACTCAGATGCGCTTTCGATATTCAAAAATCATTGCAGATTGTCTATTCTGTCAATGAAGGAACGAAAACATGCTATGAAATAATGAATAACAACTATACGAAACCGAACTGTTACACAAGATGGAGCAATAAGTTACAAACAGATATAAATTTAGATATTACTTTTCACTCTTTTTCCGGTTTTTTTTTGTTTTGTTTTTTTAATGAAGTTAGACTCCAGTCGTTTCAGGTTCGGCTTGTTCATAGCATAATCACAACAAACAAAATACTGAAAGGAATGAAAATTAGGCAAGACGATACATGTAGTTTCTGCCACTTAGAACGTGAGGATATCAATCTATTTTGGAGATGTGATATTGTTTGTTCTTTTTGGTCTGCTTTTGAAAAAGATAAGATAAGATAAGAATAACTTTATTATCTCCAACTGGAGAAATTTGGTCAGGTGCATTATCACAACATAGACAAGTAAACAACATGGGGACCATAACTGTAAAAGCCAACAACAGCCCCAACAAATATTACGAAGATAGAAATGTAAAAAATATCACATACATCGTTTCATACATACATCCACACACTGCAGGTAATAACTAGTATTCTTAATGTAAAAACAGAAAGAATTAAGAAACATTATTTGAATATAATTATAAACATAGCCTACTATACTGCACATTGATTATAATATACAGATAAGATAAGAATAAAGATGAATTGCGGAAAACCACAACCAGATAATCAGCACACATCCGCACCGCACCCCGCCCACCCCACACACGCGGATAACTTGATTAAACAAGAGTAATAAACATATGTTCTGAAATAAAAGCATTTCACATATTCGCTTTTAAAAACATTGCAATTAATTATTACATCGTAATTATTAAACAGAAATATATTTAGAATATGGACGTTAGCATTAGACATATTCATTGTACATTCATCCTGCATATTGCACATCATTCTTCCTACATATTGCACATTCATTATAACCAATTGTCACGTTTTAAGCTCAGTAAACAAACACACACACACACACACACACACACACCACAACTAGAACAAGGTACAGCCTATCATGCACGGACTTTCACACGTCTCACATGAGAGTGCGCGCGCGCACACACACACACACACACACACACACACAGTTCTCAAGAATTTAAAAGGTGGATTGAACGTGGAATAAAAGTCTTCAGAGCTCTGGATTTCAACTTAAAAGTTCTGTAGCGTCGTCCTGATGGCAACAGCTCATAATACTTTGCTAAAATATGGGTGTCGTCAGTTGCTATCTGCCTGCTTTTTTTAACCACTCGACTTTCATACAGCTCTTGCATACTAGCTTGTTTCACTCCCACAATTTTACTGCATACACTCATGACATCGTTCAAAACACGCTTACTCCTCACTCCCAAACTTCCATACCAGCACATAAATGAAACTGTAAGCACGGACTCGATACAACATCGATAATAACTTTGAAGAATATTTGAATTTATACCAACATTTCTAAGCTTCTGTAAACAAAAAATTCTAGACTGACATTTCTTATGAATGGAATCAACATTTCTGTCAAAAGTCAGCTTATTGTCTAAGATGGTCCCTAAATATCTATATTTATTGACCCTCTCCACTGTTTGACCATCAATAACAAGGTCAGCTACAGGCAAGGGGTCTTTCCGAAAATCTATTAACATTTCTTTTGTTTTCAATACGTTGAGATCCAGATAGTTTTTCTCACACCAGGAACAGAACTTTTTAATTTCACTGAAATAAATAGCATCAGAGTTGGGCAGATCTTCAATTGCTGAATCATCAGAATATTTTATGACAGGAAGTCATTTGTGTACAGTGTAAAAAGAACAGGGGACAGCACTGTACCTTGGGGTGCACCAGTAGAAGTAGATTTTAGAAAAGAGTGGGCAGAATGAAAGCGGACGGACTGAGTTCTATTGAGAAGAAAACTTACTATCCAAAGAGTAAGCTTCGGATCAACATCCATGCCTAGCAGTTTGAGGGCAAGGAGATAAGGTTGTATTGTGTTAAAAGCAGAAGAGAAGTCAACAAAAAGGATACGAACGAAAGATCCCGTGTTATTCAAATGAAGGAAAGCATTATGAAGGAGAGTTAGGATAGCATCGTCAGTACTTCTGTGTGCTTTATAAGCAAACTGAAGAGAGTCAAGCTGCTGTTCAGTGAAAGAAAGATGTCGGAGAATAATTTTTTCAAAGCATTTCATCACTACTGAAGTCAGGGCAACAGGACGGTAATCATTCAGTGCGGCTGGGTTCTTTTTCTTGGGGATAGGACAGATAGTAGATTCTTTCCAGATGCTGGGGACAGAGCAGTCCTTCAGAGACCAGTTGAAAATTTTGCAGAACACGTCACACAACTGGGAAGCACATGTTTTCAGTAATTTTCTGCAGATATTGTCGGGGCCAATTGCCTTCGTGACATTCAGTTTTAAAAATAAAGATTCAACAACTTTTGCATCGATCTCAAAGTCTTCACCTGTGTTCCTATCTTTGATCTTTTCCTGCAACTGTGAGATAACACTATCCAGTTCCCTTCCCAGATCATTCCTTTCAAAGCGACAGTAGAAATCATTCAGTTTATTTGAAAAATCAATCTGTTCATCCTTTTCCATTTTACAAGCTACTGTTTTCCTTTTCGTTTCTCCAGTGATAATTTTTAACCCATCCCATGCATCTGCCATTTTTCCTGTCTGAAACTGTTGCTCTACTTTTGACTTGAATTCCCTCTGTCCCCTTCGTAATTCACCTCTAAGCTTCTTTTGTATCAGTTTCCTATCCTTCTTGTTCCCTGACTGAAACGCTACCTTTTCCTCGTTTAAAATTGTTTTGAGAGACTTTGAGATCCATGGTTTGTTGTTGGGGAAAAGTTTAATTATTTTTGTCGGAATTATCATGTCTTCACAGAAACTGATATAAGATGTAACAACATCAGCTGCTTCATGACATTCTCACATGGGTCAGTCAACACACTCCAATCAGTACAATCAAAACATCCTCTCAGTTCATCCACACTCTCTGACGTCCAAACTTTCACACTCTTTTTCACAATCGGCTCTGTCTGTATCTTTGGTCTGTAGGCTGGGATTAAATTAACAACATCATGATCAGATACACCCACTGGTGCAAGGGGAACAGATTTGTAGGCATTAGGAATGTTCCTATAACACAGATCGATTGTCTTGTCCAGTCTGGTCCGGCAGGTAACATATTGTTTGAAAGAAGGTAAGGCTTTCTTTAAATCACAGTGATTAAAATCTCCAACAATAAAACACGGGGCGTCGGCAGAGATGAGTTGAAGGTCGCGAACAACACCTGCGATCGTCCTTCCTGCACGTGCAGCAGATGCCTGGTCAAAGACTGGGGCGTACACAACAGTCAAGAAAATACGGCCGAACTCACGTGGCAGGTATCGAGGCCTCAGCGACACTGATATGAGTTCAAGTTCCTGTGTACACAGTTGCTTCTTCACACACACATTCGCACTGTCACACCACTTCTCATTGACATACAGGCACACGCCACCACCCATTTTCTTCCCCACTTTCTTGCAGTCTGTCCATTCTGTACGGAGTGTTAAAACCATCAATCGCAACACATTCATTCGACACTTTCTCACTAAACCAGGTTTCGGTAAAACAAAGCACACACGAGTTCCTAAAATCATTTTAAAATCGACAGTTTGCTCGTACTTCATCTAAATTACAGTTTCTGCCGTTTGGGTTAAGAGATCTGACATTGGATAAAATCATAGATGGCAGTTGGGGCTTAGTTTTATTTTTTCTCAGTCTTCTCTTCACGCCTCCTCTCTTTCCTCTCTTTCGTGCTTTCTCTCTCTCACCTTCTCTTTCATTCTCTTCATCATCACAAATAAGATCACGAGGTAAAAGTTGCTCAGTAAAAGCGGATGGGTTGCGCACTGACCGTAAACTGAGAAGAAAATCACGGTCGTAATGTAAGGCGCCTGTACCTCCTCGCTGTCCGCCATTTAAACCACCCGGTGACACAAAAACACCACGAACACTAGTCCGGAATACAGCCAGCACCACCACAAACACCCTCACAACTGTTACACTCTTCATCTTTAACACCTTGCACACCACTTTAAAACAATATAAAAGCACAAGGACAGGGCGAGGACAGCAAAAACAAGGATGAAGCACAGAGCACAAACACCTGCGTGTCGCCCCCTCGAAAAATGCCAACATACATCAAACTTAAAATGAACAGAAGAGATGGTTCTGTTTGGTATTTACTCAACAATTTCATTTGATGATATGCTTGATATCTTTATCCTGCATGCTAAATCTTATATCTGTAAGTGTAAAATAGATTGCATACCTCTAGTATCAGAAAGCTTTTTGTATCAAATTAAGGCACGGTACAAGTTAGAATATGTTTGTCATACTTCATATGTGTCACATATCATTCAGTGTAAAGTGGTTTTACTACATGCCACTGATCGACAACCGAAGATAAATCCACTCTTGTCTAATAGTATATGTTTATCTTTCATTATCAGAATCAAATCTAAAGATCTCGAGAACAAAACGGTTATCTTACACAATATAAACAGACCATGCAATAATAAGGATATGCATTATATTCATTTGTATTATATTGTAATTAAGACCATTCACACAAATGAAGATTCACCTTGTCCAAATTCTGAAAATTAATGTATTTTTTTGTCTAATTTACTTACTCATTTTGTTATGCATACATGGGTGCGGTTTGTGTGTGTGTGTGTGTGTGTGTGTGTGTGTGTGTGTGTGTGTGTGTGTGTGTGTGTGTGTGACCGACGGGTGTGGTGGTCGTACGTTTAGAACGCAGTATTCTGGTCCGAGTGTCCTGGGTTCGATCCCCTAGTTTAGGCACCCCTGGTGGATGAAGGGTAGAGAATTTTCTGATGTCCAAGTCAACATATCAGCACACGTGCTAATGCCTCTACCCCATCCGTGTGTTTTGTTCTGCAAGAGATCAGACACATTCGTTAAAGATCCTGTGCTCTTTCTTTGAAAACTTTTTTTTTTAATTTAAATTTTAGATATGCCAGTTGAATCAAGATTTGTTTTGTTTTGTTTTTGTACCTTCAAAAATATTGAAGGTGCATCATACTCAGATATGTGTAAAAGTGTGTACAACAAACACATAGGTGCCTGTGCGTGTGCGTGCACACGCGTGCACACACATACGTTCTCACATGCATGCACGCACACACACACGTCCACACGTACGGATAAGGTTATTATATACATTGAACAGTCTTCTATGGCGATGTGCCTAACATCCAGCAATACTCTATTCACTTGTGTGTGTGTGTGTGTGTGTGTGTGTGTGTGTGTGTGTGTGTGTTGCAAATTGCGAGTCAGTATTGACTGATAATGATGTCTGTTTATTTAGTCTGATTTAGTCTGAATTAGTCTGATTTTGGTAAAGATGCGACTAGTTTGTTATGTCTGGAGAACCGTTTTTAAGTTTAAGTACTTTTTTTAAGTTTAAATGAACAAGAAAAGAAAAAGAAAAATTCTATTATTTATTTGATTGAGCATGGAAAAACGGGCACACATTTATTCAAGTTGCAGCACAGCAGCATCGCACTCCCTGGAGGAAAGCTGTTCTAATTTCAGAGCTGAAGTCCTGGCCATTAAAACGGCAGCAGAATTCCTCTCCTCCTGTGGAAAGCCCCTTGGCAGCATCTTCATCTTCACTGACTCCACACTCTAGGCCCTTGACTCCCCTGATCCTGGTCCACTGATCCAGTCCCTTAAGGCCTCCCTCGCAACCCTTACACAAAAAGCCCCAACGACCCTCCAGTGGGTGCCTGCCCATGTAGGCAGGCCTCCCAGGCAACGAGCGTGCAGACCACCTTGCTAAGGAAGGAAGCTAGCTCACACAGCCAACCGTTCCTGCCACGTATGAGGAAGCAAAAACTCTCCTCCGCAGCAGATTCCGAAGAGGCTGGGTCTCCCTGAACGGAGGCTACCAGGCACACCAGGACCCCATCAGGACACTGGAGAGGAGACACCAGACTAACATCTACCGCCTTCGCACAGGACACTGCGGCCTCCAAGCACACCTGAAGAGGATTGGAGTGGCAGCCACATCCCTATGTGATTGCGGCCAGGCTGACCAGACCCCATCCTATATTCTCCAAGACTGCCCCCTGTATGAGAAGGTGCGGCAGCAGTCCTGGCCTGGGGGTGCTGACCTCAACACAAAGTTCTGGGGGGTGGTAGCCGATCTTCGCCGGACGTCCGAGATTGTGGCATCCCTCGGACTTCGACCCTGACTGCGTAGCTGTCGAACGCAAAACAAAGAAAAAGAAAGAAAAGAAAGTTCAAGTGGCAAATCTGGATTTTTTTTGTTTTTGTTTTTGTTTTGTTCACCTTTAAATGATGGCATATGTAACTAGTCAATTACAATGATAATGATTTCCCTTTGTCCAGACCGCAGTTTTCCACTACCTTATAGTTGTTTCATTGATTCCCCCTCTGTCTCTCACCCCCCACCCCCTCCCCGTCCCTTTTTAATAATACATAACCATCTTCTCTTCAATTATGATTTTTTCCCACTCCCACCACTGGTTCTCATACAGTTATTTAGTTTCTTTCAAAGTGAAGTAAGTGTGCACCCAAGGCTTGCTTGTGGTTGTCAAGCAGGTTTTTTTCATTTTAATCTATTTTGATTTTAATGAATTCATTCATTGGTTTTGTGTGTATGTGAGTGATTTTGCTTCTTTTTTTTAAATTTTTTTTTTCATTTCTTGTGTAACTTTCCAATTCATGTTTTAAAATGTGGAACTGTCAGGTTTTGTGTGCTTTTCCCTTTTTTCTTGTCAGCCTGGTTCTTGACTTTTTTTGCAGTGGGTTAGACACTGGAGAGTACAGTATATGTTTGAATTATAAGAATAACTATAGAGGTTAAAGCTTTCTCAGATTTCAACTTAACCAACATGTCACTGGAGCGCAAAAAAGAAAAACAAGAAAGGCAAGGCCTTCAAGACTCACTTATCATACACTTTTTAAAAAAATCTAATCGTTAAAATGTGTTCTGTATTTGGTATTATAAAGCTTCGGGTAAAAAAAAAAAAAAAAAAAAAGAGAGAGAGAGAGAGAAAAATAGCCCTGAAGGCAGATTCGAACCCCGCGTGTTCGGGTGAGAAGAAACTGTCTTACTCGATACACTATCGCGGCTCCTTAACTGACGTTAAAATTTAAGATTTAAACATGCTGTTTTAAGGGCGATAAATCGATTGCGGTATTCGCAGTGAGAACGCTGTTTAAGTCATATCATTCTGGTGTATCTTGGACATTCAGAAAATCTTTAAGGGCAATTAATTCTTTTTAAGACCGCACCCACACTCTGTCCCCCTTCCCTCCCCATCCCTCCACCTCCTCCCCTCCCCCAACCCCCTTCTTATCTCCCTTCCCGCTCCACCCAAAGTCCAGTCTTTGAGGTCGCGCCGACACCGCGCCGGCATGACACAAAATGTAATAAAAGTAAGACTTGTTTGGTTTTGGTTTTTCTCATAGTCTTACTTTTATTACATTTTGTTTTTCTGCAATCCTACATATTTGCTCACTGTGAGGATAACGCTAATCAGTTTTCTGTTGATTGACTGAATAGAAAGATAAAAGAATCCGGTGTTTTGATCACAGTTCTTCAGATAAAGAGGAAAACTTTTGTCAAGTGATATAAATAATATAATTTCCATTTCATAATAAGATGAATGTTCATTGAAACTGAACCGGGCTAAGACATATTTAGATATTTATATTCTACACGTTAATAAGCGGATCATGGAGTATATCCAAGTTGTGCATTGCGTAAAATATCAACAAAATTGTATTTACGAACTAAATGATCCCGTGCTGCCTTCGTAGATTCACCTTTGCAGTCGGTATAATACCGATTTCATTCTTTATGATATGTCATGAATGGTAGGAAACTGGAAAACATTCATAAAAGCGGATCTGTGTCTTCTACCAATTTAGTATAAAATACATGAAATTGAAAATGTTTGTTTCCTTTGACCCCAAAGAGCTTTGTTCCCAGCTTACTTGTCAGAATCAGTTGTCTGCCGCGGTAACCTGCTCACAGATCAGCATCAGCGCGGAAGCACTCAGTCACATGTACTGTACCGCGCTGAACTCTTTCCTCTGGCGACCCCTTTTCCGCGCTTGCGTAACCTTCGCCTGTGCTTGCCTTGCGACACTTTGTAAGGCGCTCTCACACAGGCAGAAGTAATAAAAATATTTGATTCTGTACATTAAAAATAAAAATCTACTTATGTTCCCACCCCCCTATAGTGGTCAGAGTTGTACTGTCCTGTCTCCCCAATCTCTTTGTGACGTAAACGGGTGAACTTGTCGTCATAGAATGTGTATAGCCAATTCGGTAGAATTGTAGCAAATCATATCAATCTGTTGAATTGGACGAATTGGGATTAAGCAGTGAATCTGTCAGTCATTCACATAGCGTCATTAGGACAGGCAAATATTGGTTATTTCAGTTCAACTAGTTGGGGGAGTGAATGTTGTAGCTTGCATTAGTATGCACAGTATGTTGTAGGAAGGGATAAAACCAGTCAGCACAGCCAGTTCTTAGCAGTCTCCCAGAAAAAACTGACTGACACAGGCTGACTGACTGAACGGTGATGTGAGGTGCAAAGAAATCCTTGATGGGCTGTGTGCTGCTTGTAGGTGCTGCTTTAGGTGTAGGGTGAACTTTTTACTGTGTGCTGCTTGTAGGAAGTACTTGAAGTAGGCAGTGTGTGCTGCCTTAATGTGTGTTGCTTTTGCTAAGTAGGGTGAACTGCTTAGTGTGTGTGCTGTATTGTAAAGTAAACACTCTATAAAAACCACTCCATGTGGCCCTGCTATTGGTGTGAGGAGAGCAAGTGAGTGAGTGTGTGCATCAATTAGTCGATCCTATATCCCCCTGTCTGCTCCCCTCTCTTAGAACCACGCATTTTCGAACAGTTTTTACAACTGTTTTAAAGTTGATTTGAAAATTGAGTATTTTGTTAAACTAATAACATGTAGAGCCAAGTACAAGTACTTCTAAACGTCGAATGAAGTGAAAAGAGTTCATTGTGAGAAAAGTCAAAACTGGAACTTTTTACGTTTCATCAAGGGTATTAACTCTCATGGCTTATTATTTTTAACTGTGAATTCCGACTGATTTTGTTGATATTTTTATGGCAGTTTGGAGCATAATCCAGTAAGTGATGAGGCGTTCACAAATCTTTCTCTGAATAAATATTTAACAGTCTCCTTCTCCAACTTTCCATCACATGTTAT
>NC_134884.1:14017715-14067715 GCF_041734735.1 Babylonia areolata
AATAAAATTAAAATCAAAAAAATATTTTAAAAAATAATTTAAAAAAAACAAAAATAATAATAAAATAAAATAAATAAATTATTAGATAAAATGAAAGAAAATAAAATGATAAATAAATAAAATAGAAAGAAATAAGTAAATAAGTAACAAAACGTTATGAAGTGACACCCCTACCACCCCCCGTACCCTAACCCATCCCCTCACCCCTGCCTCCCGCAGACTACCCTGAATCCCGCTTTCCTACTGTATATAATATATACGTGTCATGTGATTTTGACATTAAGGGCTTATGGCCGAAAAGTCGTTTAAACTCAATTCTACATGTGATTCACGAGGTATGCACATACCTCGCCATGTTTTTCCTGCGATCCGTGACTGTCACAGGCGAGCAAATAGCTGTGTTGTGCAGCAAAACCTAGCAGACCATGACTAGGTAGCTCTCATTCTGTATGGAATGAATGTGTGATTTTTTTTTCTGTTGGGAACTTGAGAACTTGTGGTGGGTGTAAAAGAAAACCTGTGTGGATTTGTTGCTGGAAACGGGTACCTCCGTATAGCGCCAGGTGTCAGCTGTGTTACGTGTCGTTATCACTACGTCCAGTGTCGATAGCACTTGGTTACCGGTAAGTTTTTTCGTCTCAATTGAGCTACTTGACAATCGAGTAGCCAGTAGGGCTACGTGTCGATAACGCTACTTTTTTTCCCCAACCTCCTCATCTTTACCGCTGTGCGTCCAGAGCACTTCATGTCAAAATCGCTACGTGTCGATAGCGCTGGTTTTTTGCTTTAGCCTACCTTCCAGACACTTGTTACTGTTTCACTGGCGCTGTACCAGGTGTGTAGCCGACAGACATCAAACAGCCTTGTGCTCGATGCAGTGCAATACGCGCCCACTGAACTCTCTCAGAATGAAGGAGGGAGGGGAGGGGTCTGTCGGAGTCTGATGGTGGAGGAAGAAGGAGGAATAAGGATTACTAAGTACCTCACCTCACCTCAACTCACCTCACCTCAGGCCCATAGTTTCAGTTTCAGTTTCAGTAGCTCAAGGAGGCGTCACTGCGTTCGGACAAATCCATATACGCTACACCACATCTGCCAAGCAGATGCCTGACCATAACTACAAAGTAGTCGTTGGGAGAAGCCTGAGGACCGCAGAAGCACCCTCCCTTCTCCATCTGTCTCTGACGGCAGCCGCCGGCAGCAGCTCACGTGTGTGGAGTCCGGTCCATTGTTTGATGTTCTCATGTCAGTTCTTCCGCTTTCTTCCTCTTCTTCTCCCGCCCTCGATGGTGCCTTGCATGATTGTTTAGGACAAGCTGGTGTGTCGAGTGTTGTGTACTAAGTACAAGAAAATCAAATTCAGTTGAGTGCGATGGGGCATTCTGCCACCTTCTTTCTCGGGGCCAGTATGAGCTGATTACTTTGTCATGTGAAGCCAATGACCGAAAACAGCAGGACGTCCCATAGCCCCCTCTTGCCCCCGGGGGGTGAGGATTGGGGGCGGGGGGTGGGGGGCGAGGGGGGAAGGGGGATTTTCATTATGTTTTCCTGAAAGTTTGATCAATTTGCCATCTAAATATACCTGTCTGCCAAAAATGAATGAAGGTATGAATTACCAGGGTATTGTTAAAAAAATTTAAAAAAAAAAAAGAGCGCTGTGTTTGTATTTTCCCGAAAGTGGGTGATCATAAAAAATGGTCTGTTGTTATTAGTGAAGTGTTCAATATGACTTAGATTTGGTATCTAGAGGTTTATAATACATTGACCGTAGTACTGTGAAATTCTCGGAACTTTTTAATATGTACCTTTCTCAGACTGTGTGTGGACCTACCCACAAGCATGATCATACTCTCGATCTGATGATTAAGAGGCACAGCGATGGAGTTCATCGATCGTCTGAAGATGAATCATGACTTAGAGTCTGACCATTTGTGTGTGGTTAGTGTCCTCGATATAGACCTCCCCTCCTCTGTGACAGTGTATCGCAGTGTGCGCAACATTCGTGCTACTGACAGAGCAGCTTTTCGAGACGCCTTAAAATTAGGACTTCAGTGCTTTTTGGACTGTACAGCTGACTGGTACAACATTGCTCTTCAGGCAGCACTGGACTAGCACGCCCCTACCTCTCGTTGCAGGGTATCATACAGGAAAGTTTTGTGTCCACGGTTTGGGCATCTTGGTGAGGAACTGCTGGCAGCGAAGAGAGAGAGGCGACATGCAGAAGCACAGTGGAAGGTATCGGGGTCAGCCCCCCGAGTTGATACTCCCCCATGTCCACACACACACACACACACACACACACACACACACACACACACACACACACACAGCCCGATACTCTCCGTGTCGATACTCCCCAGGCTCGTTAATCCCTCTCAAAAAGATTTTTTTTTTTACAAACAAAAAACAAAACAAAAAAAAAAGCAGGCAAATACATATGTATGTACACAGTTGTGACTGTTAATGCTTTCTGTTTGATCAAAGGGGAGATCGTCTGGCTTAACTGTCTACAAACAAATCTACCAGAAAGCCAAGAACTTTGTTAATTTTCTTGTGCACGAAGCCAAGACTCTGTTTTTCAACACCAAGATCTCAGAAGCTAAACCAAACAAAGAACTATATTGCATTACAAATGAGCATTGTGGTGTAACAAAATCTTCTTTGCTTCCTTCTGTCTATCCATTTTTGGTATGCTGCCCAGTGTCTTCTCAGATTTTTTTCTACTAAGAAATTGTTAACCTCAGGAAAGAACTGGATTCACAGTCAGTTGTGTCACATCCCTTGGGAAAAGAATTTCAGGGTGTTCCTATTGTTGCTTTCACCTGTACCAGAGACAGATGTACTTAGTGTGTTGAAAAAGTCTGCTCCAAAAACATGTGACCTGGACCCCCTTCCCACACCACTACTGTATGGATGTTGTTTTGCCTGCTCTTACAAAAAATATAAATGATTCTTTAATTTCTGGTGTCTTCCCTGATGTATAAAAACTGCACTTGTTAAGCCCCTGCTGGAGAAAGCCACCCTGGATCACAATCACCTCAAAAGCTTTGGCCCTGTATCCAACCTTGCTTTTATGTCCAAAATTATTGAAAAATTCTTTTCTCCCAACTTTCAGACCATTCAGCATTAAGCAACCTGTTCTCTTCTTTTCAGTCAGCATATAGATTTGCCCATAGCACTGAAACTGCTTTGTTGAAAAGTAGTTAATGACCTGTTACTGTCTGTTGATGAAGGTTAACTGTCTATGGTAACTTTGCTCGATCTGTTGGCTGCGTTTGACACAAAAGACCACAGTATACTTCTTTTCAGCCTTGAACATGTTTTGGGGATTCACTCAACAGCTCTGAATTGGTTTTCTTTATACCTATCCAACCACTTCCAGATTGTCTCTGTTAATAACTTTAAGTCTGATCCAGCCCTGATCTCCTATGGTGTGCCACAAGGCTCTGTCCTGGGCCCTGTTCTGTTAGTTCTGTACACTGCTCCTCTTTCTGATGTCATTTCTGGCCATTCTGTTCTTCACCACTCTTTCACTGATGATACTTAGCTACAAAAGTCTGCAGAACCAAACCAAGTACAGAGTCTGATTCTATCAATGCAGAATTGTATTCTCGATGTTAAATCCTGGATGACATTCAACAAACTAAAGTTAAATTATGACAAAACTGAAGCTATGATTATTTCCACTGCAAGAATGTCAACATCTACTTCTTTTCCTGCCTCTATAGGCTACCTAAATTAAAGAAAAATATGCTTAAAGTGGAAATCGTTGCAAGATTTTTTTTTTTTTTTTTTTTTTTTTGCTGAATATTACTCTACATGGTTTGTAGAATCTGAAAATCAACCCTAGGACGCACAAGTCTCTGTCCTAGTAGCTAAAAACTAGGTCACATTACGCAATACCTTGTAGAAATGACCTACTTTACAAATTCTTGCGGGAACATACAGAAGTTGCACCTCGTTGGAAGTCTTGAAAAATAACGTTCAAATCTGTCATCAAACCATATTCATAAGATAAAATACAACAGTAAAAGGCTTATTTGTGTGTCAGTCACCAGTCAACATAAGATCCGCCAAAGATATCACAGGAGAGTTTGCTGCAATATATTTTCCTTTTGCTGAATATTACTCTACATGGTTTATAGAATCTGAAAATCAACCCTAGGACGCACAGGTCACTGTCCTATTGGCTGAAAATTGGGTCACATTACGCGATACCTTGTACAAATGACATGCTTTACAAATTCTTACAGGAACAGCTCCTCCAAAGCTATCACAGGAGAGTTTGCTGTAATATATTTTCTTTTGCTGAATATTACTCTACATGGTTTGTAGAATCTGAAAATCAACCCTAGGACCCACAGGTCACTGTCCTACTAGCTGAAAATTAGGTCACATTACGCGATACCTTGTACAAATGACCTACTTTACAAATTCTCGCGGGAACATGCATAAGTTGCACCTCATTGGAAAAGTCTTGAAAAGTTACGTTCAAATCTGTCATCAAATCATATTCATAACATAAATCACAACAATAAAAGGCTTATTTGTGTGTCAGTCACCAGTAGTCATAAGATCAGTTTGTCCTGTTATTCTTCGGTCACTTCCTCCAAAGATAATCACAGGAGAATTTGCATATGTAACACTGTGGCAGTTTCCACATGTAATAGAGCTGGCCAGTCCATGTCTCTTGCAGCTCCACCACCCTGAAGCACAGTGTGACCGGCAGCTGTATCCAATTACTTCAAGAAGTGTCTGGAGCAGGTGGCGGGTCAGCCATGAAAGGCTCAAGATGGTCGTCATTTTCACACCATCCCTTGCCCTCTGGATTGAGGTTGCAGTCACAGTGCACCCATTGCGGTACTTGAAGATATGACCAGATATTGTGACACTTGCTGGCGTCACTGGTTGGTGGCACAGAGTGGACCTGTACAAAGCTGGGTGATTAGACCTACTTTCCATTGTACAAGATGATGACAATCTCGCCTGCAGACACCACCCCTTCCACTGTTTGGAATACACTTCAGCAGCTTCCTGAAAGATGTTTTCTGCCTTCAGCTCCCTTAGTGTGGGTATGCTTTTTCCCATCCCAAACAACCTTGAGGTTGTGCATAATTATCATCTGATGGCATGCACAAACAGTAATGCCTGGCATATATATCCACTCTCTAATTTCCTGTTGTAGCCTTTGGATGACCCGCACTCGTTTCTTTATCTTTGGCTTTGAACCTGATCTGAAAATTTGGGATGACATGGTATCAGAGCAAAATCAGCAGGTCGGTGTCTTCACCAATGACCACAACAGGATGATCAGCTGTATGCCTGAAGGCAGTTTCAACATTTTCAACGATCAGGGTGGCTGCATCAATTTGGCTGTGAAGTGTTGGGTGGCCATTTGCCAAAAACATATCACAAAGCACAGTTATAAGTCTCAGCTTGTTCACAAGGTTTGCCAGAAATTCTCCATTTTTTGATGATAAAACGATGTTGGCATTGAAGTTGACTGTGGTTCAAACAACACGCCCTGACCAACAAACATGGGCATTGTCTTTTGTGGACGGATCAGTTCCATTCCCACAAGAAACAAAATTCATGTTCCCTGGAATAGACTTCATGTTCTGTGATCCTGGATACACTTAATTGGTGGCAAAACCTCTATTCTATATCACTTCTAAGTTTCGCTGCTGTTTCGATTCCGAAAATTTTTGCCTCTGAATCTTCTGTCTGTGGGGTGTCAAACTACAGGTTGAGGATCTCCCAAGAAGCTGTTCTGAGGGTTACCACATTGGTATTTTTGCCTCATCTTAATATCAAAAATATCTTCCTCAAACTGTCAGGAAGTTTGTTCTTTTATACGTGCTTTGTAGTGTATGCATCAACTCTATCTCCGTAAAACTCCTGCGTTTTGGATATAAGATCATACAACGTGGCTTGTTCATCATTACTTACATCCAAATGTTGACATATTTTGAAGATAGTGTGCAACCTGGCCTCTTAAGGATCCTCAAAGGACGGGGACGGTTTGGGTTTTTTGCGTCGGTAAATCAAGCAGGAATGTTCCTGTGTTTTGAGGCTAGCACTGCAGGCATCATGGTACACAGCATCCCATGCAAAAAGGTCCTCCCTACTTGTTTACCAAATTCTGTCAGATACTGTTTTTGCCCTGTTGTCATCTCGATCTTTGCAGACACCTAGAATAGCTATCTGAAATCCTTGTGGTTTGGTTTTTACTGGGGAGGCTTGATGTATTTTTCTCCGATTATGGACACTAGCAAGGATACCACAGAACAGACAGTGGATCCTTGGATCATAGGCAGGCTGATCGTCTGGATGGCCATCTGTACAGGTGTTTTGTTTCGTCTCTGGGTATGTCATAATTGTTTTCGCATTTGTAAAGACAAGTCAGCCTTTTGTACGTAATCTCTGTCCTGCACACTTTAAAATGTCACCATACTGTGCGCTGTACCGATTGACAGTCATAGATCCAGTCTCACCTAATTTGGCTGACTATTATAATGGAATTCTTAGCACATGATTCACTTTACTGCTCTTTCACCTGTAATACACAAAGTATATAACATCTTATTGCCCTTTTACTTGTTCAGTGATATTGACCTTATGTGTTCTCATATTTATCATTCACACACACACACACACACACACACACACACACACACACACACACACACACACACACACACACACACACACACACATTCATACATGCATCCATTAGCCAGAATAATAATCACAGTTTTAAAAGTTTGCAACGAAAAATAATCAGCTTTTATCATATTTCCATATCCAAGCTGATAAAGAAAATAAAACAAGAACTCCAACAACGAACGTTATAAATGAAACATGGTTAAAGCATTCCTACTAACTTTAACAATTTCGTCATAATTACCTTATCGAGATATCAAAATATAATTACATAAAGTTAATGTGTTACATGGTAAGCTGTGTCATATTTCGTTTGTGTATAAAAAATGAACACATTCAAGAAAGCACGTTACTCCTACCAGTTTTCTTCTTCGGGAAGATCCGCCGATTCCGCGGAATTTTGAATTTCTTGGTCGGCCATAGTTTTTCAGGGTCGGTAACCAGCGAGTGTACGCCTGTCGGTATATCGCGGCAAGCGCAATGCCAAGATAAGAACTACGCTTTTCTGGGTAGCAGACGCCGCCTTTCACACACCGTGTCAACACCTCATTATCTCGACTGCGGCTACCGCGAGTTGTATGGCGTACCAGAGCGGTCAGTATTTAGCAAATCACAGTGTTCGAAAACTTAATTTGTTAATTATGACAACATACAAATTTTTGTGCGCCCTAGGGTATTTTTCTTGTTATAGGTGACTTTATTCTAACTTTTGAGAAGAAAAAAAATTATATTGCAGCAATTTCCATTAAAAAATTAGTTTCGGTAGACTACTATTGTGGTTGGTGATGCCACAGTTCAGTTTTCTAAATCCGCAAGGAACCTTGGAGTCATTTTTGACTCAAACCTCAGCATGCACGCTCAGATAGTAAATCTGATACGCATAGTCAATCGTGAACTTCGTCGCATCAGCTCTATCCATCAGTACCTTTCTGTTGAAACTACACAAACTCTTATTTCTGCTTTTGTGCTGTCACGAATCAACCACTGTAATTCTCTTCTCATATGCTGTCCACATAATCTTCTTCAGTGAATTCAAAAACTTCAAAACAATGCTGCCCGTTTGATTCAGAGTTCCACGTACTGATCACATTTCTCCCCACCTCCGCAATCTACATTGGCTCCCCATTGAAGCGAGAATTAGATACAAAGTTGCGTGTCTCTGCTTTTCTGTTTTCCACTCCGCAGGACCTACATATCTTTCTGACCCTATCAGTGTTTGTACTCCCACAAGAAATCTCCGCTCTTCCTCTAACTGTTGCTTTTGATACTTTCTCGTGTCATTACAAGAACCTATCGTGAACGTTCTTTCTTCTTTGCTGCTCCTCACATCTGGAACAACCTTCCTCATCGTATCGTTGCAGCTGATTCTATTTCTGCTTTTCGCTCATCACTAAAAATCATCTTTTTCAAACGTGTCTGTAAGCACTCTCAGCTTCCTTGTTCTCCAACACCACCCATGTCAGCTCACTTTAGATTTATGAAGAGTGGGAAAGGGAGAGTTTGTGGGGCGGTGGGGGGAGTTGAGGGGGGAGGGTAAGAAAGAGTGGTCATAAATGATTTATGATAATGATTTGTAATTTTTTTTTCATGTAAAGCGCCCTGAGCTCTTAGAAAAGGCGCTATATAAATGTACATTATTATCATTATCATCATTATATAATCATTATTATTATTACTATTATATTGCTCAGCCTTCTACTATTATGAATGACTTGCTAAAATGTACCCGAGCGCTACAGACATTCTAATACTGACTCAAACTCCACTATTTCAAGTATCGCATCACCGCAGTTTACAACGTTTCATATGGTAAACAAAACGTCATCGATAATGATTCATGTTTCCATAGGCTGGTGTTGTAGCTGTTGTTGTTGTTGTTAGTGTGTGTGTGTGTGTGTGTGTGTGTGTGTGTGTGTGTGTGTGTGTGTTGGGGGTTGTTGTTGTTGTTGTTGTTGTTGTTGTTGTTAGTGTGTGTGTGTGTGTGTGTGTGTGTGTGTTGGGGGTGGTGGTTGTTGTTGTTAGTGTGTGTGTGTGTGTGTGTGTGTGTGTGTGTGTGTGTGTGTGTGTGTTGGGGGTTGTTGTTGTTGTTGTTGTTAGTGTGTGTGTGTGTGTGTGTGTGTGTGTGTGTGTGTGTGTGTGTTGGGGGTTGTTGTTGTTGTTGTTGTTTTTTGAGGGGGTGTTTTTGTTTGACAATATCTGCTTTATTGTTGTCAGTTTTTCTGTCCATAATCACCTGCCTATAATTACCTGTCTCACATAAGGTCAGTTGCACTTTACGAATACAGACAGTGTTGAAAAAAAGAACGTAGCAACTCCCGTCATGCGCAGTTGCAAAAGGTATGGCCAACACAAATAGCAGACAGCTATCGCAGAATTCCACTCCAGTCGTCCCTCTCGAGTCGAGTAACAGAAAGGATCACTGAGTTGTTCATGTGTACTGCCAAACTGTTCCGTCTTTTCTCTCGTGCCACCAAGAACCTCTTTCTTGTACTCTGCATATTAATAGTATACTTTTGTAGGTATGTGGAGTCTTTTTTGTTTCTTCTTGTTGTTGCTCGCTGTTTTGTTCTATTCAGGGGGACTTTGGGATGTCCATTTGCGTCCTCGGAGAGTTCCTTGGCACCTGGTTAGTCTTTGAGAAACTGTCCCAAAAGAAGTTTCCCCAGAGCTTCCATCGCTGGTGTGGTGCTTGATGGTATGGTCGTTGTGTTTCCCGGCCACAAAGGCTTCAGTGGAGGCACCGGCGCAGATGCCCGACTGAGCGATGATGTCTCTAAACCCTGTTCCTCTCGTGAGTTTTCTCAGAGTACCAAGAAAATAACAAAGTGAAGTGAAATACACCAAGACATACCGCATTTTTCTAGGACTGTTCATTTTGACAAATGGCCATTGGCGTTGATGTTGTTGTTTTGTTTGTTTTTGTTTTTTAGTTGTTAGGTTTTTTAGTTAGTTTGTTTGTTGTTGTTCTTGTTTTTTGTATTTTGTCTTTTTTTGTCTTTTTTCGCAACTGCAAGATCAAACGTGACAAAGGGGTAATCCGGACTCAGTTGTCTTGTTGCGTTCAATGACATCTGAAGAACGTGTTGTACTGTTAAACTGTCTGTGACCGGGTGAATAACAGGTTGCATAGTCATCTGGTGACTGCTCCTGCACATTGACCAGATTCATTCCAGTGACAGACACCAAATATGGCCAATCCTGTTAGGGGTTGCTCACAGATTACGTGTATCTGGTCAGACTCTACAGGAATCTGGACACAGCAGCGTCATCTGCAGTAAACTGAATGAAGGCATGAGTGTCAACTATTTGAGTACAGCCTCCATCTGAACGTTTGTGAAACACTGTTGGAGCTCTGGAGGCTGGTACTGAAGGCTATACCGGGTGTGTCGATGAAGGCTAAGCGTCACTGAACACCGGTGTCTGGGCCTTGTTTTCAGAGTTTTTTAAAATTATTTCTTGAACGGCAGTTCCATGTGTTGAATGTGTTGTGCCACATCCTAATCATGTCTCCTGTAAATCAACATTGCCTCCGCCGGAGTGAAGAATCCTGTTATCGGGAGATATGGTTTCTGGCTGCAAGTTTCTAATTTAAAGTCCATTGTAGCAGACTGTAGTTTCAAGTTGAAGAACACAACTGTGGGACATACAGTCGCCAAAGTCGTTCAAAATAATATCATGTATGCTATGTTTTAGCGCTTCCTGTTAGATGGCGGACTGCAGTGTCCAGAACGATGTGCTTTGGCATTTCCACTTGTATTGCACATGGCTTGCGAAATAGAGGCAGTGATTCTGTATTTCTTTTCAGAAGCATTTTTCTTTCCATTCAGAACAATTTCCAGAAAGTTCTTTGCAGAATCATGAACCTTTTATCGTTCAGTAAATACAGACACCATTGCTGGTGGCCAGGGAATCACTGAGCTTCTCTGAAACTCTGAATGAGACATCGGAGAGTGAGGTCCGCGTCTTCCAACCTTCTATCCTGTGATACAGAAGCAACAAAAGCACTTTTGATGGTTCGGCCTGTGTGTATGGCTGATAAATATAGTAGTTCACTCCAGTTACTGGAGTTCTAAAACTTATTTTGCTCCAAGAATATTCATTCCTGTAGTTTGGATTGTGAAAACTGTGAGTCTTTCCCTTGCATGCACGATACGTCTCTCATCATTGAAACACGCTCTACTTCGTCTTCGCCAATGGCGCTCTTCAATATACTCACACATATGGTTAAAAACGTCTATGTAGGCTTCCTGTTGTTCTGAAATGGTTTGCCTTTTCTTCCATTCCTCAGAATTTGTTCCTTCCGAAAACAAATTGCAGTAGCATTGTGCTTCCCTACCACAAGATCTTTCATGTATTTAAAGGATCACAACAGTTCCCGCGGTCAGAGTAGCTGCTTCTTTGATCGGGTCTTCGCAATTTTTGTCATACTTTTCCCCACTGGTTAGCTGTGGACTCTAGAAACTGAGTTCGTTCCTTTTCCTCACTTTGTCACTCGCGATGCGGCAATTTTTCAGGGAAAAAACAAAAAACAAACAAACAAACAAAAAACAGTCAAAGCTTGCAGTGGAAGTTTCTTTCTCCTGGAAATTGATGTCCAGCTGTGGTGTCCTCTCTTCCTTTTCTAAGGCTTTCTGTCCCTATGTCAGTGTTTCACTGTTTGCATTTAAGAACTAGTCTGCGATTTGTAGAGTTTTAGTATCTAGTCTCTTAGAAAACTTTCTGTGGTTTTCAACGTCCAGTAACCAGGTTGCTGGCGTTTGAGCATTTTCAGTACACCGGAAGTATATGAACACGAGACAAGCTATGACGGCACGCATCTAATTTTAGATTCATTCATGGAATAGCTCATTCATTCTAATTCCTTTCTGTAGACATAAAGAAATTAACTGTGTGATGAAATATGTGGACTTAGTGCCGTTTCGAGCACATATACCCCCAAACGTCATATATAGGGCCCAAAGAAGGAAAATGACCTCTATTTATCCTCCTACTGGATTCAGGGAAGGTAGGCCTAGCCTAATTTCGAACGACCCAGTCGAAGCGACTAGCTCAACGTGTGTATTGTAGAGATAACAGCTTGTACGGTCGTCAAATGTGGTTCTGTTTTTGAAACCTTTCTCCGATTGGTTGCACCAGGAAAGTTCGTCCACTGTTGTTTTTTTCAACGTTTTTTCAACGGTTGAAATAGCAGGGGAGCCTTGGGGTAAATGCGAACGGGACAGTGTAGTTGCCAACGATGGGTTTGGTTACATGTGGACAATTAAAACAGAAGCAGGTACTGAAATCATCAGACATACCATATTATTGGAACATCACACCGGACTATTGTATTGTTGGTTTTGATCATACATACACCACACACACACACACGCAAGCACGCACACACACCGCACACCACACACAAACACACCCTTCTGAGAGCGCTCAGTAACTGTTCAGCATCGTTCGCAAATAGACTCAGGTCAAAATATCCTGTCGTCTAACTGCGAACGACACTATTTTGGAGAGTCCTATCAAAACACGTTCTGACCTGTCACCAGCATACTTTCTAAATTTCTCCCAACACTCGTAATGCACAGTTCATTCAACATATCCAACTAAATCAGCTATTTTGAATTGTTTAAAATTTCAAGTCTTACTACTTGCTTCCCTTGATTTTAGGATTTTGATAGCACGTTTGTGAACTTGGCAGGCAGTGGTGCGCGACGAGAAGAAAGAGCGTGGAAACAGCCTGAAATTGCTGTTTGACTGGTTCTTGGGGATGGATATTCATAAAGGTATCAGAAGATGTTGAAGCAGACGTTAAATTATGAACTGTGTGAGGTGAGAAGGCTTTGAAACGTTCGCAATCAGGCTTACCTACCCTATACTGTAATTTAAACTTGGCAGACAGGTGAATTATTATTTCTGACAATAACACACACAAGAAAATCACTACTTCTGCTGGGGTAAATGCTATGATTTGCCAAACGACAGACTACCACCCCTTCCAATCATCCATATAAATCAATCAATCAATCAATATCACCCCAAAGGACGCCCCAACCCTCTCCTCTCCATCCCCTGTGTGTGGGTGGCCGGAGCGTGTGAGTAACGTGTGTCACAAACAGCCCTGTCAGTCTGTGTGGGTGAGAGAGCGAGGAAGGAGGTAGGGAGAGATAACGCAAACAGGTCAGGTGGTTTGGGGGCGGAGCGTGGGTTGCAAAGTGGGTGGAAAAAGGAGGGTGGTGGGCAGGGGAGGAGGGGGGAGGGGCGGTGAGCAACAAGAAGAGATAACCGCTGTTATGTGTGACCAAACCATTTGGTTGTAAACCCTCGCCTAATCTCCGACCGATAAATCCATACAGGTACTAATGTGTCGTTCGGCGACCCACAACCAGAGCTTACGAGAAAGAAAGAGAGAGAACGTCGCCAGTCAGCCAGTCGACAGTCTTCCTTCAGCTGTCTTCAACAGAATTAATGTTTGGGGGAGTGGTGGACAGCAAGAGCGAGAGAGGCAGCAAGCGTTTTCTTTCTTTACGAAACATTATAACACCTTCTCCGCTGAACCAACCACTGCCGGTTCGCGTTTCAAGGGGAACGTGGACGGATCCAGACAGCACAGGTGTGTGTGTGCAAGGTGACAGCCAGGGCGATGCTGCCATGGTGTTCGCATGGGACGTCTGTCAGTGCTCGACGTCGCCAGTCGCTGCTTCTGGGAGCGACCGTAGGCGGCTCCATCTTCTTCTACATCATTTATTCTTCGGTCGTCGTTTCTATGGTGAGTAGGTCGGCGTTGGTTCATTGTTTGGTGCCAGTGTGTTGCAGTTGGTGATTTTTTGTTGTTCTTTTATTTTATTTATTATGTTTTATTTTTTATGGGGGGAGGGAGCGGGTGGGGGTTGTTATTGTTGATGTTATTGTTTTGGGGGCTTTTGTTGTTTTTTGTTTCGTTTTTTTTTAACTCTCGGCCGTTTTAGACCTGCTGTGTTCCAAGTGGCTGCCGTTCTGCGAAAAGCAGTAAGGTCTGTTACGGCTTGTGGGTCTGTCTGTCTGTCTGTCTGCCTGTCTAGCTGTCAATATGGATATCTGTCTACCTGTATTGCTGCTTTGTTTCTCTGTCTCCATGCCTAGATGAAGAGGGGCTGTCAAGTATTTCTACATTGTTAGGTGTTCTCGGCGTTCTTTGCATGTGTGCGCTCACACGCACACGCACACGCGCGCACACGAACATACACTTACACACATACACACGCACGCACACACATTCACACACATTCACACACACGCACACACACACACACACAAACACACACTCTCTCTCTCTCTCTCTCTCTCTCTCTCTCTCTCTCTCTCTTCTAATACAACTCGGAGTAGAAAGACATTTATTACTTGATAACGATCACCATTGCTATCACTACAGAGAAAGAGAGAGAGAGAGAGGAGTGTAACCATGTGTCATTAACTAAAAAATAGACTTGTTTCTGTAGACGAAAGCTTTGGACAAGAATTGAGAAAGTGAAATGCATGTCTTCACATTTGCAAACAATAATGATTGTTTCTGTAGACGAAAGCTTTGGACAAGAATTGAGAAAGTGAAATGCATGTCTTCACATCTGCAAACAATAATGACAATTTGATTGCACTGGGGCGCGCATAATACTTCTTCGGTATATACTGTTCTTTAAGATTTTTGTATTCTGGGCAGGTCAAAACGAAATGAAGTTCAGTTTCTTGTACACCTTTACAGAATAAGCAACACATATTTTCATGTTTTTTGGGACTGTCTCTTGTGAGAACTTTTTGAAAAACATGGTTCTTAATTATGTTTAGATATTGCAGGGGGTCATGCAGTTGTCTGAGTGTAGAATACGAGGTAATTCGATCATGTGATGTTACATTACTTTCTAGATCTTGCAGATGACAGTCATTTCAAAATAATCTGTTTGAAAGCACACAAGAAACCGTTTACATTTTCCACACACTGGTTTCCACCACACATAGCCAAATCCATATATGTATACAATGTAAAACAAATTCGTGATACCCAGTTGTATTTATCCCTACAATGGATACCATACAGCATTCTATTGCTTAAAATGGGATGCGGCTTTCATGCATCCTAGTAACTATTAACCAATATCAGTACAGTTAGTGTGGGTCCGAATATATAAAGGATATCTGCCTGTTTCGCGGTGAATTAATGTGCTCGGTATTTTCATACTGATATTTAGCAAAGGCTTGATAGCGAATAAGTGTAGCCTCTCAATGACAGAATGGTCAGCTATTAATCCCCAGAACTCTGACCCATAGGTTAACAGGGTTTGAATTTGACGATCAAATAATTTGAAGATTTTCGTGCAATATTGTCGTACCGTCCACAATGACTTAAGACTTCTATACACTCTTTTTTGCTTTCAAAGACATTTCCTAAAGTGCATACGAAAATGTCAAACCAGTCGGGGAAAAAAATACACCAAAATATTTGTAATTGTTGACAACTTCCAGTTTTTCACAGTCATAGAGCAATTTCCCTCTTGAGGCAATATGCCCTTCTTTTCTGAATACAACAATTTTTTACTTTTCAACGTCTGTAGTAAAGTTAAGAGCGTTGGCAGTATTGCTAAGTACTTTTAACTAACGCTGAAGACATACAACTGTATTAGAAAACAGAATGACATCATTTGATGAATAATTTGATAAACCTGTCAACTCGCCTGAAAGTTTTAGAATATGCACATTCAATGAAACATTTCAGAGACCAAAAAGTAGTCAGTAACGTTAACCACATTATGTGCAATTTTAGTAATTTCACCACTCTTCCCCGGGCAAAAAAAAAAAGACCAAACAAGTTAAAATGAATAATGAGAACTGTTCACACGCATTCAAAAAAAGACGTCCAAAGCCATTAACCACAATGTCTTTCGAATGATGCCTCATCTGGCTCTTCGTCGTCCATCATCAAAGTGTCCGGCAGCAAGGTGTCTTTGCTGTTTCTGTTTCCTGTCCTCGCATTCTTCTTCTTCTTCGTTAGTGGGCCGCAAACCCCACGTTCACTCGTATACATAGAATAGAATAGAACAGAATAGAATATGTCTTTATTACCAAAAGTATCGGGGTCACAAGGAATATTTGGGGGGATAGTACATAACAAGGTACGAACATAAATCGAAAATCATACAAAAACACAGATACAGTAGAAATTAGGATACATACAAGTGCATATCAATATATAAACTTGTGCATACTCACACATGCACGCACTGCACAGACACACACACACACACACACACACACACACACACACATACACATGCGCGCGCGCACACACACACACACACACACACACACACACACACACAAACACACACACGCTCTCTCTCACACACACACACACACACACACACACACACACACGTTTGAACAGAAGCCGCATATTATATGTGGATGGGGCTGATGACTAGATCTTCAGGTAGATGGTTGTTGATTGCACAATTCTAGTTATCATACTGGATTTGTTCGAGAGACATGGCATTGACTGCTTTCGCGAAAAAGCTATTGGCGAAGCGATTGTTGGTCTGTTCTCAATGAAAGTTAAAATCACCTATTAAAACTAAGTCGCCTACATCTAAGGTGTACTTATCTAAGAGATTGGAAAATTGGTTGATAAAATCCTGGATACTACATTTATTATGTAGACTTGGTGGAGATCAGTTTATACAGGCATGGTCGACGAACAAATGTACGAGATATAAACTGCTCCCTGACATTCATGGACCATGTTCACGTAAATGTAAAACGCATTTCATTTTCATCAGCTTCATTACAAAGAGGACAAAGTAAATTACTTTCCGCAGCTTTCTTACAGTGAACATGACGTTTCATCAATTCCACTACACCAAAGATAAATTTAGTGACAATTCTTTTCAAATGGCAATCATTTTGTTATAAAATACACTGAGATGAACGCAATGCTCTGGATAAGTCAAAATATACACATAAGATATGTATTTATTTCCCAAGGATATAAAGTATTTTAATGTAACTCCTGCTATTGACAGTCGAGTCATTAATCTGTCACGAAAAAGACTTCTTTTTTTTTAAAAAGGAACCTGGTTCTCGACTCCTCGGCTGAGCCAAACATAACCAGATCCAGTTTCAACTTTCTACCTTTCGAGACAGATTAAGTAGAACTGACAGATTCGGAGGGATTGAGAATTCTGGGAGATCTTCAGAGCAGCGAACCAACTGGTTCTTTGCATACTGACAATGAACAGATCTTCAGAGCAACGAACTAAGTAGTTCTGACCACACTTAATACTCCCCCCTCACCCCCACCCCTGACTCCCTCTCACCTATCACACCTTCAAAAACTAATCTGTGACTTCTGTTTAACACGCCCACACCCTCCTCTGTTTTCAGACAGATTTTTCACGTACGACACGGTGGCGTCCATATTTCCTTCACGCCAACGCCAGCCTGACGTCAGAACAGGAGGCGACTGAGGCGCCAACCGTGCCTCTGCACAATGTCACCATCGTCACCGCTTTCCTGGACATCGGGGAGTTCGGCAAAGGGTCGCCCAGCAACAAGAGAGACTGGCACATCTACATGAAGTGGTCCACCGCCTACTCACGGGTACTGTCCCCAGTGGTGATGTACACCAACTCGGACACCTTCGCCCGACACTTTGAGTCCGTCCGCGGGAAACTGCCTCATTTGACCAAAGTCATCCGCCTTCCCTTGACTAGCCTGTGGGTGTTTGGTCTCAAACCCAAGATCGCGGCCATCTACGCCGGGGGGTACCCCAAACACTACCCCAACACAGTCTATCCGGAGTACACGTGCGTCACGCACGCCAAGTTCGACGTGCTGCGGGATGTGCTTGAAAAGAACTACTTCCCCAGTCACCACATCGCCTGGATGGACGTGGGCTACCTAAGGAACATTGCTGGACAGAAACCGCCGCTCAACTACACCATGTTTCCCCCGCCTGAATATGACCCCCGGCGGGTTCTGTGCGGGGAGGTGTTCAATCCGGACTTCAACAGGGCCTGGAAGGGCATACTGCGTGGGAACGTCAACTGGGTGGCCGGTGGCTTCTTTCTGGCCCGCCGTGACGTCATGAGCACTTTCGTGGACCAATACCGGAGGGCGGTCACCTTGTTCCTGGAGCAGGGGGAAAGTCAGGTGAGGGTCTGTCCACACCTGTTCATTTAGTGGTTATTATCTGTAGTGATTTTTTTTTTAACATTTCATCTTATATCTTTATCTGTTTGTTTATTCATTTTCATTTGTTGTTTTTTTTTTAGATGTATTTACTTATCTATGCTAATTTATTTAGTCATTAATTCGATAACTTATCTATTTGTTTGTGTGTTTCTTCTTCTTTCTTAAGGTCTAAGTGCGTTGTGTTATGCTGTTGGTAAGGCATTTGCTTAACAGATGTGGAGTAGCGTATATGGAGTTGTCTGAACTCTGTGACGTCTCTTTGAGTAACTGAACTGACTGTGCTGCAGTTTGTGCCTCCTCTGTGTGTGTGTGTGTGTGTATCTATTTTCAGAAAATGGCTGTTTTTGGGTTGTTGTTGTTGTTGTTTTTTGTTTGTTTGTTTTGTTTTGTTTTTTTCCTAATTCTAGTGTTACACAATAAAAACAAGAGAGGCAGAGCCTTCAAGACTCACTTGTGATACACTTTTTAAAAAAATCCAAGCTTTTTATGTATTGAGTATAATGCATTTACTGTTATATTTATATTTTTTATATTCTATAAACTTGGCACTTTGATCTGATATTCAACTCAACAAAAGATCTGTCATTATTTTCATTTTTTGTTCAAACAGGAACTTCTTTTGCTAAGCATGAAAGTTTTGTTTATTGCAAACGTTTTGCTGCAGGCAGTAAAACAAGGGAAATTACTCTGCTGGGGGACTTAGTTTGCTTTAAACTGATCTTTATCATCTTAAACATTACATTTTGAAATTATACTCAATACATAAAAAGCTTGGATGTTTTTTAAAAAGTGCATCATAAGTGAGTCTTGAAGGCCTTGCCTCTCTTGTTTCAAAATATAATGTTTAAGATGAGAAAGATCAGTTTAAAGCAAATTAACTCCCCCTAGCATTACAGAGTAATTTCCCTTTTTTACTATCTGCACCAAAACGTTTGCAAAATAAATAAAACTTCCATGCTTAGCAAAAGAAGTTCCTGTTTGAACAAAAAATGATAATAATGACTGCTCTAGCTGTTGGGTCAGAATATCAGATCAAAGTGCCAAGTTTAGAGAATACAAAAAAATATAAATATAACAGTAAATGCAGTTTGCATATAATTAGGCTTCATTCTTTATTTTTTTGTGCCCATCCCAGAGGCGCAATATTGTTTTAAACAAGATGACTGGAAAGAACTGAATTTTTCCTATTTTTATGCCAAATTTGGTGTCAACTGATAAAGTAGTTGCAGAGAAAATGTCAATGTTAAAGTTTACCACGGACACACAGACACACACACACACACACACACACACACACACACAGACAACCGAACACCGGGTTAAAACATAGACTCACTTGTTTACACAAGTGAGTCAATGACTGGGTAAAGTTATTAAACATACGCACGCGCGCTCAGCGATGGCAATGAGTGAACTAACAATCTAACGTCCTTAGGAAGAGTAACTAACAACTATAACAGTAAACCAGCTGGATGTTATTCACTTTGTGTGTGTGTGTGTGTGTGTGTGTGTGTGTGTGTGTGTTCATGTTCTCGCGCCTCATATTCAGTGCAGTCCCATACATGAGTGCATAGGTTGCATTTTGATTGTCTCTTTTACTGATTATTGCAATCAAAGTTATCAAGACGTGTGTGTGTGTGTGTGTGCGTGCGTGCGTGTGTGTGTGTGTGTGCGTGCACGTGCGTACACGCTACAGGTGGAACAACACATCCTTTACGCCATGTACACCAAGGAGGGCCGAGCTATCGTCAAGCCCACAGTGGAACTCCAAGCTCTCCACGGAGACTGGTTCTACATCGGCTTCAGGTGTCTGAAACCCCTCCCTCACAACACCTCTCAGCTGGAGGTCACCACACAGCCTTGACCCCTCGTCACCTCACAACCAGCGTTTCTTTACAGCCCCGCCAAGTAGCCACCTCAAAATCAACTGTTACCTCACAGCCCCGCCACATAGTCAACTGTTAAATGACCGTCTCGCCCCTCAGCCCACACCACACCCTCGCCCCACTTAGTGACGTCACATCCTAATGTCACCTTATTGCACCCCAACCCCTTCTATCATGATTAATGACCAAACTTTCAGCCCTATCCCCTCATGACGACACCGGCAAAAATGGCCCCTTCCCCTCGAGACGTCACGTCTGAATGTGACATTGCCACACCCTTTCTATTCTGGTGACGCCATGTCCACCTTACACCAGCCAGCTGCGCCCCACCTTGTTCCGTTGGATCCTTGTGCTGTCTGTGTTCACTGTCTCTCAGCACAGGAGTCAAAGGGTTTTTACTTACATACTGCACCACAAGCCTGTCTCATACCAGTGCCTCAAACTGAACTGTGCACAACAGATACAGCCACTGGGCAAGAAGCGTGTTTGTTTTTTCTGTTTTGTTTTTTGTTTGTTTGTTTGTTGTTGTTGTTGTTGTTGTGTGTGTGTGTGTGTGTGTGTGTGTGTGTGTGTGTAGGTGCTTTCCACTGAACCAAGTGTTTCAGTTTCTCTTCTCTTCATGTTTGTTCCTTTCTTTTTGTCTGTATGTTAATGTTTAGCTTTTCGAAGACCTTGGGGTCCCAATACGTTGATCTGTGTCGTGTTGTTTGCTGCATGACGTGACGTTCCTGTTTTCCGCCCTCTGTGTGAAAACATTTCCACCCTTTGCATTTTCGACTCACGAGTTTAAAATGAGTGTAAATGAAAGTGGGTCTATTTTGTCGCCAAATTTCAGTTGTCTGTGTGTGCAGAAAGGGGGGAGGGGGGGCGCGGGGGAGGAGGGGATTAGGTGCGTGCAAGTGCGCGCCTGTATTTGTTTGTTCAGTTGGGGGAGTTGCGTGCGTGTGTTTGTGTGTGTGTGTGTGTTCAATGTTGGCATTTTTCTTAGCTGCAGATAAAGTGACATGGACAATAAACGCAATGCAATAGGTGTAAACGAGGTCTTTCCAGTCACCCTCTTTATGACGATGCGATAAGCAGGGTTACAGTCGAGGTTTCAGCTGTCAAAACACAGTATAGGATCGACACATATTCTTATCGAAGTTCAAGATCAGAGGCCAAAGGTCAGTGCCACTATATATATATAGTATTTAATATCAATACGGAAAGCACGTAGGGAAAAAAGCTATTGAATGCAGTCGCGTACAAACTATGTCAGCAACAATTGACACCTGTTCGCTGACGGAAAATGACGTGTCCTGATTTCTCTCCCGGCACTGAAATGGCATGGGGCTGTTCAGCCCAGTAGTTGACAGTTATAGAAGAAAAAAAGGAGGAAAAAATGCGATGCTAATTGTAACGGACATTCATATTTGCCACTTTCAGTTTTGGAAACATTATAATCATTTAATGAGTGTGTGATGTGGATTTTCATATGAGTCGTCTCCGAGATATTTTTAAGGTGATATATTTGTACGGATTCAGATCGGATTGCGGGATTAAATATGTCAAACAGATACATGGGATATGATATTCCTTTTATATATGATATTATTCATTATCGAAAGCATAATAAGTTACCTGGTCTACTTCTTTTTATTGACTTCAAGAAGGCTTTCGACTTTGTAAATTGGAATTCTATGTTGAAAGTTTTTAAAGCATTCGGATTTGGTCCACCATTTTGTCGTTGGGTTCAAATCTTTATAATAACATAAAATCGACTGTGGTTACAAATGGACAGACTTCTTCATGGTTTTCAGTACAAAGAGGATGTCGTCAAGGCGATCCAATATCACCTTATTTGTTTTTGCTTTGAGTAGAAATTCTTGTAATATTGATAAGAGAAAATGACCTTATTGAAGGAATTATTATTGATAATGATGTTCACAAAGTTTGACAGTTTGTTGGTGACACACAGATGACATCCAAAGGTGATACAGTATCTTTCCAGGAAAAAACAGATACGATAAACTCTATTGTGTGAAAAATCAGGTTTATATATGAACACCGAGAAAACGCAAGCTGTACGGCTGGGAAGTATAAAACAAAATCATCACCAGTCAAATACTTGCCTCGCTTAAAAATGGGATGGAATCCACAGAAATTAAGAATTCTTGGAGTCTGGATGTTAGCTGACTTAAACAAGTTGAAGACCTTCATTATGATGATGAATGTTCTGAAGAGTTTGGATTAAGAGACTGATTAAACCAATTGGAAGAATAGCTGTACTAAAATCTTTGATCCCATCTAAGATTATCTAGCTATGGTTATTTTTGCCAAAACCACCTGACACTGACTCTCATTAATAACTTGCTGAAACTATGTTTCAGATTTATTTGGAATCAACAGCAAGATCGTATGAGCAGGAAAACTATTGAGAAAGGAGGTCTAGGTATGTTTGACTGAAAAACATTTTTATATGTGGATTAAAAGTTAGTTGGATTAGAAAGCTAAGAAAAAAAAACAGTCATCAATGGAAAAATATCTCAAACATGTTCCCTTTGCTTATTCAGCTTGAACTGTATGGAAACTGTTAACCTATAAAATTATGAAAAAGTAAATCGATTTGGGGATGATGTCTTAGTAGCATATGGGGTCTTGGAAAGCAGAGTGAAGATAATAAATACTGAATAACTTGTAAGTGAACCTATCTTTTATGATGAGAACATTAAGATTGGAAACAGGCATATATTGTTGAAATGATGGACAGAAAATGGTATATATTTTTCCACTATTGTATGCAAAATATTGGCAACTTCCTAAATTTTAATCATATTAAGACAAAATATGATGTAACTGCACATTTCATTGCTTATCACGGCTTTATCCAGGTTATCAAAAATACTGCAATAAGTTTGACATTACAATACTCAGATACGCTTTCGATATTCAAAAGTCATTGCAGATTGTCTATTCTGTCAATGAAGGAACTAAAACATGCTATGAAATAATGAATGATAACTATACGAAACCGAACTTTTACACAAGATGGAGCAATAAGTTACAAACAGATATAAATTTAGATATTACTTTTCACTCTTTTTTTCGTTTTCTTTTTTTTTAAATGAAGTTAGACTCCAGTGGTTTCAGGTTCGGCTTGTTCATAGCATAATCACAACAAACAAAATACTGAAAGGAATGAAAATTAGGAAAGACGATACATGTAGTTTCTGCCACTTAGAACGTGAGGATATCAATCTATTTTGGAGATGTGATATTGTTTGTTCCTTTTGGTCTGCTTTTGAACTGATTTTAAACGAAAAATCCCAACATACATCAAACTTAAAATTAACAGAAGAGATGGTTCTGTTTGGTATTTGCTCAACAATTTCATTTGATGATATGCTTGATATCTTAATCCTGCATGCTGAATCTTATATCTGTAAGTGTAAAATAGATTGTATACCTCTAGTATCAGATACCTTTTTGTTTCAAATTAAGGCACGGTACAAGTTAGAATGCGTTTGTCATACTTCATATGTGTCACACATCATTCAGTGTAAAGTGGTTTTACTACATGCCACTGATCGACAACCGAAGATAAACCCACTCTTGTCTGGTAGGCATCCTTCAGTCTCTGAAGACTATGGAGTTGCGCTCTAGGTGTTTATTCTGGTACAGCGTCGGGTGTGGCTGGCCAGTCCGACGCGGGAATGACAGTCCCTGTGTCCCTTTTCCTCGTGCTGCTGAGCGAGTGTCTCTTCGGACTTGGAAAGACCTTTCTGCACAGTCTGTCTCCAGGCTGACCGTTCGAGGGCTGTTGCATCCCAGATGTTCTGGTCGATGTTCAAGACTTTTAGGTCCCTATTGCACACGTCTTTGAATCGCAGCTGTGATCTGCCTGTGGGACGTTTTCCCTGCACAAGTTCTCCGTAGAGGAGGTCTTTAGGGATCCGTCCGTCGTCCATATGCACGACATGGCCAAGCCAGCACATACGTCTCTGTTTCAGCAGCGTGTACATGCTGGTGCATCCAGCTCTTTCCAGGACAGTGTTGTTTGGGACCTTGTCCTGCCAGGTGATGTTCAGAATGCGTCGGAGGCTACGCATGTGAAAATCATTGAGCTTTCACTCTTGTCGGGCACGCAAAGTCCAGGACTCGCTGTCATACAGGAGGGTGCTCACGACGCAGGCTCTGTAGATCTCGATCTTTGTGTGCTCAGTCAGCTTGCTGTTGTTCCATGCTTTCTTTGTCAGTCTGGTCATGGTGGTAGCTGCCTTGCCGATGTGCCTGTTGAGCTCTGCGTCAACTGAGAGGGTGTCTGAGATAGTTGAGCCCAGATAACCGAAGTCGTGGACGACATCCAGTTCATGGTCATTGATGCTGATGGCTGGGGGAGAGTCAACATCTTGTCCCATGACCTGTGTTTTCTTCAAGCGAATGGTAAGCCCGAAGTCTTGGCAGGCATCGCTGAAGCAAGTCATGAGCTGCTGTAGGTCCTCGGCTGAGTGGGCGGTTACTGCTGCGTCGTCTGCAAAGAGGAAGTCACGCAGGCACCTCAGCTGGACTTTAGTCTTGGCTCTTAGTCTGGAGAGGTTGAAGAGCTGTCCATCTGTCCTGGTTCGGAGGTAGATACCTTCAGCTGCAGGACCAAATGCGTGTTTCAGCATCACAGCAAAGAAGATTCCAAACAGGGTGGGAGCCAGGACGCAACCCTGTTTCACTCCACTCCGTATGTTGAAGGCAGCTGATGTTGAGCCGTCAAAGACGACGGTGCCTTTCATGTCTTCGTGGAAGGATCTGATGATGCTGAGAAGTTTGGGTGGACATCCGATCTTGGGAAGGATCTTGAAGAGGCCATCCCTACTGACCAGATCGAAAGCCATTGTGAGGTCTATGAAGGCAACGAAGAGTGGCTGCCTTTGTTCCCTACATTTCTCCTGAAGTTGTTTGAGGGAGAAGATCATGTCTATAGTGGATCTGTTGGCACGGAAACCGCACTGTGACTCAGGGTAGACTTGCTCTGCAAGTACTTGGAGCCTCTTCAGTACTACTCGTGCGAAGACTTTCCCAACGATGCTGAGGAGGGATATGCCGCGATAATTATTGCAATCGCTTCTGTCACCTTTGTTTTTGTACAGTGTGACGACGTTAGCATCCCTCATGTCTTGTAGTACTTCGCCTTCACTCCAATAGAGGCAGAGGATTTCATGCAACTCGGTGATGAGTGTCTCTTTGCAGCATTTCAGTACTTCGGCAGGAATACCGTCTTTCTCTGGTGCCTTGCCAGAGGCAAGAGAGTCCAGGGCTTCGCTAAGTTCATCTATGGTTGGTTCTCTGTCAAGCTCTTCCAGCTCTGGTAGGCACTCTATGGCATTCAGGGCATTTTCTGTGACTACATTTTCCCTTGCATATAGCTCAGTGTAGTGTTCTACCAAGCGCTCCATCTGTTGTTCTCTGTCTTGAATCACCTTCCCTGTAGCTGATTTCAAAGGGGCAGTTTTCTTTTGCGTTGGGCCCAGTGCCAGGAGTTGTGATCGACACCTCTTGTCTAATAGTATATGTTTATCTTTCATTACCAGAATCAAATCTAAAGATCTCGAGAACAAAACGGTTATCTTACACAATATAAACAGACTATGCAATAATAAGGATATGCATTATATTCATTTGTATTATATTGTAATTAAGACCATTCACACAAATGAAGATTCACCTTGTCCAAATTCTGGAAATGAATGTTGTTGGGGGTTTTTTTGGTCTAATTTATTTACTCATTTTGTTATGCATGCATGGGTGCAGTTTTGTGTGTGTGTGTGTGTGTGTGTGTGTGTGTGTGTGTGTGTGCTCGTCTCTGTGTGTGTCTGGATGTGTGTCTGTGTCTGAGTCCAAACCATTCATTAAAAAATGAACATAATGATACTCGTAGCATGGAAAGCGAGCTGTGTTTAACGCGTAGCATGGTGGGCCTTCCACTATTTCCAGTTGTTTTATCGGTGACAGCCGCGTCCTTGGGGATGGTAATCGAACACGTTTTGTGCATTCGTTTGGCGCATGTGTTGTGGTAAGGGAAGGCCTACTGAAATGAATTTTCAAGACAATACGGCAGATAACAAGGCAGATCATCGATGAGTCAATATGTGGACAATGTTTTAATCACCTTCGGCAGGATGTGGATCGTATCGATAGTTTGTGAAAACGAATTTTTATCACTGTTGTTAGGCGTCATCAGTTGTGCTTCATCAGTTAGCGCATAATATTTTGTATTCAAATTTCATTGATTGTTTATCTGTTTTGTATTCATTCTTTCACTGATGCTCTCATCTTCACAATGGCATTTGATAATGATTGGTACACCGTTATTACCAGTGTGTCCAGGTGGGTATAGGTATGGAGGGGAGTGTGTGTGTGGGGGGGGGGGGGGATAAGCTCAGCCCTGGATGTAATCCGTTTCGAAAGAATTCACCCGCAAATTTTAGGGTGGATCGATTGATAGACCGATGGTTTGTGTGACAATGATTTCAATGACTGGCCGACTGGTTTCTTTCTTTTCTTTATTTCGTGTTGATTTTTGATTACCGAGAAGCTTTCTCTCTTTCTCTCTCTCTCTCTCTCTCTGGAGGGGATCTTGGTGGGAGTGTGAACAGTGCGCACAGCTCACGAGAAATGATCAAACACGTCGTTTTCCAGGCGTGCGAGATGTGAATGATCACTGTTGGACGAGAGATATTATATAGTTTTTAATCTATAATATGACTCTCTCTCCCTTTCCCTCTCTCTCTCTCTCTCTCTCTCTCTCTCTCTCTCTCTCTCTTGCGCGCACGCACACACACACACACACACACACACACACATCGGCACACTGTCAATTTCAACAGAAAAATGTGGCATGTGTGGAAATCAGTTCTCTTTCTTTTTGGTGAGGTGGACAGTGCAGTGTGTACATATATCTTTGTATGTATTCATGTATGCATACACGGTGTGTGTGTGTGGGTGTGTGTGTGTGTGTGTGGCAGACAGGATGGGAGATTGTGACTGCGATATGATGTGTCTGTTGTTGTACTTTTCCCTGCTGTTTTTTGTTGCGTCCTTTTGGACTTCCAAGTCCTCATACCTGAATATTCTCCAGAACATATGTCCTTTTTTGTGTATATCTGTTCAGCCATGACACACATCCACTAGGCTGCAGTATACTCACGATATGGCACTATTGCCCGCAACGTTCTGTTATTTACCAGTGGTGCTTTGTTATTTACCGGTGGTGCTTTTTTTTCCTTTTTTTATGCTTACAGATATCAGTTATTTTAAATTAATGTTTTTCTTACAAAGAAATAAGTGTCGCATACAGTCGTTTAAAAATTTACGTGTACCCTTTCGTATCACCGACGGGTGTGGTGGTCGTACGTTTAGAGCGCAGTATTCTGGTCCGAGTGTCCTGGGTTCGATCCCCTAGTTTAGGCACCCCTGGTGGATGAAGGATAGAGATTGTTCTGATGTCCAAGTCAACATATCAGCACACGTGCTAATGCCTCAACCCCATCCGTGTGTTTTGTTCTGCAATAGATCAGACACATTCGTTAAAGATCTTGTGCTCTTTCTTTGAAAACTTTTTTTTAATTTAAAATTTAGATATGCCAGTTGAATCAAGATTTGTTTTTTGTTTTGTTTTTATACCTTCAAAAATATTGAAGGTGCAACATACTCAGATATGTGTAAAAGTGTGTGTAACAAACACATAGGTGCCTGTGCGTATGCGTGCACACGCGCGCACACACATACGTTCTCACATGAATGCACGCGCGCACACACACACACACACACACACACACATACACACGTCCACACGTACGGATAAGGTTACAGTCTTCTATGGCGAGGTGCCTAACATACAGCAATACTCTATTCACTTTTGGGGGGGCGGGGGGGGGGGGTGTTGCAAATTGCGAGTCAGTATTGACTGATAATGATGTCTGTTTATTAAGTCTGATTTTGGTAAAGATGCGACTAGTTTGGTATGTCTGGAGAATAGAAATGTACCGTTATATTTTTTTTGAAAATACCTTTTTTAAGTTTAAATGAAGAAGAAACGAAAAAGAAAAATTCTATTATTTATTTGATTGAGCATGGAAAAACGGGCATACATTTGTTCAAGTTGCAAATTTTGTTTTTGTTTTGTTCACCCTTAAATTGCCAAATGATGCATATGTAATTAGTCATTTACAATGATAATGATTTCCCTTTGTCCAGACTGTTGTCTTCCACTAACTTATAGTTGTTTCATTGATTCCCCCTCTGCCTCACACACCCCCCCTCCCGCCCCCCCTTCCCACTTATCTCAGAAGTAAAAAGCACTCCATTCACTTTCTCCAAGACACACACTTTGAACAAAGATCTGATAAGTTTATATCGGCAGCATAGGGATATAAATGGTTTTTGTTTTTTTTGTTTTTTGTTTGTTTGTTTTTTGTTTTTTGTTGTTGTTGTTTTTGTTTTTTTTTTGGGGGGGGGGGTTTGCATCTAAGAATTCTAACTCGAGAGGTGTGGCAATCCTACTAAATAACAACTTTGAATTAAACAAAAATGTACACAGAGATGAAGGGGGTAATTTCATCATTGTCACACTTGAGATTAATAACAAGAATTTTGTACTGTGCAATATTTATGGTCCAAATAGAGATAGTCCAGAGTTTTATCAAAAGATTACAAAGCACCTAGTAGATTTGAAAGAAACTTATGTAATTGTGGCAGGAGATTTTAACCTCGTGATAGACCCTTCAAGAGATTATGACAATTATAAGCATGTTGATAATCCCAAAGCCAGAAAAGCAGTGGAAGAAATGAGTAATGACCTTGACCTCACTGACATTTGGAGGGATTTAAATCTAGACTGTAGGCGTTTTTCCTGGCGTAGAACAAACCCTATTCAACAAAGTACATTAGATTTTTTTCTATCTCTGATTATGTTGTATCATTAGTAGAAGACTCTGACATCTTGAGTGGATATGGATTAGATCATTGTATGATGCTCTTGAAATTAAAATTTGGCCCAGAAGCAAAACGCAACACTTTTTTGGAAAATGAATACATCCTCATTAAAAGATAAACAATATTTTGATGAAACTAATCAATTAATTGATAGCTTAATAGAAGAATGTGCTCTGTATCCGTATGATAGAAAATCGATTCCAGATATCCCCAGGAGTGAGATCCAGTTGTTTTTTGTTTGTTTGTTTTTGTTTTTGTTGTTTTGTTTTTGTTTTGTTTTTGGTTGTTGTTGTGTTCTTGTTGTTGTTGTTTTTGTTTGTTTTTTGTTTTTTTTTGGGGGGGGGTATATCAGATTATATATTTTTAGATTTTCTGTTAATGAAAATCAGGTCAAAAACAATAGCCCATGCATCAATGAAAAAAAGAAAGCAAATCAGGAAGAACGGGAACTTGATGCAGATATATACATTTTAGAGAAGAAAGAAATTAAAACACTAAAAGATGTCGAAAATGTTAACTCTAAAAAAGAAGCTCTTACAATCCTACGTGAGAAAAGAAAGGAAAGAGTACTCCTTCGTTCAATGGCTAGATGGATAGCTGAAGGACAGCAGATATCAAAATACTTTTGTAATTTAGATAAAAGACACTATATTAGTAAATGTATGACCAAACTTATTGATAAAGATGATTCAGTTATTACTGAACCAAGGGATATATCAAATCATGTTAAAGGATTTTATGAACAACTTTACAGGGAAAGGGATGTTGAACAGTGTAAAATAGAACACCGTATAAGCAACATGCCAAAATTAAACACTGAAGAAGCCAACAAATTAGAAGGGGAAATAAATTTAGAAGAAGCATGTGAAGCTTTAAGAAAAATGAAAAATTCAAAAAGCCCAGGAGTGGATGGATTCTCTGCAGAATTTTTCAAAGTGTTTTGGGGCAAGATAGGACCCTTTGTTGTCAGAACTCTAAATACAGCATATTCAAAAGATGAACTCACTCCAATACAAAAAGAAGGCATTATAATTTGTATTCCTAAAGGAGACAAAGCAAGGGAAGGCATAAGAAATTGGAGACCAATATCCCTCTTAAATACAGTTTATAAGATAGGATCAACATGCATAGCTAACCAAATAAAGACTGTATTACCTACTCTCATTAATGAGGATCAAACTGGTTTTGTTCCTGGGAGGTATATAGGAGACAATATTAGATTTATTTATGATTTGATAGAGTCCCTAAATTGTAAGAATCTACCCGGCCTGCTGTTGAATATAGATTTTGAAAAGGCTTTCGACTCGTTAGATTGGAATTTTATGTTTAAAGTATTGATGGCTTTTGGTTTTGGGGAAAGCATAAACAATTGGATAAGAACCTTCTACACTAATATTAAGTCAACTGTAATTACTAATGGACATGGATCTACATGGTTCTCTGTAAATGGAGGATGTAGACAAGGTGACCCAATCTCTCATTATCTTTTTATTCTGTCTGTAGAAATTCTTGCAATAATGATTAGAGAAAATGAAGATATTAAAGGCATTGTAATAAATAATATTGAACATAAAATATCCCAGTATGCAGATGATACAGAGTTTACTTTAGAAGATGATAAAAAAATCATTTGAAATGTGTATATCAGTAATAAGGAATTTTAGAGCAAAATCTGGATTACACATGAATGCTGGAAAAACAAGTGTAGTGTGGTTAGGATGCAAAAAGAGGTCAAAGACAAGATACATGCAACACCTAAGCATGGAATGGAATCCCCCTAGATTCAAAGTACTTGGTATTTGGTTTACTAACGATCTAAAAGATTGCGAAAACATGAATTACAATGAAAGATTAACAGAAATAAAACCACTGTTTAAGATATGGACGAGACGACAAATAACACCACTTGGCAGAGTTGCAGTTCTTAAATCACTTATCCTGTCAAAATTAATTTATTTATGGTTATTGCTTCCTTATCCCCCTGGTGATTTTATAGATGATTTGCAAAAAACGTGCTACATTTTCGTATGGAACAATAAACAGGATAGAATAAATAGAAAAACGGCAACAAAAAATATAAGTAATGGTGGTTTAAATTTTCCTGAACTGAAAACATATTTGCACTCTTTAAAACTAACATGGCTTAGAAAAATTAAAGAGACAAACCATAAATGGAAAAATATAGCATTAGAGATTTATTATTTTATTGATAATATGGAAAATTATGGACCAAAGATATGAGGAATATATAAAACAAAAAATAAATTTTGGACATGCATATGAAAAATTCTATTATAAAACTGAAATACAGAATTCTAGTCAGATGCTTGCTGAAACCATTCTCTTTAACGAAAGAATAAGAGTTGGTCACAGTATTCTCTCTTACAAAAATTGGATTGAAAAAGATTTTTTTTAAGTTGCTGACTTTATGGAGAGAATGGGCAATTTTTATCTTTTACAGAATTCAGACAATTGATTTTGTGACCTTTACTGGAGTAAAAATGTCAGTTAAAAATTTCATGCGAAAGTGTAACATACCTATAAATGTTAATACCATAGCAGAGAAAAATGCTGCATTGCAAACACTACATTCTGTTAAAAAAAAAGGAACACAACTTTATTATAACATCATGTGCGATAGTGGACCAGAGCCCAAATGTTGTAGGAAGTGGGAAGAAAAATTACTACATGAAATCAAATGGAAAGAATGTTTCCTTAAAACAAAGCAAATTAAAGATATCAGTTTAAAATGGCTTCAGGTTAGAATAATCCATAGAATTTTGGCAACAAATGTAATCCTTAAAGAAATGGGAATAATGAATGACAATAACTGTAATTTTTGTAATACTGAAAAAGACAGTATTGATCATATCTTTTGGAAATGCCAAGTTACGCAGTGTTTTTGGAATTGTATTCAGACTATGTTTAATGAAACTTGTGAATTAACATCAAATTTGAGATTAACTGAAAACCTGGTTTTGTTTGGATGTGGTGGGAACATCAAAACTGATGTGGTATTTTATTATTCTGGTAGCTAAATCCTACATTTATAAGTGTAAACAGGATAACAGTCAGCCTGACTTGAATATATTTAGAACACTACTTACCTATAGATACAAAATAGAAAAGCACATAGCAAGTATAAATTTTAGACAAAATGAATTCTCTGCCAACTGGTGTTATTACAAAAACCTGCTCACTGAAAACCCCTGACTCCATTTCCTTTTTCTTTTTGGATACTTTTTATTTAGCAAAAAGAAGCAGTGCCCAAGAAATGATATGTATTTGCACTATTGTTGTTTCATGATAACTTGACATAATTAATTAGTTAAAAGAAGAATTCTGTTTACTTTTATTAGAAAACATTCACCATTTGTTAACTTGGTAGCAATGGGGCAGTTGTAGCTCTATGATGTCTCCATTGAACTATGTTATCTGACTGTCAAATGTGTGCAGCTAGTTGGGAATCAGAGTGTCACGTTATAAATGGACTTTTGGGTTGTTGTGTTTTTTCTGTGTGTGTGTGTGTGTGTGTGTGTGTGTGTGTGTGTGTGTGTGAAAATACCCTTGCTAATTATTACCATGCTTGTGTGATATGCAACTTGTCACAGGAAAATTGTCACGGTGATGATGTTGAAGAGAAAATATAACCTTCATTGCAAGGGGGGAAAAAAGATCCTGTGCTCTGTGTCAGCGTTTGGTGGATTATGGAAACATGTAAACACCAAGCATGCACACACAAAAACCAAAACAACCGACAGATACATCAGCAAAGTGATGGTGGCCTTGTAATGGGAAACAAAAGAAGTATATTTTGTTGAGTCTTGCTGTGTAAGCAGTAGCGTTATGGACTGGAGTCAATGGTAGATCTGAATCATGAGTGGCAGAGCTGCTATCTCCATTCTCTTCAAAGCAAACATAGGGTGAATACTGATCATGTCGCTTACAGTGCACCCACCGTCTAGGTCCAGTTCAGGTTTGAAGAGCGGTCAGATTGATTGATTGATTGATTGATTGATATGGATACTTATATAGCACCTATTCTCTGTCGGAGACCAAGCTGTAAGTGCTTTACAAACACGGGATAATTTGCACAACAGGCTGCCTACCTGGGTAGACGGCCGACTGACGGCTGCCATTGGGCGCTCATCATTCGTTTCCTATGTCATTCAGTCAGATTTCAGGCACGCACACATACACACTCAGAAAGACATGTAACATTTTACGCGTATGACCGTTTGTTTTTTTGTTGTTTTTTTTGTTTTGTTTTGTTTTTGTTTTTTTGTTTTTTTACTTCGCCATGTAGGCAGCCATACCCCGTTTTCGGGGGTGTGCATGCTGAGTATGTTCTTGTTTCCATAACCCACCGAACGCGGACATGGATTTCAGGATCTTTAACGTGCATATTTGATCTTCTGCTTGCGTATACACACGAAGGGGGTTCAGGTACAAGCAGGTCAGGTCAGACTTTAAAACCAAAGTAGAACCAAACGGTGTTTGAAGTCAGCTTATAACAGCGTTAAAAACAAAGACAGTCGAAAACCACGTCTTTTTCAGTCTACGTAAAATTCTAATCAAGTTTGAAATATTCATTTCCTTCATGAACTGAGTAATAATGTCTGGTGGAACTTCGTTGAACAGCGTCTTGTTGGAGCCAGCCATGAAATGTTCGTTTGTGTCTGAAATATGCAGATCGCAGGTGAAAATGATAACCATCAGAAATACGGTAAAATGGAGACATTAAGAAAGGATCTTGAAAGAATATATACAACAATGACGTATATTCGATAACTATTCCAAACGATTTTGGAAAAAACAACAACTGCCCTTAAGCAGAATCGTAGACAGCTAGTGATAGTAATAGTGAATTCGAACAGTTTGATCACCATAGACGTGGGGAAAAAGAAAAAGAAACAAAAAAAGCGGTGTTCGCCCTAGTTTTTTTGTTGGGTTTTTTTTTTCAGATGTTTTGAATTATGTTTCCAACTCTGACTCAGCTTCTGCAGGTGATTTGGTCTATAAACGACAATAAACAATGAAATACCCATGACGAGAGCTATGATACTTACAGTTATATTGGATTTTTTTTATTTTTTTTTTTATTGTTCATGCTACATCCGAAGCAGTGTGTGATTCATTGTTGATATTATGATCGATCTATATCATTAAACTCTACCTAATCTCCAGACAGCATCTGCTTTGTGTTATTTGTATTCTCGGTATTCATTTTTGATATTATGATCAATATCATTAAACTATCTCATCTCCAGACAGCATCTGCTTTGTGTTAATTGTATTCTCGGTATTCATTTTTGATATTATGATCAATATCATTAAACTATCTCATCTCCAGACAGCACCTACTTTGTGTTATTTGTATTCTCGTTATTTATTTCCGGGAACTGAGGGTGAAACATATCGGATGAATGCTTTTGTTTGTTTTTGTATTTTTATGTTTTGTTGTTTTTCTACGAGCATATGGATGTTTAATCTGAGTAGTAGTATTAACTTCTTCTTTTTTATTTTTATTTTTATCTTCTTCCTTCTCCAAAAGCCCACTTGATTTAATGGAGTCATATTATTTTTTCACAGTAGAAAAAGGAATCTGAAAAGTACAATTCTTTCCATTAACTTTCCAGCATAGGAAGTCAGAGCAATTAGCCTGTAATTGCTTTTTGGGTTGTCTTGTTTGAATAAAGGAACCACTATCGACTGTTTCCATTCAGTTGCCAAAATTCCGTTTGACCAAATATGATATGATTGTGTAGAAATCTAAGGAACTGTTCAAATAAATGTTTTAACATAAAAAAATTTTCATTTCATATGGCGTCTGGTACCACTGAAGGTATTTTTGTTGTTGTTGCTTCTTTCATTTTTAGAAAAGTGAATGAAGCGTTTGCATAATGACTGTTAGTATTTTGTGGATAATTAGATATTTTTTTTCCATTTACAGCTTCCTTTTTCTCTAAGGAGTCTTTCTTTTGGCAAACCGTCAGCACAACTGCATTTAGTGAGTATTTCTGCAAATGCTTCACCTTTTTCCAAAAGCTGATGGGAAACATGTTTTCTAATCTAATGTCGTGAACAGGTGTTGATTTACACCCGACATTTTTCATCTTTTCTCCAGACTTTTTTTTTTTTTAAAGGATCTTTACGATCAGAAACATCTGTGTTACATAAATCTGATCAGTACTGCAGTTTAGCCTATGCCAATATCCAGTTGTGATGACTTTTTGGTTTGCCTTCTTCATTTCAATGGTGTGTTTTTGTTTGTTTATTGATGTTTGTTTGTTTTTGTTTATTGTTGTTTTTTCATCGTTTGGTCTTTGGAATACACTCTACGTGATGGGTTTTTTTAATAGCTTTTTGTTTGTTTGTTTGTTTGTTGTTGTTGTTTTTGCGTCTTTGCTTTGTTCTTTCCACCAAACATTGCCCGAATGTTTGTCTACACGGTTAGGAATAGATGCATCGGCATCTGACGGATATGCTTCTGTGAATTTAGTGAATGAGCTGTCTGCATTTACTACGCGAACGTCATTGAGAGCGATAGATAGAATGTTTTAGAATTTGGTCCAGTTGGCTTTTTTATAATCATAGTTTGGGATCTTACTTTCTACAAAGTCAAATGACACTGCTTTTTCTTTTATGGTATGACATTCGGTAAATGGTCACTGCCCAGCGTGTCCTTGATGGTATTCCACTCACAATCTGAAGCAATTACAGGGGAAATGAGAGATGGCTGTGGTTTTATATCATGATATACCAGGAATTCTATTACATTACCATCATTCGGAAGATGTAAAGACAAATTCACTACATTTTCAACAAAACAATTTTTGGTGGCCATTTTACAGTCTGTCCCAGAATGCGGATTGGGCATTAAAACCACAGGCTACTAACCTATTTTCGTTCTGTTCCAGTATGGCTCATAACCATTCTGTGGTGTGTGTGTGTGTGTGTGTGTGTGTGTGTGTGTGCGCGCGCGCGCCTGTGCCCGTGCCTATGCCTGTGCCTGTGCCTGTGCAATAGGTAAGCGATGAAATGAGTAAAGTTGTACTTTGAGCTGGTATATTGTACCACCGGTCCAATATTGCACACTTATTGTGGTACACTATCAAAATTCCACTCAGTGCAAAAACAAGCCAACAGCATGTTGCCATCTCATCTGACAGAACTATAGTTATTTTCCTGGTTTTTATTACTGTGTTGTATTTTCCGATAATTCCCATTACATTGATCATTAGAGTGCTGTGAAATGCATGGGTCACACGGAATAGTAAGCATGATGTCAGACAAAACCACACCAAATGAAAACGAAAGAGCTTACCATTTCTCCTTTCTTCAATGTTCGCGCCATTTTGTGACGTCTGCGGGCGCAAGTGAAGTCAACAACCCAAAGAGCAAAAGATCTGATCACATACATTCAGAGTTGTCGAAAACGGCTAAAGGTAAGATTAAGGAGAAGGTACAATTTCCAGTCATTTACCGTACACTTTGGGGTTCCCATGGAAAAGATGCGCTTTAACTCACTCAGTACGGCCAGTCCTCTCTTCTCCTCTACACGGACCCCTCGTATGTCCAGTGGGTGTCTAAATGACCCAACCTTTAGCTTCCGTCGTCAGAATTGTGGTATTCTTTGTCAACATTCACCTCTTCAGTACAAGAGCCTTCCGCTTGCAATATTTTGATGGTGGTAATTGGGGAGAAACGCTGTTAACGTCGTCTCTTTCGCCGTTCGTATGGAGAGAGTTAAAGATTTAAATTTGTTTCCTTCAGAAGTGAAGAAACCTTTTTCAAGACAAAGCAAGGCAAGGCAAGAAGTTTATTTCACGTGCCCGCTGGGGGCATTGAAACAGTACCCACATACATCTTTCTACACACAACATATATAAATAGAAAGTGATGCCAAAAGCAAACAAAAAAGCTAACTTTTGCAAATAAGCAAATATGAACTAACAGTCAATTTTCCTTACTAACTGAATAATAACGCAAGCAACCATATATAAATCAACGTTGGAACAAGTAATTTTTTTCATAGTACTTGACTTTTTCCCTATCAATAGACAATGTTCTATGGAACAGAAATAGCCTACGTATGGAAGAGAAAGTGGATTTCAATTTTTTTCAGAAAACTACAAGTTGAATTTTACGGAGTTTGGGCGGGTTCTATGATATGTAGGCAAACATTTTTGTCTGACGTTTACAAAAAGGGGGCACAGAAACAAATAATGAAATTCATCAGCAATGTCGTTTTTGGAACATTTTTGATGGATTCTTTCAAATCTGGGTAAATAGTCCACATGTACCCAAGCCCACTGTTCGCATTCACCGGGACCCCTGCTGTTTCAACCGTTGAAAGAAACGCCGAAAAGATGAAGACAACCTTTTCCTGGTGCAAACTAGTCGGAGAAAGCCTTCAAAAACAGAAAGACTACATTTGACGATCGTACAACATGTTATCTGTACAATACACACGTTCAGCTGGTCGTTTCAACCGGATCGTTCGCAATGAGGCCTACTACCCTATCTAGCGAGTGTGGGATTTAGCCAGTACAAACGCTCTAAAACCTTTAAAAAAATATTTTTTTAAACAGGTTATAAAAACGTGCTGTCAAACTAGTTATATGTCAGTGAACCCTGCGCCCGAGTAATACTCCTATGTAAAAAAAAAAAAAAAAAAAAATCGTCTCATAAAAACACGAGCGCGCGCGAGTGTGTGTGTATGTGTGAGTGTGTGTGTGTGTGGGTGTGTGTGTAACAATGTCATGCACTAGAAATCACGAATGTTCGTGCCACACACACACAGAAACACACACATGCCCACGCGCGTGCACTCACGCACAAGTTTCAACGAACAAAACCTGTTGTGGTCTAGGAGACTGAGAAAGCATCGGGTTTGTGGTTGTTGTTTTGTTGTTGTTTTTTGAGCGGTTATCTCAAATAACATGTTGTATCACTGAAAGACACTGAATATATATAATAGCTAGATACGATGACATGTATACCATACTTTTATGTTTTCTCAAATAACATGTTGTAGCATTAGAAGAAACACTAAATATGATTTCTATGAAAGCTAGAAACGTGTGTGTGTTTCAGTTTGTAGTTTGGGTGAATAAAAACAATTATTTAAAAATGAAATAAGATAAAATTTTCTTTTTTAAACCGCATGCATAGAACCACTCACATCCCCCACCCCACACATATTTTTTATGACTATACACAAACTCATGCACATATGTACATATCTGTCAATATCATCGTCGTCCCATCAACTCCCCTATCCTTCCCACACCCATACACAAAGAGCAAATCACGCACACACACACACACACACACACACACACACACACACACACACACACACACACACACACACACACACACACGTGTGGCATCCTCAACTCTTACTTGAATTTGAAAATGTTGGTCTGTCAGGTCACGTTTATGACAACATAAAATGCTTTTTGGAGAATCGACAAATCAAAACTAGAGTTGGCAATACATATTCAGTAAAATGACACTTGAAATGAGCATCCCACAGGGATGAGTTATAACTCCCCTTTTATTTTCAGTCCTTATGCATGATTTACCGGGGACAATATCCAAAAATGTGGTTTTTGTCCAATATGCCGATGACATATGGATATTGATGGAAGTTAACTTAAAGAAGAAAAATCCCTTGCGTAATGAATAATAAAATAAAATAATATATTGAAAACAAAACGAGAAAAGTGTATCAAAGAGAACTTGATAACATAGGACAGTATATGACAAACAACTGGGAAATCAAATATCGTTCTGTTTGATAGTAGCTCAAATCTGGAGAATATGCTTACTTTCAATCTGAGTAATACTCCTTTGGAAAATAACCCAACATCAGTCAAATTTCTGGAAATCTTTCTCAGAGCAAAACTGTCTTGGAATCAACACATAGACTATTTACTAATAAAAGCTGATATTTTGAAGGGCTCTGGTTTTATAATTGAAAAAGATTCGGTATTTGTCAGACTATCTTTCTTTCCTACTCCCATTTGGGATCTACAAAGAGCTCAGTTTCATATTCACTATACCATTTTTAAGACGACAATAAACGTACTAGCCAGTTATGCAAAATCTTACATTGAATATACATACCCAAAACATAGGAAAATATACACAGACGGGTCGGTAATTGATTAAAATGTGGGTTCTGCGTATTTGATACCTGGTCTGAACATAGAGAAATCGTTTCATATTGGAAACAACAAATCAATTTTCACATATGAACTCAATGCGATATTGATGGCCTTAAAATTTCTAATTCATTTTACACGAGACGTTTTTAACATTTCTTTCTGTGTTGATTCCAAGTCAGTACTTCGGAACACCCCTTATGTGTAGATAAAAAACTAAAGCTTTCAAAAACCAAATATACCAGAAATATCACATGTATCTGCGAGCAAAATATCACCCCAGAACACATGGTTACCTGTGATGTTATGAAGCAATATATCCCAGTACTTTTAAAACACTGTTCAAAACATTTTTGATTAACAACGTTATTATGTGATTTTTTTTTTTTTTCGTTATTAAACAGTCCAATAAGCCCCCCTTCCCCCTGTGGGGACGCCGAGGGTCTTTCAGTATGGATAGCATCCCCGCCTTCTGGAAATTCTGTGCTAGAAATTTCCTCTTTTCTGTCACTCTCTTTGTTTCTGCCTTTTCTCTCTCTTCACTGTTGTCTCCTTTTTCAGCCTTCCCAGTCCATTCCCCTTTCTTTTTTCAAGCAAGCCTTGACACTTTTTTTTTCTTTTCCGCAGTCTATGATGTATTGTCTGTGATGTTTTGCTCTGACGATTAGGTAGTGAGATGTAAACACTGGGATGGGCACTAGCTTCCCATTCTGCAGTGTTATTTGCCTATATGGCCTTTTTCATGGTTTTTTTTTTTTCTTTGAAGTATTGGGGGTTTTTTGTTTGTTTGTTTGCTTTTTTTTCCCTTTTTTACGATTCTTTGTAATATGGGGATGATAAATTAAGCGGAATGACTGGCGTCCTCACCATGGCGTAGTCTTATCTGCCATAAGGAGCTAAATGGTTGGGATACTGTGTCATGAATTATATTTTGTGAGTTTGTCTCAGTGGGTTTGGTTTGGGGTTTTTTTTTGTTGTTGTTGTTGTTGTTTTGTAGATGTGACAGTTTTGTGTTGACAAGGTTGAGCATTTGTATGGTTTGACAGTCCTGATATGGCCCTGTGCGGTAGCCTGGACTATAAGCAACAAGAATAAGTCCAATAAGCAAGAATTTATATGGAAGTAGGGCTTGCTTTTCTTTTCTTTTTTTAATCTAAGAATAAGAAATGGCAAAACATTTCAGCATTAAGAAATCAACACACACACACACACACGCACGCATACACACACACACACACACACACACACACACACACACACACACACACACACACATGTACAGAAACACACAAACACACACTGTTTAGAGCATACACAAACTCATGCATACACGTTCAAACCCTGTCCATCTCACCGTTGCCTCAGCTACCCATTCCTCACACACACACACACACACACACACACACACACACACACACACACACTCACAGAGAGAGAGAGAGAGAGAGAGAGAGAGAGAGAGAAAGGGGGGGGCGGAATCACAGGAACGAGCAACACAAAGACTGCCGACAGATAGGGAGAAACCACTGTTTGAACAGATAGTTCGTGTAAACACTTCAGTGTCTGTGCTCAGTCATGTTCTTGTCCTTAGCAAATTTACCTTTCGTTGAATTCTTCTTCACTGAACTGCTCCCACACCAGATGAAGTAAAACTGCCACTGTTTGCTGACTGCAATAAATATGTCTTACCCGTTCATGGACCGCCGTGTTTGTGTGTGTGTATGTGCGCGCGCGCGCGCGCGCGCGTGTGTGTGTGTTGCCTGTCTGTCTGTTTTTGGTTGGTTTATTTGTATGTTTTTTAACTAATTACTCTGATCTTGTCGGTGATATGGCCCACTGGTGATGCACCCGACCAGTAAACTATGTCCACGGGGTTGATTCCCATATACGGTATTTTTACTCCCCCAATCCACACCCGCCCCCCCCCCCGGACCCCTTCAACCTCCCCCCCCACACACACACACACCCCATCCTCTCCCCCTCTCCACCAGACTTCGTTGAATAGTGGACTGAGTGCTAGACTTTCGGATGAAATGATAAACCGATGTCCTTTGTGCAGCATGCACATAGCGCGTAATTGAATCAGCTGCAACAAAAGAGTTGTCCTTAGCAAAATTCTCCTGGAAATTCCACTTTGATGTGTGATAGTCAGTCGTGTCCAACAATGACCATCAGAACAGCAGAGGAGGCAGCTGCTGTCTCGACTATCTGGGCTAGAATTTGATCATAGCTTGCCCCAAGTTGTGACTATTCTCGGCCAAGAGGGTTTTAGGACAGTCGGCGTTGGGGTGGTTCCCAAAGGCCAACTGGCCCCCAAGGCTTTAGCACTAAGGGACAGCGCAATTTTGTCTCCTATTTTGATAGTAAAACAAATACGCTTACAGACAGACACAACAGTGAAAGGGCTGCAGTGTGGCGATGCGCTCTCCCTGGAGAGAGCAGACTGAATTTCACACAGAGAAAGCAGTTGTGATTTTAAGAAAATAAAAAAGGTAATGCAATACAATACAATACAATACAATACAATACAATACGATAAGACAAGACAAGACACGACACGACACGACACGACACGATACGATACGATATGACAGAATACTGTACGATACAATACGATACGATACGATACGACAGGATACTTTACGATACGATACGATACGACACAATCCATTACAACACAATACAAGGTGGTGTCTCAGAACGTAACGCAACCATTTTCCCGTTGCTCGGGATCAGGATGTGGACCCGGATCAATACGTCCCAGCAGCCCGAGGTGGTTATCATGGCGACTGTCTGAACACAGCGTGTGATTCTAATAAATCAATAATAACAACGAGCTTCCAACCTTTTAAACTGCACGGGATGTTGGTGGTTGGCCGAGTGGTTAAAAATGCACGATTAAGAAGTGCGAGTCCCGGTTCCGATCCCACGACCGGTCCAAGGGGCTTCGTCTCCCCCCTCTCCGCTGGGTGTTGAGTGGTGGGCTGCGGGGTGCTAGTGACCACCTTTCGGGGATCTGAGATACAGCGAGGAAGGCCTTCTGACCAGTTTTCAGTTTCATTTTTCTCAAGGAGGCGTCACTGCGTTCGGACAAATCCATCTATACGCCACACCACTTCTGCTAGGCAGATGCCTGACCAGCAGCATAACCCAACGCGCTTTGTCAGACCTTGAGTGCATGCGCATATTTGTGTACCTGTCAGAGTGGATTTCTTCTACAGAATTTTGCCAGAGAACAACACTCTCGTCGCCATGGGTTCTTTTTCAGTGCACCAGGTCCGTGCTGTACACACGGCTATAGTGTCATCCGAATGACAAGACGCTCGGTTCGATTTTCCAGTTAAACTTGGGAGAAAGGGCGAGAACGGGATTCGAACTCAGACCCTCACGGACTCTGTATTGGCAGACCAACACTTACTTACTTAACCGTTCCTGTGGCATATGTGGCATATATAAGGCCCCCACCAGAAATCTCCACCTCAGGACCCAACGCCTCGACCACACCACCCTTCATGGAGCAAGACCCCAGGCCCTGAACAACTTCACCTTAAGGGCTCCAGTCAGTAGATCATTACACTCACCACTACTGATCCCCACTACTACCCATCGTGTGCTATCTTAACTGCAGAACATTCCCCTCAGGTGCATACATAACTGTTCTCTTTCAGTGCTACATCAACCTAGCGCACGTGAAAGAACCCACGGCAACAACAACAAAAGTTTTTGCTGGCAAAAGCCTACAGAAGAAAATGCTTTGGTTGTAACACTACACTTGCAGACAGAAACAGAAACAAAAATTGGAGGCGCTGAACTGTGGCTCTCTCCGGAAAGAGCAGCCTGAATTTAGCACACAGTTATCTGTTGTAACAAAACAAAACGACACTCGTGCTTATAAGGTAAGCTCAATGGAAAGCTGGAGAGAAAAAAAAAAAAAGCTCCGATCAATAATGATAATAATAATTATTATTATCATTATATAGCGCTGAATATTGTGCAGAGACAAATCGAAGCGCTTTCCCACCAGTCATTCACACACATGCATAACTCTAAACTTGAGAAACTGATGACAAAGAAGAGGCAGGGGAGGGAGGCTGTCATAGAAAAAGGTGGGTTATGAATCTCTTTCCAAAAAAAAGGTGTACAGAGTGTGGTGGAAAGGCTTGGGATGATGACACAAAGCGGGAGACCCTGGGTGTGACATGCGAGCGACGGGGATGGGTTTTTACATCAGCGACCTTTGCGCTCAGAATAAGAACTCTCCTAAGTTCTTGTGGAATCAGCGCAGACTGTTGGGCGAATTTTCGAAAACGCTAAGTTGTTTCAGCTCTGTTAAGATCGCATATATGCATGCAACACAGCCTTTTGTCAGCCTGCAACACGCCCATAATCCCAATACCCCAACCCCCCCACCCCCATACCTCCACCTTCCTTTCGTGACCTCTCTACCATGCCTATTCACTCTTCGTAAAGCCCTCCTCGTTCTCACGCGTTCCTTCAGTTATTATTCAAAAGCCTTCAATACAATACCACCACTGGTGGCGAAAAAACTCCAAAATGTGAACTTGATTCACTCGCTCATGGGGGTTCGGGGTGGGGGGAGTGGAGATGAATATGAGAAGGAAATGAGTGAAGACGAATAAGAGAGAAGGTGGGGCGGGGGGGGGGGGTGCAGATAGAGGTATATAACGATAAGGATGTTTTGTTCAAGAAAGGCCATGGCCCCATTTGAAGGGAATACACATAGATAAGACAAAGTCTGGAAAATAATGCGCACATATAGAGTATACATGTGCTTCACGAATACTGTATATTTGAACAACATAATAGCATCAATTCATAATGCCTCTCCTCTGAAATGACGTTTTCAGAAACACTGTGAAGCTTTCAATGACAGATTCATTTGGTTTAAACATTTCACTCTCAAAAGCAAGTAGCTTTTGGTGTGATTCATTTCTGCTAGACTAGACTAATGTTAGCCTCCAAACAAGGCTGGTCTGCTTTAATTCTTAGCACACATCTCATAGCCCTATTCATATCTATTTGTATTTGTATTTCTCTTTTTGTCACAACAGATTTTTCTGTGTGAAATTCGGGCTGCCCTCCCCAGGGAGAGCGCGTCGCTACACTACAGCGCCACCCATTTTTTTGTAATTTTTTCCTGCGTGCAGTTTTATTTCTTTTTCCTATCGAGGTGAATTTTTCTGCAGAAATTTGCCAGGAACAATCCTTTTGTTGCCGTGAGTTCTTTAACGTACGCTAAGTGCATGCTGCACACGGGACCTCGGTTTATCGTCTCATCCGAATGACTAGCGTCCAGACCACCTCTCAAGGTTTGGTGGAGGGGGAGAAAATATCGGCGGCTGAGCCGTGACTCGAACCAGCGCGCTCAGATTCTCTCGCTTCCTTGGCGGACGCGTTACCTCCAGGCCATCACTCCACATATTACAGTATAGTGTTCTGTTAAATTATTCATTTTTAGCAGTCTCTAACAACACAATTTATCACTATTTTCAATATGACTATCCTAGTCTTGCCACATACAATCTATCGATCGTTATTTAAAGCAAACTGAGAAACCTTCAACATATCCAAGGTGACCTTCAACATATCCAACACCTTGATTTAACCAAACAAACCAAAAACCGTAACTACACAGACATTTTCGAATATTTGTTGTCCAAGTGATTTTCCCTCTACTACCTAAATCATACATGATTTTATAAGCTTGGGCTGGGATTCTTTGCTCGTACATTTGGTTAAGTTTTTGTTAGTGCTTGAAACATTTGATATAGGAATCAAGATATATTGAGATTCATCCCAATTCTCCATAAACCAGATCTTTAGAGGTTAGTCAATTAGCGCATAAAAACGATTTCATGGCAAACAAAATTAATGGAACTTCTCTATTTCACTTCCTAATTTGGTCAGTGACTATATCAGAACCATGCCATCGGCCCCTCCCGTGTTTCAGGCAAATGGTGATTGTTGCCGTTTTCAAAGGCTTCGTGTTGCGTCGTGCCCAAAGAGGGGCAGAGTAACAGTGTGGAGAGACATCTCGGCTGAGAAGTCGGTGGATGGTGCAATGGTAGGACTGGTCCTCACTGTAACTTTTTTCAGCAGCCTCTTGATGCAGTGCGGGGACATTGAGCCGAACCCCGGCCCTCCCAAGCAGGCCAGCACCAAGCAGACCCGTCTGACGAGCAGCAGTGAAGCCAGGAGGGTGAGACTGGCCAGAAGTGCAAGAGACCAGGCTGGCAGAAGTCTGGAGGAGGGACAGCAGAAAGGTGGGTGTGGACCTGACCTGACAATGACTGACCTCATGACAATGTTGACCAGCCTGACGACAAGGTTTAACGAAAGGAAGCAAGATATGAGGGAAATGAAAGACTATTACCCAACACTCAAAGATGATGTTCAGGATTTAAAAGAGGAACTGGCAACTGCGAAACAGACAAACGATCAACTGACAAAGTCAAATGTTGGGTCAAAAGAAAAGTTGAAGGATATGGAAGCAAAGACGGACGTTTTGGAATGTCGCTCAAAGCGAAACAACAACCGAACAGGAACGAAATTTCAGAGATGTGTGAAAATCTGTTACAGGACATGATCACAAACACACTGGAACTGAGGGATGACATTTGTTTTGACAAGGAACATGGTCTGAGTTCTAAAGAAAACTCACCACTGATAGCTAGATGCACGTGCTACAAAGAAAAGGTCAAACTGGTATGGCGAAATTGAAGTTGAAGGGAACTAAACTTTTAACAGGTGAGAGATTTCTCTCAAAGTTTTACACCTGTTAGAAAGAAACTTGTGCCCCATCTGAAGGCCACCAAAAGTCAGAAGAAAAGAGCCACAGTTGTTGATTATGGGGATTTTTTTTTTCCTTTGTGAGGATGACAGTAACATTGTTGGGGTGGTCTGACGACTGGATATATTCAAAAACGGGACAGGGAAATTACGGGCATAGACAGAGTGAGAGCAACACCTGTTGTTGAAACAGAGCTGAGCGAATGAGCACAGTCGATGTTGGGGATGTATATTCAAACCGGTCAGGTGTGTCAACGCTCATTGATGGCAGTCGAAATGGAGCGAGTGTACCCTTACCGGATGGAACAATCACGCGACTGTTCCAATAAAAAAATAAATAATGAAAATACGAATACAAAAATAAAACTGATTAGAAAACACACACACACACACACACACACACACACACACATATGTGTGTGTGTGTGTGTGTGTGTGTGTGTGTGTGTGTGTGTGAGTGTGTGTTATATCTGTGTGTGTGTGTGTGTGTATGTGTGTGTGTGTGTGTGTGTGTGACAGAGCTAGTGGTAAGGGGGTTTAATTTTCATAAGAGATATTTAAGAATTAAAACATCCTTGCTCGCAAGCGCCGAGTTGCAACAAAGTACACTTGGTGGTAAAGGGCTGTGATTTAGGAATGAATTTAATTTGGATAAAAGAATTGAAACATTAAAAGGAATAGTTTTGGATCTATATTGTTATGGATCACTATCCTGTCGTAAGAGTATTTTCAAGGATCAAAATCCTGTCGGCGACGCCACTTTTGTAGCCCTGTTATGAACCGAGTGGTATATTTATATCAAAAGGTTTAGAATGGGCTTTGTAATCAAACCGGGAGTGGCGTCACACATTCTGCTCGAGCTGTTGGAGACCAATGGTTAGTTGCGAAAAAGGAGTCTGCTATAGCTTGTGTGTGAAGCAGTATCAGAAGCCTGAGCTTGGCTACTATATGTGTGTGTGTGTGTGTGTGTGTGTGTGTGTGTGTGTGTGTGTGTGTGTGTGTGTGTGTGTGTGTTCCTGTTAAGAATCATCTTATACTTTTGTTGGTGATAATTATAACACATATTTTGATACAGATAACGTGAACAGCTTTTATTTTCCTCATTGGAATGCAAGTGGTTTACTTTCCAAGATATCTGACTATAACTTTGTCGAGTATGTTTCTTCGGGGGTTTTTTGTTGTTGTTTTTTTTACTTGTGCAGACTAATGTTGAACTATACATCTGCACTATTTCCTGATCACATTATTTTTTGTTAAACATGTAGTTCATCTCACTGAGCAAGGAAGGAGTTCAGGAGGGGTGATCTTGTTTAATAAGAAATAAGCTTTTGAAAAACTTCAGACATGCTGATATAAACTGTGATAATGTTCTGATATTTGTTATTGGTAAAGAATTATTTCCATTGCATAAAGATGTGTTTTTTATGTATGTGCCTCTGTCCGTCCTGACAAATCACCCTATCGCACTCTTTATAACATAGATAACAGTATTAGCCAGACTGAAGATTGTTTAGCAGATATCCTTTTCTTCGTAAAAAGATATTTTAGTTTTGATGTGTGGCGATCTAAACTGAGAGAGAGGGGGGGAGGGTGTGGGGGGATGAGTCTTAAATATGTATAAAATTCTTAGGTATTGTATCAACAGAATTTTATGTGATCTCTTTGGGTGTTTAAAGATAATAAACGTGTCTTCTCCCATCGGTGTATATTATCATGTTTGGTATTGCCTTATGTTTGTGTGGTGAGCTACACGACCAACACGGCAAGTTTCGCTTGAGAGGCAATGAAGTTGACTTCATAAACGACCTGGGTCACTGAGCTCACCTTCCACAGGCGGTGACCCCGACACGTATCTCTAACTGAGGACCCCCCACCCAGACATTCACTCCCCCACCCAACTCCACCCTCCACCCCCCCACACATACCTCAACCCCTCCACTCATCCCCGCCCAGCTTCCCCCCCCCACCCACCCCCCCCCCCCACACACACACACCCACCCCTCCCCCCCCACGCCCCCCTCCCCCCCCCCACACACACACCCACCCCTCCTCCCCTCCCCCCCCCCCACACACACACAAACAGACTAAGTTACGGCGTGTCCAGTCCACTAGCATAAAATTAACATTCTATGGGTTCGTGTGTCCAGTCATAAAAACTAGCTCGCCACCCTAGACGTGAAAGTCAGCAGGGGGGCGTGGCAGCACTTTAGTGACAGGTGAGGGCGTGAAGTGTAAGTTATGGGGAACGGCGACTTAGTGTCACGGGGTGAAAGATAGAAGGGGTATTGTGGTGGAGACAAGGAAAGGGATCGGGGAAGACCAGTGGGTGGGAAAGGGAGGTGGGATGGGGCTGTCTGGTATGAGGTCAAGCACCTTGCACACACGCAGGCAAACACACACACACACACACACACACACACACACACACACACACACACACACACACACAGGACTTCTGAATTTTAAACTCAAAAACAGTTTTATTCCCGTGTCGGTTCAGTTGTTGAAAAAATAACTTTACCTCTTTTAATGCAACGTGTCGCACCGATTAGGCTGTATCCAAATTTATTTTATGATAAAGATGCTATTTTTACTTATGTAGTTGATGTTTCTATGCCTGTAATTGAAGCACCTGTGCCTAAGTTGCTTACAGCTTGGGATTGTGTTATATTGACTTCACCACCATATTATGTGTTTAATACGGTGTGCAAGTATATATACAAAAAACGGTTCATGGGTTCGTGCATACGGGCGGGTGTGTGCGTGCGCACGTGTTTGTGTGTGTGTGTGTGTGTGTGTGCGTGCGTGTGTGTGTGTGTGTGTGTGCGTGCGCGCCCGCGTGTGTGTATGCTTTGAATAGTGGAAAGGTGACAGTGTTAACAGACTTGATTAGCTATACCTCTGTTGAGTGTATGCAAAATGTTACTGTTTTACTTGCAGTGTGCGTGTATCACAGCCTTCGTCACACTTTATTTCTGTCACTGAGACAACAAAATCATTCTGATTCTGATACTGAAGGATTCCGCTCTTCTTTTTTCCTTTCTGTCCTTTTTGTACAAAGCAGCAAGTGTCATGAAAGTGGTCGGCTCACGCAGATTTGGGCAAAAAGCTTAGCCAGATGACGCTCACTAATTCCTTTGGAAATATGGTCGCATCCACCAGTTTGGTATGAAACCTTTTCTTCGTTTGTGGGCTGCAACCCCCACGTTCACTCGTATGTACACGAGTGGGCCTTTACGTGTATGACCGTTTTTACCCCGCCATGTAGGCAGCCATACTCCGTTTGAAACGAATAAAGGATTAATTCATTTTTCCATATCGTTGTTTTTTCTGTAGCTTTTGATTGCAGAGTTCAGGACATTCTTGGTCGAACAGCTGAAACTCCAGTTGCATTCAAAACTTGATGACTGGAGTTCATATGAACTGGATAGATAACAAATGTTGTCATTGGCAAACATCTGACCTTGTTGTTACAAAGAAAGAGCTAATCACCAGCCGTCGTTGCGAAGTGGTCAGCGTCTCAGACTGACACCTGGGAGGACGTGGGTTCGATTCCAAATGGGTTTTTTTTTTTGGTTTTTTTTTATGGCTCCTTCCCAGAGTTGAGCGTGCTATGGGCTTAGACGGGGAGACTGGGAACACACAGTCGATTATCATCCACTTGAGGGATGCGTCTTTGGGTGTGTTGCTCTAAATTTCTGACCAACAATGCAGGTGTCTGTATCTTTCGGGCCTGGTTGATGCCTGGATATCATTATGACAGGAAGCGTAGAGAACAGCCTCGTCACGTAGTCCCTAAATGGGCCTCCATAGCAACATCGTCCCGGTCTTTGGGAGAGTGATTCACTACAGTCAGAGCCTCACCCTTTTTTTCTACAGAATTTTGCCGGGGACAACCCTTTTGTTGCCGCGGGTTCTTTTCACGTGCGTATAGTGCATGCTGCACACGGGACCTCGGTTTATCGTCTCTTCCGAATGACCAGCGTCCAGACCACCATTCATGGTCAAGCGGAAGGGGAGAAAGCACTGACGAGTGTGGGAACTGAATCATCGTTCGTTTATTTATTTATAGTCTGTCCATCCAAGATGATGATATTAGAACCAGTACGGTTAAAATTCTCTCTCTTCCTACGCGGACGCGTTACCGCTAGGCGAGCATCTGACCAAACCCTACAGCAAATACTGATGTAAGTGAATTATATGGACACCTGAAGAATTGTTAATGCTGCTTTGTCCACCCCCCCCCCCCCCTCCCCAGTATAAGTTTATGACAGAAGAGAAATACAAACTA
>NC_134884.1:14072715-14312715 GCF_041734735.1 Babylonia areolata
GCGACCTGCTGTCCTTGGGGAAAGCGACCCGAATTTCACGTGGAGAAATGCAATACAATACAATACAATACAACGCAACGCAACGCAACACAACACATCACAACGCAGTACAGTACAGTACAGTACAGTACAGTACAGTACAGTGATGTGTTTACCTAGAATTCATGTCTTCAGTCGTTCGCTGCAATGTCGGAGCACGACTCTTAGTGAATCAGAAAGGATAAAAGCCCGGGTATTGAACCCCCTAGGAATAAAGTTGTTTACCGTGAATTCAGATCAGAACACAACCCATCTTTTAACGGTAAGTGATAATCAATGCACTAGGCTGTTGCGAAAATAAATATTTCAGCGTGTGGAGAAGAAAAAAATCAAACTACACCAAGTGGTACAATATCCAAATACTGGTTAATCGTACCACATCTGACAGGACATTGGATCAAATACAAAACAAAGACACAAACAACAATTGTTGAAGCAGATACGAAAGTAACTTCTTTTTTCTTTTTTTTTTAATTTCTGTGCTTTCCTCGTGGTTAAGTCGTAAACACATAATTGCAAATACAATTCTTTGGGATGCTTACTTTCTGAAATCAAATGAATGTCAATACACATGCTGCGAACTTCTTCAAAAACATCTGGGTTTACTGACCAGATTCCACTGGGTCAAAACCTGCTTGCAGCATTGTTCACAGTAGCTGCTCCATACATAATTTCTTGATGATGGTCTAGTAGGATTGTGTTTCTTCATCGTATTTTTTATTCATAAGCAGATGTCGTCTGCACACTGTTCCTTTTCAACATTAGTTGACGAAGATTGTGAAAGATCGTAAGTCAAGATGTTGAAAAGTATCGGTGCTGTTGATCCGTAGGGTATTCCCTTATCAATCGATCTGGAGGAAGAGTAAGTATATTTCCATCGTTTGTTTGGATTACTGTGAATGTTTTGTTGTTGTTGCTTTATCTCCATAAACGTTATGTTTGTAGTACACTCTAAATGCCATGTTTGGTTTTTTTTTTGTTTGTTTGTTTGTTGTTGTTGTTGTTGTTGTTTTTGGGGGGGTTGTTGTTGTTGTTTTGGGGGTTTTTTTGGTTTTGTTTTTGTTTTTTGTTGTTGTTTTGTTTTGTGTTGTTTTTTTGTTTTTAAGGGGGTTTTTTCGTTCCACCAAACATTGCCCGATTGCGTGTCTGATCTTACTAACCACGTTTAGGAGCAGACAAAACTGCTTCCATGAATTTTGCGTGCGCGCTGTCAACATTTTCTACACGGACGTCATAGTGATAACGACAGAAATAATGTATTCGAATTTGGTCCAGTCATATTTTTAATGATTATATTTTGGAATGCTATCTTTTACAAAGTCATAGGACACTTATTTACCTTCTATAGTAATGCCAGTCGGTAGATTGTCACTGGCTAGCGTGTCCTTGATTGTATCCAAATCACAATCTGTAGCAATTACATTGGAAATGAGAGATGGGTTGATGCCTGTTGCTTTATGTCGTGACATATCAGGGATTCTAGTTACAGTACGATTATACAGAAGACGCAAACACGATTCCACCGCATTTTCAACAAAGCGATTGTTGATTGCCATTTTACGATCTGTGTCCCAGAACTGGGAATGGGCGCTTAAAATCACTGCCTATTAATCAGTTTTCATTCTGATCCTGTAGGATTCGTAACCATTCTGATTCGCGCGCGCGCGTGCATGCGTGTGTGTGTGTGTGTGGTGTGTGCGTATGTGTGTGTGCAACATGATAAGTGCGGATGACACGAGTAAAGTTGTACCTGGGGCTGGTAAATAGCACCAACGGTCAAATATTGCATACTAAATGTAGTCAGTACAATATCAAAATTACACCAGACGAAACCATACCAAATCTCGCCATTTTGTTATGTCTGCAAGCGCAAGTAAAGTCAGCATCCTATAATTTTGTAACAAAGATGTTTCTGGTCATATACATTCAGAATTATCGAAAACGGCCAAAGATAATGTTTAGGAGACGGTACAATTTCCAAGCCTTTGCCCTATTCTCCCGTTTTCATTTATGACAGTGCAGGCCGAGATTCGATCCATCCACAGTGGCTTCGATTTTGTCTGAGCACACAATAGGCCTGCAGTATGTATTTAAGAGCTCCAACGATCTCCCTTACAATGAAGTCTGTTCACGCGTGCAAAAAATGAGCTTGCGTGTTGAACAAAACCTTGTGAGGGCCTCAACACGACAGCTGCTGAGACTGCACTGATTAGTAAGTTAAAAAGCACGCTTCGCTGCTTAGCGCTTCCAATGTGTTGTGAGCATAGTGATACAATACAATACAAGACAATGCAATGCATACAGTACAGTACAGTACAGTACAGTACAGTACAGTACAGTACAATACAATACAATACAACGCAACACAACACAACGCAACACAATACATTATGCTTTTACTCAGGATTCTCTCTTGACCGAAGTCGTTCCTTGCGCCGTCGAACCACAACTCTGCTGTCATAATTCATGACAGTTCCGGCCGAGATTCGATCCATTTTCGATTGTGTCCGAACACGCAGTTCTGGTATTTAAGAGTTCTGTAGGATCTTGCTCATGCGCAAGCAAACAGTGCGATAGGAGGTCAGTGGGGACAAAGAGGCCCTGCAGGACAGAGCGCCAAGGTGGATTTTCTCTCAGGTCGCGTTACTCGACTTATTACTGGTCCTGGTTTGGTGCTGTTTTGCTCTGGCGATTAAGTAGTGAGATGTAAACACTGGGATGGGCACTAGCTGTTCATTCTGCAGTGTTATTTGCCTATATGGCCCTTTTTATGTATTTTTTGTTTGGTTTTGAAGTATTGTATTTTTCCTTTTGTACGATTTTTTGTAATCTGGGGATGATAAATTTAGCGGAATGGCTGGTGTCCTTAGCATGGCCTGGTCTTATTTGCAATAAGGAGCTAAATGGAGGAATGCTGTGTAATGAGCTGTGTTTAGTGGGATAGTATAAGTGTGGGTTTTGTTGTTGTTTTTTGTTGTTGTTGTTGTTGTTGTTTGTTTTGTTGTTGTTGTTGTTGTTTTTGGGGGGGTGTTTGTTTTTGTTTTGTTTTGTTTTGTTTTTTTGGGGGGGTTGTTTTGTTTTTGGGGTTTTTGTGTGTGTGTGTGTGTGGATCTTACAGTTTTGTGTTGACGCAGTTGAGCATTTGTATGGTTTGACAGTCCTGATATAACCCCGTGTGGTCGGCTGAACATAATATGCAATAAGAATAATAATGGTGACACGCTGGTTTAATTAAACGCCATATTCCTGAGTTGGGAGGCGGGGGGCGGGGGGGGGGGGGTTATCTGCTGGAGATGGTATTTCTACGTTTGATTGAATCTGGACGGTTGCAGTTTCCTGAAACTGTGAATGTCTACAAGTAAATGTAAATATTCAACTTGAACGTGTCTCGCAACCCGATCAGTGGGGACAGATGTGGTGATGATTTGCTCTTCTTGTTGTATATGAATCAGCTAGACCTTTCTGTAACGATTTAGATGTGGAAAATATATCCCAAAGTTAGAACCCTTTACTCGCCCAGGGAGTGGGGGTGGGGAGGAGGGAGAGTGTATGAGAGAGGGAAAGTGTGTGTGTGTGTGTGTGTGTGCGCGCGCGCGCGTGCGTGCGAGCGTGTGACAGTGTGTGCAGCAGTATGTGTGTGTGTTTTTTACGTGAATTCTGTGTGTGTGTGTGTGTGTGTGTGTGTGTGTGTGTGTGTGTGAACTGTGAGAGGAAAAGACAGCGCCGAGAGATATTGGACGAAATGTTTTTGCATTTGGTAAACAGTCAACAATTTTCAATCAATGAGAACAACACGTCTAATACTATGTTCATCTCTAGTTTTGTCAGATATGGTACGCAAACACTCAAGCAAAGGGAACTGGTTGGTGGCGGGGTATACGGGAGAGAAGAGCTGCAAACTGCAGTGCAGATTCTGTCGGAAGACCATGCGAATCTAGCTGGAGCCGCAAGGAAATTTTCTGTTCCTGGATGGACATTAAGAAGGCATCTGACAAAGGTACCCCAACCAGGATCTTTGAACCCTGGTCGCAGCAGATCCAAATTTCTTCAGCATGTGAACCTTAACCATGTCCATCCCATGGAAAGGAGACCCTAGTGACATTCAGTAACTGATGTCTATCGTCTTGTTTTTCTGATGGAGCCGAGATAGACATGCGGCATCGCCACAGCGACCGTGCTTGCAGAAAAAATTGCAAAACGGTTTCATAAAGCGTCACCCAGGCCTCAGTTTGGGCCAGCCGCGAGGAACGAATCTCTTGCTGCTGTGCGGTTCAAGCCACTGATCTGTGGGTTCAGCCAACTACGAGTGGATCATTTCGTTCACACCTACTCTGCTGCGGAGGTAAGAAAATGTTTTCCATGCCTTGGAATCTGGCACATGGAAGAAAACCTGCGAAGATATCACACCAAGTTGGCAAGGTGGTGAGCTCTGAAAGGAGAGAACGTCATCCTTATTTGTGACATGATGCTGCAGGGGTCGGGAGGGGGTGGGAGGGTTAGGGGGTCTACCACCAGATTTCATCTTTACCCGCAAAAGAATGAATGAGTCTCATAAACAGCGCTCCGGCCCCAAACAGTTGACTTCATCAATACCAAAGGGTGGACTGACTCGGATCTGCAAGAAATATACTCATGAGACCTGCAGCCCAGTGTCAGAACTGTGAATCAAAACAGTCTGGAAGTGGCTGGTCACAATGCAGCAGTCAAGATTAGAGTATGCTGATTCGTTTAGTTTCTTGGATACAGTCCACTTTCCTTCGTGTTCAGATAATCAACCAATGTGATTTCTTCAAGTTGACGGTTCGTATTGTATATTCGAATGTTTCATCTTGGCAAAGACTGTTTGGACTTTACTTTTATACCTTTGCTGGATTTGATTAAAGTTCGCGTGGCAATTCGATTTTTAACTTACTGTCACAGCCGTTTGGAGGGACTCATTGCATGAGGAAAAATGCCCAGTGTGTACAAGTAAAAGTCCCCTATGGCCTTTAGACCCGATCGTCAGGGCCTTTTTCCCCAGGGTACGATGTTAAGGGGGAGGGGGGGTATTTCACTTTGTAAGATTTCACCACCATAAGCGTGTTATGAAGATTTTCCCTCAGGGCGTCCTGTTTGCAACCCAACTTTGTGACGCACACAACACACACACAACGAGTACGTGCGCTCAGGATCTCAACGCATCCGTCTCCGAACGCAATACACCGTTCCCCCACCACCTCGTCAACCTTCCCTCCACTTTTGAAAGTAGTCGGCCACATATGCATGCACGCACGCGAACGCATGTACGAACGCACACACACACACGCACACACACACATAGGCACTCACACACACACACACACACACACACAGAGGAGTGGTGATGTGCAATGCCCATGGACACAGTCGGAACCCATTGTGGACGAACAAAGTCAGTAAGAGTGCTTGAAGATAATGGAATGGCTGGGTGCAGAACGTGCACCACGCAATCGGTTGTTCCCAGATCAAAGCGGACCGAGTAGGGGGCTCCATTCACACACACACACACACACACTGAGCTACAAAATGGACAAAAAATTGCTTAGTTTTTCTGCGCCGGATTTGTTGCTAAAAAATTAAGCATATAGATATTTTAACTTTTGTTTTCTTCAGTATACTGATACACATTTCCCAATCAGGATAATATGGTTAAATATATTTTTCATATGATTATCCTACTATATTTTTGTTATTCCAAACAGAATGTGATACAGATTTAAGTTTAACCAGGTATCAGTCTGACCATGTTCAAGGTACGGGTGTGTGTGTGTTCTTTCTATAGTTTAATGCCTTCTCTCTAATCATATTTGACCAACAACAAAAAAAGCCGTGTGCATGTGCACAAGAAGGCAGGGGACGATGGAAGTAAACTGAAGACCAAGACAGGGAAAAGGACGGAACAAAAGGCCAGAGAAATGAAAAGCAAAAGCAACAAGTTTGGACTGAGAATCAATTAGGATTTCACAGCCCCCTCCCTCCAACCCCCACCCCCCCACCCCCATCATCCAATTATCAAAGAACACACACACACACAGATACACACACACACACACACACACAAACACATGCGCATCTGTTCCAAATGCCGTCAGAAAGGATTGAACATGCGCCGACACATACAAGACATTCTTTCTAGCTCTTCCACTTCTTTCCCACCTCCCTTCACTTATCGCATGATGCGGTAACAGACACAAGAGCATGGTGTGTTTTCTGTAGGGTTCAACAGATGCCCCGGCACTGGTACCAGTCTCCTTTCCCTTGACCGAGATCTCAGCATTCCTAGCTTCTTTTTTTTTTCCCACAGGCGGGTTTTCTTTGCTTCAAACTGATTGGGATAAGAATAAAATATTTATATCAACTAGATTTAGATCAATGGACTTCAGACATACAATAATATCTAGTTCTGAAAAGGGTGTTTTGAACTAAATAAAACTTGCCGTTACCAATTAGTTCTCTTGATTCTCTTTTCTACAGGAAAAACACTTCATTCAATATTGTACATAAATCAGTTCTTTTATCAAGTGCAACAAATATTAATTTCTGAAATGATTTAAACTTCAGAGAACCACAGACTTGAACCAGAATAAGATGCACAACAGACAAAAAGGTAGCAGCACCAGCCACCGTGGTGAAGTGGTTAGCGTCGCGGACCAACGGCTTGGAGGACGCAGGTTCGAATCCCAGTGGAGGTGGGTTTTTCGGCCTGCAGCCGGCTCCTAACCAAAGTTGAGTGTGCTATGACCTTAAATGGGGAGACTGGGACCATACAGTCGAGTATCATCCACTTCATGGATGCGTCTTTGGGCGCGTTGCTCTAATTACCTGACCAACACTGCAAGTGTCTGTATCTCTCAAGCTTGGTTGATGCCAGGATATCATTATTGCAGGAAGCGTAGAGTACAGCTTTGTCATGTAGTCCCAAACCAAAATGGACTCCCATAGCAACATCTCCTCCTCCTCCTTCATCTTCATCAATATAAAAAAAAAAAGTCCTGTAATCAATACAAAAAAAACAACAACAAAAAATCCTAAAGTCTGTGGCCTTTCATGCTCTGCTCTCCCCTCCACTTCCGTGCTTGGGGTGAGTCCCGTCAGTGTCTTCAGTATCAGCAGATTCATTGGGGGTGTGGAGGAGCGTGTGTGGGGGGGGCGGAGGGGTTTGTAGTTGGGGGGAGGTGGTGGCAGTCTCCACTCTGGGGGTGATGCTAAGTCAGTCTGGCTCTGCAAGTAAGCCATTATTGTCATAAGTAGGGGGCTTAGTAAGTGGTGTCCTAAGTACATTGAATCAGAACAGGAACCACTGAACACCATCGAAGTGACTCAGCAGCAGTGCACAGTCCCCTCTGGTCTGTGGCCTCTTGGCAACCTAACATTAATGGTTCCCTGCGGACTACCAACGCAGGGACTGTGAAGGTGTGGCCGTGTATTGGGAACTCAGAATGAGCAGCTTGGGTGTAATGCCACTGAAACAGTGCAATGACGGGGCATCAAAAAAAAAAAGGGGGGGCTGGGGAGGGGGGTAGCAGCAGACGTAACCGATTCTGGTCTGGTCTCAGTGGCACCAACTCTGAACGGTGGACAAGTAAAGGATTTTCTTAGCAACACCTATCTGTCTCTCTCTCTCTCTTGCAGGCACATGTGACATCACATCCACAACGTATGGCATGCAAGGATTGTTCTTTGTAAGTATGGGTGGTCCAACACCCATGACATACAACACGCAAGGTTTTTGACAGTATGTGTGTGCTCACGCCCACAATGTACTGGGTTGTTCATTGTTTACTTATTCATTTGTTTATGTATAAAACAAAATTATTTTCAGTTGATATGTAGTACAATACATTATGGACAAAGTCGTGAAATTCAATGGAAGTGGCTTCAAAATTACTTCAGTTACAGAGCAAAAAAACGTGTGTAGGTGATTTCACACCCACGTCATAGGGGATAGGTTAAAGTGTCATCATCTTGACTTACAAAAAAAATCTAAATAAATGAGTATACTTCAATTCTTTTTTTGAAATTATCCGCTTTTTTTCTTTCCTTTTTTTTTTTTTTCTTTTCTTAGTACACAGACTGAATAGCAAAGGGGAGAAAAACAAACAGGAGGTCACACAGACACATGCAATGTCAACTTGCATTCAAAAAGCAAAGACTCTCCTCTTTTTTTTCCTCTTTTTTTCTCAAATTATTATTGCATTCCCAATTGTACATTTTGACATACAATTCCTTCTCAACTTCTCATCACTAACACTTCATGATCATCACCAATGCAACATAAATATGGATTCAAAAAAGATGCCAGGAAAAAACACACAACCCTAGCAATGGTCCACCAATGTCGGAGTGAAAACAAAGCAAGTCTGGCATACTCATGATCTTACCATGTCATTCTAAACTGTTGTTGTTCCCATTCACACACTGACCACTGCACAGGGAGAATGTTTCTGAACAAATTACACTGAACTGTGTTTCCCTGCGTTATACTGAAGCACATGTTTTTTCACACTGCCAGAGATGCAACATGACGCACTGTGTACAGATTTTTTTTTTTATAATTTCATCATTACATTCTACTGTAACCTGTCACAGACTGCATGAAGATGTATTTGTTTCTTGAACTGATGTTTCAGAATGATGTTTTACCAATTAAAAAAGAAAAACATCAAATATGAACTGAAAGTCATTTAAAGTGAATCTTCAGTAACTTTTTTACACTGATAGCAAAATATAGGGGGATGTTTCTCAACAATGTGCTGAATACAATGACTGTATCTGGTCAGTATATTATGTGTGCTTGGTGAGCCAAAGTGATTGACCACAACAAAAACAGCAGATGACTGATTTTCATAACCTGTAGTTCCAGAAACTAGTGTTAAACAATGCCATTCTAACATCAGAAAAATATATCAATGTATGAATAAATAAAAATATATAAAGCAGTGGCCAGGGGAATTAAAAATACAAGTTTAAAAGGGCACAAAAATAAGAAAGAACAAAATAAGAAGTCTAATGGGCAGTTCCTCCTGTTGCCAGTCACATGCCCTTCTCTAAACAACATCCTCCCACACCTTCTCCACTCCTCTGCATTTGAGCCACCCTTGTCTCCTTCAGTCCTCTGATTTTTTTTCTTAATAAAAATCCTTTTTTTTTTTTTGAAATGCTTTCTTTCAATGCACCATTCTCACTGTGACTTCAGGGGTCACCACTAACAACTCACACAAAGCAGCAGCCAACAAACAAAACACAGAAAAGGGGAGAAAAAAACTAAAACAATATAAACAAAAGAAGTCACTGACATCTCTTGTCAAAATGCGACACTGCCCAATCCACTTACCCTAAAAATAAATACGCACCCCTCACCCCACCCAACCCTAATTCCCTTGTTCCCTCACATATCCTATCTCTTCAGGAGATTAAAGGAAAGAAGAGAGACAACAATAAATAAATAAATAACTGTATCATAATGTCTCACATATAGAGATTAAAAAAAAAAACTCTTTTAAAACAAAATAAAACAACTATACCATAACGTCCGACATAAAACAAAGAGTTCTGATTACACATGAACCATCACCGCCCATAGCACCGGCGGTGCCAGCAGAGATCCAGTGCTGACATCATAACCCCAGGGATGTGCTGCTGGCCCAGGCGATACAAAGGATGGGAGGGGATGTGGGAGGAGCAGAAGGTCAAGGTCAGAACTTGGAGGCTACCAGGAAGCGGTAGGCCACAGCGGCCAGCACAGCAATGCCAAGTGGGATCAGCCAGCCTGTCCAGTTACTGCTGCCAGCCACACACACACACACACACACACACAAAAGACAAAAATTAGAGTATATCTAAATCCTGTGACGCCTGTTGGGAGCATGGAGGACAATATGTCACCATACCAATATTTTATGCCTAAACGTTTTTCCTCACATGCATATGGTTCAGTGCGGTTAGTCATTTCCTAGCATGGCGGCATGTGAATGGGTGGTAGCCTGCCCACTGAGTCTGAACTCACTTACAGAAATGTGCTGCACAAATGGCAATCATTATCATTATCATTACTAAAACACACCGAGCAATCAATCGAAATTGGTGATAAAAACATACAAAGTAATTTCAAATCATCATCTTGCAACCTTTCCCATTTTTGATAAATTTCCCCATTTTCAAACATTCTCCTACCTGCTTTTAACAAACTGCAAAAAAAAAAAAAAAAAAAAAAAAAATTAACTGATGTGGGATTAAAGTATTTCTTTGAAATGACCAGATTTTTAAAAAGCTGGGGCATTCCATGATAAACCAAAACATGTCCCCAATGAAAGCAAAAGTGCAGATACAACACACACCTATACACACAATTATTCAGCAATTTAAAATACTTCAGTTGTTCTAAATATTTATGTAATAGTAAATCATGTCACAGATATGATTACAAAACAACAAACACATCCACACTGATGAACAGATGGAACAACAGTGACAGTGATGGGTTGCTGGTTCTACAATCAGTGACGTAATGCTGGTAGTTTAGATTCACTAAATCTAAATTACAGTCTGACACAATGTCTGTTTACATAATCCGCTGAATTCAGACTAAACAAAATTATCAAAAATTATTATTCATATCAGGGCATGAAGATAACAGATAATCTTTTAAAGTCTAGTTTTAAAAATATATGGGGGAGGGATAATTTACTTCAATACACATGTCAATTAAATGGATTTTTCTCAGGGAGTGGGGGTACAAACAAAAGTTTTATATATAGAGAGAGAGAAAAAAAAGTCATCCAAAATATCAAAACAATGTCCCCAAAACATGATTTTTTTTTTTTTTTTTTTTTTTCGAAACATGCTTTGAAATGCATCAGAGCGTCTGTAACATAAGTAGGACATGTCATGATGTGTTGGTAAAAAATGCAAAGTTTATTGTTACCAACTATCTCTAAAGTCGTGGTATTTGTGGTGATGTGAGCAGACACCTCTGTCCAAAAAACATTACTGAAGTGGGACTTTTCTGAGATGCAAATTAGCAGCTATTGTCTCTCACATCACAAGAGCTTTTTCAAGCTTCAAGAGTTATCATTACCTTTCTGTGACATAAAGAGGGAATGGTGGGGAGGAGGGGGAGAAAAAAGGGAGAGGGGTGAAGGGAAGAGAGGGGTAGAGAGTTAGAGACCTTACACTTATACACTTGGAACAAACTTTCATGAAAGTTTCATGCAGCAGACTGAGTGTGCTTTTTCCCTAAATAAGAATTGACCAGCATGAACATGTGCAGTATCATGTATTTGATGATTTTATCATTTCAAAGCAATTTTTCAAGACCATGTTTAAAAACCATGTTTTGGGACCTTAAAGATGAATATTGAGGAAATATAGACACAAAATGAAGAAATACCTTGAACCCTGCTCCCTTCCTAGGGGTCCTGTGTTGGTCTGTTGACATAGCAAAAGGAATATAACCTGTGTAATAATTTGTCAGTGTTAATTCATTTACTCAATACTGATCTCAGTGTCTTTAAAATCTGCTATCAATCATCTGACTGCACTCAGATTGTCACATCTGAAGATATTATATTCATTTGTTTCAGAGGTTCAGACATTTCATTTTCCCCAAATCTAAATTTGTCTATAAACTGTATCAAAAATATTTCAAACCTGTCAATGTGTACTTAGTATGTATATGTGCCCATGCTGTTAGTGTAGTCTGGACTTCATGCGCAAGTACTGACATGTGAGTGGATGTATGACAGGCGAGTGTTTTGAACACTGTACTTTCATTATGACTGTCCTGGTTTGAATCCTACTGTTGAGTCAAGGATCATGATTTTTCCAATCTGCCAGGTCAACATAGAAGAGCCAACCTGCTAGTGCCTGAACACAGTTACGCTCTTCAATTCTGAACATCAAGTACACACATTAAAGATTCCATAATCTATGTCAGCATTCAGTAAGTTACAGAAGCATGAATATACCCAGCATACACACCATTGAAAGGAGCATGTCTGCCTAATTGACAGGTAAAAACGGTCAAGCATGTAAAAACCTACTTTATGTATGCAAGTGAATGAAATCTGTTGGGATTTTTTTTCTTTCTTTCTTATATATATATATATATATATATATATATATATATATATATATATATATATATATATATATATAAAGGAGGAAGTTTTCATGCCTGGATAATAATTATGTCAATCCAACAACCCCAACCCCAACCCCCCCAAAAACACAAAAAAACCCACACCAGAAAGAAACTGAAAAGCCTAGAAAAACAAAGACAAAAAACCGGAAAAGAAAAGTGGGTACAATGACTGTCATAATTTTTACACAGCAAATAAAACCCAGAAAAGCCCTGACATGGGCCATTCCACGTTTATCACACACACACACACACACACACACACATACCTGAAAATCATTACAAAATCAAATGCATAAAGCAGCACACACACACACACACACACACACACACACACTATAAATCCTGCCACCAAAAAGCTAAAAAAGCACAAAAAAGGGGCTGGTCGCATCACCGAAGCACTGAAAAAGCGTATCAGAAAACCATCCAGTTATCAAGTCTTGAGGAAAGACTAGGTCTGTGAGGAGTTCTCGAATAAAATTCATATATTATGGTGAATGGACTGGCATGGCACAACGTGAGAAAGAAAGACTAAGAGGCAACAGAATATTTTGTTGCTGTTTTTCCTCAGAGGCAGAAAAGATGGTGTAACAGAAAAAACAAAGGAAATTTCTGGCAGAGAATATTAACACTTTAAGAGCCCAATGGGGGCAATAAATCATAATATTCATCTTTAAAGAAAACAATTAAGAAAATAACAGAATGTAAAACAGCACCACCAAATCAACCCTGAAATGTCTGTATTTGCTACCATAAAAAACCTAACAAAACAAACCATCACACACAAATGTTAACCCGTAACAATTAAATGGAACTCTGACTCAACAAGTCAAGTACCAGCATCTTTGCAAAAACATGGACTGTTGACTGAAAAAGGCCCAGAAGTTTGAAACTTTCCCATAAATAGCCAGGAGTTTGAAACTTTCCCATAAACATGGACACAAATGAAAAAAAGTCAAAATCAGTGGATATGCAACTAGATTTCCATGTTACTCCCAAGTGTATTAGCTGTACTCCTCTGTTCACCAATACCAACACGCAGAAAGATGCATAAGTATCAAGCAGCAACCTGTGACCAGAACTCAAGAAGGTGGAACAGAGCGTACCTTCAGGACAAGCAGCAGCCTACCTTGTAAGATTTTCCAGAGCGGTCATCCTGTGAACACACACACACACAAAACACTTATCATCAGTTTCTATACATATGCACACAAGCATTCATAAACAAACACATATGAACGCACATAGATATTGTATTGTATTTGCTCTTTTTTGTCACAACAGATTTCTCCTGTGAAATTCAGGCTGCTCTCCCCAGGGACAGCGCATTGCTACACTGAGATCGCCATCCATTTTTTTGGTATTTTTTCCTGCCTGCAATTTTATTTGTTTTCCAATTGAAGTGTTTTTCTACAGAATTTTGTCAAGGACGACCTTTTGGTTGCCATGGGTTCTTTTACGTGCGCTAAGAGCATGCTGCACACGGGACCTCGGTTTATCGTCTCATCCAAATGACTAGCATCCAGACCACCACTCCAGGTCTGGTGGAGGGGGAGAAAATACTGGTGACTAAGGGATTCGAACCAGAGTGCTCAGATTCTCTTGCTTCTTAGGTGGATGCGTAACCTCTAAGCTTTCACTCCACACATATGAGACAGGCCAAGACACACACTGTATACACTTTAAAATAAAATAAGCAGCATTCAAATAAATGTAAAATAAAATCATTCTCAACCATAGTCAATGTCATGGTCATGTCAAATGTGTGGTGTACACTATGACATGGCATAAAAGTCTTAACTATAACTGAATACTTAAATCAACATGTAGAAAGAACATAATTATGCTTTATGATCAGGGATATAAGATTGACTGAACCAAAAGAGCATACTGTAGCTTGGGAGGTGGAGAGTGAGGGGGGAAATGTGGGGGACAGGGGTTGCAAAAGTACCTGGTGTGATGTAAAGGTGACACCTCAATGGGGAAGTCTGTGGGGCAAAGTAACTCTGGAGCTGACCCAAAAATGTTTAAAACCCTAATAACAGTGCACGATTTACCAATGATTCATTGTTCTGCAGGGGTTCACATAAACTTTTTTTTTAAATGACACATAAACACAGTGTTCCTTATCAGCCTAAAATCCAAAATAGTTTCTCTTATAGTTTCTCTTTTGTCACATGTTGCAGTTTTTGCTGCCCAAGGTAAACATTGGCACAATCGCACATCGGCCATGGGAACATTGGTATGCTCCAAAGGACAGGAGTGAATCATTTTTTGTTTGTTGGGTTGTTTTTTTTATTCGAAGCATGCTTGTTTGTTTGTTTGTTATTTGTAATTCAAAGCCCACTACATTATTTCATCAAAACAACTCAGAAATGACTCTCAGCTAGATCTCAGTAACGCATAATGTTTGGCACAATAGTTGGTTCCAACCAACACAGAACAGATTAGAAACGGGACTACCACTTTACCAACACAGCTGTACATTTCACAGAAAGCCAAAGATCCTCATATACAACAAAACTGCTGCAGAAAGCACCAGGACTCCGGTAGTAAGTCAATATTTTTTCCTTTATTTCCAAGCTGTTGCTGGAAACAACATAAAACATTCTTCTGGCAGTGAAGCAGTATTTTGTTTTTCCAAACTGTTACAAACAATACCACAAGGATTCTTTAATTAGTATGCCTTTTTTCCCTTTCTTTCCAAGCTGTGAAAAACAAAACAAAACAAAAAAACGGCTGAAGGGATTCTCTCAATAAATCAGTTTTTTTCTTTCAAACTCAAAAGTGAATATAAAAAAAATGTATCAGTTTACTACAATGCTTTAATAGAACCAACCAATGAATTCTCCAGTTATAACAAGTTTTACTTTTTATGTCTGTAACAGCTGTGCGAACCACAGACAGCATGTTTCAGATCCTAATGCTTCCCATGTTGTAAATAAATGAAACAGCCACTGGATCAAAGAAAATCTAAAGGGTCAAAAGCCTGCTCTGGTTCTTGTTCTTGTGCAGCTGTGGCAAAAGCAATTCAACAAGCTGGACGAATATTAGTATCTCTCAGTTCTCTGGGCTGAATTAGACTTTTATCTTTTAACCCCTTGCCTACAGATCACTTTTAACAATTTTGTGATTCTCGAGTAGCAAGGAAAATAATCTGGTACTTCACCAAGTGCAAAAAAACATGCAGTGCTTCCTGAAATATAAAGAAATCTCCTTGAAATTTTCAATGACTGCTCAGATTATACTTGAAGCAAATGATAGTTATCTTAATTCAATTGAATAACTGTTTTTAATGTTTTTAATCTAAGTCCAAGATATTTCTATGAAATAAACTGGTTCAAATTCTCTGTATCAAAATTTGATTCCAGTATTTTCAGTAAAATTTGTTTTCACTGGGTGCCTGTGGTCCTGTAATTATCTCAGTGCTTGACCAATAAGGAACTGGCCTACCAGTTGTGTTTTGGCACCTGGCCAACAGACTACCTCCCCCATTCCTCCCTCCTAGTCAGACAGACCGACTAACCTTCTCTTCACCCACACCCCCTCCCTTCCTATACTGTCCATGTTTAATATTGTCAGTACTTGCGCCTGCAACTGGTTCATGGTCACTGTTAGTGTTACTTTAGCCCTGGCCTGCTTTGATGCAGACAGACCAGTCTTGGGCTTAAAACTTACACCAGTGTTACTTTCACTGTCATGATGTGGTTAGTCACTGTTAGTATTATCATCACATTCAAAATCCGGACCTGAATCATCACCCTCACCACTACACAGGCTTTTTTCTCTGCTATCCGTATCTTTCATTATTTCCCAAGCCACTTATACATCTATAGACTTTCAAATAATGAGCCGAGATCTATCCAAGCTAGACTAATATGCCACCATTTTGACAAACCATGTCAGCAAGCGACTCCCTAACTTTCCCACTGTCTGTGAGACATACGATGCAAAAGAAACAAGTCCAGGGGATGTAAAACAATCTTCTAACATTCTAGAAGACAGGGAGAAACAGAGTAGGTTATTTCCCTTCAACTATCAACTGTGACTGAAAAACGGAATAGAAATAAGTCTTTAAAAAACTACAATTCATATTTGTATTTGAATTTCTTTTTATCACAACGGATTTATCTGTGTGAAATTCGGGCTGCTCTCCCCAGGGAGAGTGTCTTGCTACACTACAGCACCACCCATTTTTCGTATTTTTTTCCCGTGTGCAGTTTTATTTGTCTTTCCTATGGAAGTGGATTTTTCTACAGAATTTTGCAAGGAACAACCCTTTTATTGCTGTGGGTTCTTTTACATGCACTAAGTGCATGCTGCACATGGGACCTCGGTTTATTGTCTTATCTGAATGACTACTATCCAGACAACCACTCAAGGTCTAGTGGAGGGGGAGAAAATATTCGTGGATGAGCCATGATTTGAACCAGTGCACTCAGATTCTCTCACTTCCTAGGCGGACGCGTTACCTCTAGGCCATCACTCCACATCCTAAGGCAGACAAGGGGTTGAGCATAAAATATATGAGCTTTAAAGAAATTTACTACAACTAATATTTGTAATATTTATAAAAGACTATCATGCTCCCAGAATACAATCCATCTACAGAAGTCAAAGAGTGAGTGTTTGGGACAGCTCTGTAAATGAGATCACACCTAAAAAAAAAATATTTAAAAAAAAAACTAGGAAGTAGCAGGTCCATCTTACCAAGTTGCCTTGACAGATTGATGGAACACACAATGTGACACTCATAAGGACCTGCCTCTCTGATCTAGGAAGCAGTGTAGGCAAAATGGCACTCATAAGGATCAATCTCTCCTTGAACTACAAAGTATGGAGTATTCCCACCACCACTGGTCTGTGCTGTCTACTCACCGGGTGTATGTCTCCTATCAAGTAGTCCTTCATCAGATCCCGGGCGTCTGTCGAGTGACCCACATCTTCAAAAGCTTCTGAGCCATCCGCTCCTGATAACATAACAATAACATCAGAACTTCTCTCAACACTGAATGTCATTGTGACAATGTGATAATTCATTCACTGCAGCTCAGTTAAAGTAGTATATTTTTTAATGGTACAACAAAATGTGTCACAACATTCCTTTTCCAGACATCACTTTGTGCACACATTCACACCCCCTCAAACAACAGACCAGGCACAGTCATTCGTGCGTGTGTGTGTGTGTGTGTTTGTGTGGTCACATTTTGGTGTGTGTATGTAACATTGATATAATGTTTTATGTTAACAAAAGCATTTTTGTAAAGCACCTAGAGCAGATTTCTGGATAGTGTGCTATATAAGTATCCATTATTATTATTATTATTCACCAATGCCTAAAACTTCACAAGAATTTTCATCTTTCCATCAACCAAACTATGTGTAAACCAAATGCACTCATAAACTAAATGCTCCTTACATTTTGTTTGTTCAAGTTGTTGTTTTTTGCATTTGAACAGATCTAGGAACACATAAATAATTAAATAATGTATGCACTGCCATAATTTCACACACACAAATAGATTATCCAGTACTAGTTACAATGACAACAACTTTGAAAGTCTGTAACAGATTTTAAAAACGGAGCTTACTAAAACATGCCATTTTATAGTATCTCCATGAATTACTGTTCAGACTGACTACTCACTAGTGTCAGGATACAAAATTATGGGTGTTTTCTACTGATTCTTCACTATTCTTTGGGGATAATAATGTGCTTTATTCTATTTTAAAATATCTTCCCTCTTTGTGTGTGTGGAGGGGAGGGTGAAGGGGGTGTGTATGTAACAATGATCCTAATCAAATGATCTGCTTTTACATGTATCTGGAAGTTTTAGATTCATTAATAATTTAATATTTACAATCACCATCATATTTATTGTATCATCATTATGATAACCACACAATTATAATCGTTCATATTATAATGATCTATTATATGTATAAAACATTTTGGTCATTTACAATGCTTAATGGGCAGAACTACCTTTTTTCTTTTTTATCAAAACATATGTGTATACATTATATATATATATATATATATATATATATATATATATACATATATATAGCATCGGGGACTGGTTCAGAACCACAGTCGGAGTGAGACAAGGCTGTCTACTCTCCCCAACACTCTTCAACATCTTCTTAGAAAGAATAATGACTGACGCACTGGAAGAGCATGTAGGAACAGTCAGCATAGGCGGCAGAACAATCACAAACCTACGTTTTGCCGACGACATTGATGGACTGGCTGGAAAAGAAGAAGAACTGGCAAGCCTGGTCAAACATCTAGACAAAGCCTCCACATCGTATGGAATGCAAATCAGTGCGGAGAAAACCAAACTGATGACTAACAACACCAACGGCATCAGCATTGACATCAAAGTCAACGACGAAAAGCTTAAAACAGTCCACAGCTTCAAATATCTGGGAGCAATCGTGTCAGATGAAGGATCTAAACCAGAAGTACTCTCGAGAATTGCCCAAACAACAATGGCACTCAACAAGCTGAACACCATCTGGAACAACAAAAACATCGCTCTCAGCTCAAAAATCAGACTGATGCGTTCCCTGGTTATATCAATATTGCTCTACGCCTGCGAGACTTGGACCCTGACTGCAGACATCGAGAGAAGAATCCAAGCTGTCGAGATGAGATGCTTTCGTAGACTACTTGGCATCTCCTACAGAGACCACATCACTAACACGGAAGTGAAGAACAGAATCAAGCAAAGTATTGGACCCTACGAAGACCTTCTGTCCATAGTGAAAAAACGCAAACTTAGGTGGTATGGACACATCTCCCGATCATCTGGTCTTGCCAAAACGTTCCTGCAAGGCACCGTACAAGGAGGCAGAAGGAGAGGACGGCAGAAGAAGAGATGGGAAGACAACATCCGGGGGTGGACAGGCTTGACGCTCGGTGACGCCCTGAGGAAATCAGAAAACCGTGAAGAGTGGAGAGGGGTGGTGGCCAGGTCAGCAGCGGTGCCCCAACGGTCTGAACCCAGACTACGGGAGAGGTGAAGGTGAAGGTGAAGGTGATATACATATATATATATATATATATATATATATATAGACAAATAATCAGACTGGACATAAACAAACATGCATGGAATCTGGAAAACATGCATTTATAGTAGTTATCTTCTCCCTTTAACAGAACAGTTCATCAAATTGGACTGTCGGTAATGTCAAAGCTGGGGTCTCTGCAAATGGTTTTCTTGTCCATTCTGCATTGTTGTCAGTCCACCTCCTTTTTTTCGGTCTTCCTCTACATCTCCCTCCCTCAACATTTGCTTGAGGACTGTTTAGCAAGGCCATTTGATCTTATAATTTGTCAAGGGGTCATACCAGGGGCTGTGTAGCTTTCTTTTCTTAACTGAGGTCAGCAGATCTTATAAGTTCCAGTGTGCTGCTTGATGGTTTTGCGCAATTGTTCATTGGTGATATGATCACACATACCTAACCCATTCAGTGCCTATAACAGTATAAGACATCAGCCAGTGCTAATAAGATATCCACTTATGTCCTGCATCTATTCCAATTTTCCCTTCATGATTCATCTGTGTTTGGATCAATGAACATAAACAGACTCTGGTTGTCTGAACGGTCAGGTTGATGTGTCTGGATTATAAATATACAAATCAAATGAATAGACAGCAGATGGAAGACCCCTTCCTTCTCAATAATGATTTACTAACTGGACCAAATGGAACATGCTTGGAAAGGGGGGTTAGCCTAATTTGTGACAATCACTTCAGTCAGAACCTTCAACATGCACAGATGCAGAGACACTGGTCCCAGTCAGTGGAACTATACAACTTTACAGGCTGTTCAAATGATTATAGATAAGTAATGATGGAGATGGATCTCTCTTGCCTGATGAGACTTTGCAGGCTATTCAAATGATAATAGATAAGCATAAGTAATGATGGAAATGGATCTCTCTTGCCTGATGATTTGTTACAACTTGAAGGCAATGAGGAAATCAGTTTCAAAACTGACAGCAACATCTGACAGCTGTACAGTCAAGCAGACAGCATTTTTCAGTAAGTGACAGTCGACTGGCAGTGAGGAAAGAGTATGTGCACATATGACAAAGTGCTAGAAGGGGCGTGTGAGGGGGAGATGGAGAAGAGTTGTGTATGATGATAAGTTGTAGGCCAGTTAGAGGGTGTGGAAGAGGGTGTGGCCGTGGACTGAGTCAGTGAGTGACATCAGTGAGCCTTTATGGACAACAGCCAATAATCCACAATATCATAAAACCCAGGCTTGAAAAAGAAATGATGGGGAAACGCTTTTTTCTAACACTTCTTTTTCACTGATCAGATGACTGACTTGTTCAAAGAAGAGGCAAACCAGCATGCACAGCAGACACTTTAGTTGGCCCAGTTACAACTGGGAGTGAGATGGTGCTAATGCTATGAAAGGGCTTTCAAACAGCAACTGCAGTGGGGAGAGTTCTTAGGTGTCACAAAGCTTGACTGTTCAAGTTCTGCGAATACGACTGACATGACATTTTATTGGCTAAACACACAACTGTCATCGGCAGGACAGTTACTCACACGCCTGCAAGAGTTGTGAATTCTCATAAACCAATATCCTGTACTATTTTCACCTACAGGTAGAAATGAAAACAAGCATTTCAAGTTCAGCTGTAATTTGTTTGTTTTAATTTTGGATGTCATTCTGTGGAAGTGAAAATAAGACTTTTTCAGCTAAAAAATTATCTTCACTTTATTAAGCCTGAACAGTTATCTGAAATCAAAATAATTGGGAAGAAAGCCCAGATTCAGAATCCTCATTATTTTCCATCACAAAAATGTTCTCTTTTTTCTGCATTTCTTAAAAATTTGTGCTGGATTTTTTTTCTTTTGAATTCATTCAACAGGAGAGCACTTATTCACAAAATCCTTGCACTGCACTGGTTAAGCATCCTGCATGTGTACTGATAGTCACCGAAGTCAGCTGTATAAGTTAACTTACTCTTATAGCCAACTGTCCAAGGAAAGTACCTGTGGTACAGGTCAACACTGAGAAGGATATCAATAGTTTAAAAAAAAGAAGTCAAGAACAGAGAAGAAAAGCAAATCTACCTACCTGCTTGTTCCAGCAGCACCTCCTCCCCTCCTGGATGCTGCAAACCATCAACCATGTGAATCGTTTAAATGAAAACTATGTGGGTCATTTTCATTTAATTCAGTCACAGAATGACTGAACACAACATCAGCCATCACTAGAATTATCATCAGTACAAGTCACTGTTAGCATAAATGAACACAACACCAGCCATCTCTAGAATTATTATTAGTAAAACTAAAAGCCATTGTCAGAATAAATAACACAACACCAGCCATCGCTAGAAAAAAGAATTGTCATTAATGAAAGTCATTGTCAGCATAAATATGATTCTGAAGTTTAAATAAATCATCAACATCTCTTATATCATAATTATTATCCCTTTTTCATTATTATTTATGTTGTAACACCATCACTGTAATGCAGTACGAGTGTGGTTCTGTGTATTTGTGTGTATATTTAAGTGCGTGCGTGCGTGCATGTTTGCTTTTCCATGCATGCCTGTGAAACATTTAGTTCACTTCTTATCAACTTACAGAACTTCAATGCACAACACACAATGGAACACGTTAAAGAGATCAGTACTACCAACTGATGTGGACAATGTTACTCGTGGCCTCTTTGTGTTCTATTTTATTAGGATAACTCTGTGAGTGGCATTTTTTTTAAACATAATTGTTAATTTCACATGTGTGTGTGTGTGCGTGTGTGTGTGTGTGTGTGTATGTGTGCAATGATACATGTCTGGATTGGTGTGCGCATATATGCACATATGCATTTGCATGCTAATTTTAATCATTTTCATCAAAAATATGTGGAAGTGCACAATCATAGCACAGAGTGTGTGTTTAAGCATGCACATATGTGTTTTGTGTGTGTGTGTGTGTGTGTGTGTGTGTGTGTTTGTCTATGTCTCTCTGTTGGTCTGTTAATTGTTTGGCATACAGCATTTTTTTTATGTGCACATGCAGTGTTTCCCATAACGCACTATAGTGTGTCCTTTACTCACAAAAATCTGAAAAGGACCCCCAGTTTTCAAAACTGTACGCCCCAATGACGCACACAATTTCTCTGTCGATTTTCGAGGCCGCAGACTCGGCAGTAACACTATCAATGAAGAGCAGGACGATACCAGGTGTTTGGAGTTGTGTCCCTTGTTTTTTTACACCTGCATCTGATAACTTTTCACAGTGCCTCTTAAGATTCAACCTTCGTTTTCTCATGTAAACATATCTCATTGAGTTTTCTATGATTCAAGCCCCAAGACTTTGACACTTGTTGACCGCGAAACCTCACACACACACACACACACACACACACACACACACACACACACACACGCACAACTACAGCAAATGCCAATAAGCGCGCATTCATTGCTGAAGATAAATTTTCGTCATATATCAGGTCAATGCTTTCTGGGCTGTGGTTAGTAGCCGTTACTTAGATAGGGATCAACAGCTGAAGTACCGAAGATTCGTCAGCTTTACCTAGTGCATGCAGTATGTTCGAAGGCACAAACTGTCTTCGTCTCATTTGAAAGTCGGTATACATTTCACAGTTGTGCTGTTGATTTTGTTCACACACACACACACACACACACACACACACACACACTCTTTTACTGTCAATGACACACATACACACACACTGACACAGAATCTGGAACGATACGATGCAGGAACCTTTGCAGATTATCATCGCAACGGGTGATGGGAGCGCAAGGCTTGATTAGTCTATGAATCTATTTATGTTTTAAGCTCGAATTGTCCTCATCTATATTTACTTAACTATACATAAGTTCACTTAAAAGTTAACTATAAAAAAAAAATTAATAATAATTTTTTTTTTTTTTTTTTTTTTTAAACCGACACACAGATGAGCTGACAAACGTACATGCACACACGTTTTACCATCACTCACATCATTTTCACTGACAGTGACACACATGGGCGTACACATCCACACAACATGTATTAATACACACTGACCAGCACACAAAATGAAATACATGCGCACGAATGTTTACACACAAAAACATGCGCACGCACACACGCACGCACACACATGAACACAAGTGCGTGCGCACACACAATTTCCAATCCTGTCCAGTCACTTTCCGCAAAAATCACTTTTTAACAACTCAGCTGACAAAAACTGTAAAACCAGTGTGCAACACAGCAAAACCTTTGTAGCAAAATGACAGCGTTAAGCTCAGTGTGCACAATCAGCCAATGATGCAGCAATTTTTTAGTGTTCAACATGGCTGCAGTTATCACTATCTGCGTAGTTTGAAACACATAGTCCTACACATGTGTGCGTGCAGACACTGACACACAGGCTCGCTCGCTCTCTCTCTCTCTCTCTCTCTCTCTCAGTTTAACTGAACACACACACACACACACACACACGCATGCACGCACAAATACACACACACATATGTGTGTGTGTAAAGAGAGAGAGAGAAAGAGAGAGAGACGTGTACACAAACAAAGGCTTGCACTGAGAAGAATACACATGCATGCTGTAATGCACTTACAAACTTTCTCTCTCTCTCTTGATCTCTCACTGACTCTGTGGATTTAACAAATAACCCATTCAACGATTTTCCATGCACCTGCTGAATATTTTTTCAGATGAAATTTTCTATTTTTGATCGCAGGAGAGCCTTTCAAAGATCAAAGTGTGGAATTTTATTCATTTGCTTTATGGGGTCAAATAACTTTGCTTGTGTTTTAGCTTGTTATTTTCTTGACAAATCAAAACCAGCAAAGAGGCTGGCTTTGTGAAAGTAAGTGACAGTGAAGTTTATAATCCTATCTGAACAACAGACTACAGAGAGACAAACGCTGTGGCTGAGATAGTGACAATTTACATTGAGATAAAATGACACTTCAAATGATAATGGACACCAAGAACAGGCTGACTGAGATGGCAGCAAGAAAAGTCTTCAACTTAACAAGGCATTATGATCCCTGTGTTTCTTTGGGGAGGGTTGTGTGTGTGTGTGTGGTTGCTGCAGTGGTTCTTTTTAATTTAACATGGTGACCTTTAAAAATCCTGGAAGGGCCCCAAAAATTTACACAGGCATCTTTACATTTTATCTTTATGGGAAACACTGACATGTCAAACAAAAACTGGGTCAGTACAACTGCAAGCTATCCTGGTGACATTTGCTCAACACAGTTTTGAGTACATCTGCACCTCAGAAATTGGTTTAAGTACACTAAAACTATCCTGTGTGAACCTGTGATTCTGATATTTTATTGTCAAACAATGCATCAAATGTGTGTGTGTGTGTGTGTGTGTCTGTGTGTGTGTGTGTGTGTCTGTCTCTGTGTGTATGTGTGTGTGTGTGTGTGTGTGTGTGTGTGTGTGTGTGTGTGTGGAACCTATTGGATATGTACAGCTGGGAATAAGCAAGACATGACAAGACTTTTTTTCACATCCAGTCTCCACCCTAAACAGGGTCTACAGAACATAATACTAAATACAAGCATAAACATGGTAGTAATAAAATCAAAATGCTAAGGGAAAAAAACAAACAAACAAAAAACCAACACACACACACAAACACACATGCAATAACCCATGGGCATAGTCTGGATCTTTTTAAAGTAACAGTGATCTTGTTTTAAAATGGCTGCCAGTAAATATGATAATTGGGGGGAAAAAAATCAAAAATTCTTACACACAGTTTACAGAACAGTTAATTTTTTAGTTGTATTTTCAAATATTTCTTTTGAATGAATAAGAACATCCCAACACATCTCATTAATAGAGAAACTGGTAAATTCTGGACTAATCTAATCTCTTCAATAATCATAGTGCAAGAACTGTGACAACAGAAACAGCTAACTTTTTTTTAAGGTGGGGGTGGGGTTCTTTGCTAAGTGATGCCAAGAAACAAGAAAATCTGAATGAAGCTTGCAAACTATACTTTATAAAGAATTGGAAAGCTGTGTAATTCTTTCTCCCTTTCTGGGTTTTTCTCTCCCTTTCTTTCCTTTCCACATGTTATTGTTACTGTAACTTGTTAGCAACATTTGAGAACATGGAATAATGAATATGCTCGAACAATGTACGCATCTTTCTTGATTCTGTTTAGTTATATTGTTACACTCTCCATTAGCCCATTCCCCAAAAGGGGTGAAAGGATTAAATCCAAGCCACCTGCAAACACAAGATAAGAAGATTACTAAAGTTCTTCCAAACTTCCTTATATGAAAAAATATCCTACACTCCTTTTCATCATATTTTGTGATGCCAAACAGACCTGTCAGACACTAAGTATGTGACACCTGCAATGCATCATTAGCATACTTGCACATGTTTAAATGCATGCTCGTGCATGCATCCTGAGCATGACAAACACCTAACTACAACTGTATAAATATTATGTGAAACGCATTGACTGTTTGAACAGTGCACCTCATTATAAACTTGCACTAAAGCAGATCTACAGGAAGAATTATAATACTAGTAATGAATCATTGAATGTTTAGTTCACAACAGCAGTTAAATAATGTAATGTCAATGAAGTTTACTACTAATGAAAGAATTGTAATTTACTGTTGATATGGGTGTTGAGTCGCTTAACTCCCAGAATTTAACCCAAAATTTTAACATGCATGACTGAACCGTCCCTCCCCCAAGTCCTGTTCATCAAGCCATACTATATACTGAAAATGAAGCAGAACGAATCTCCTTTAGTATGTCAAGTCACTATCACGTTTCTCACAACCTTCCGGCTCTGATACATACGTAACATAGATTTAATTTATCTAATTATACACGTTTGTGGTTATTCAATCCGTGATGGAGAGAACACAGATATGCGATGTTCATTTTGCAAATTCTGGTAAAGAGTAGGTTTCTATAATTCACGAAACCTTTGCTTCATTTTCGACTGTTAAGTGCCATGATCACGCGACACCATTCCTCAGCCCGAGGTGTACAGGTTTTCATGTTTTCAGTTATTCTGTTCAAGGGGAGGTTCAGATTGCGAAAATCGATCCAAAAGTAACTACGCCTCACCTCATCAAGAAACTTTGTCACGTCATAAACCTGGTTGTGAATGATCAACCATGCTGATTTTGAGTCATTGTGAGCTTTGACTTCTTCGAGCCGGTAGACTTTCTGCTGGCTGGCCATGTTTGTCGCGAATGATCGAGTGAGACACACCACAGGAAGTGATCAGCATGCCGGGAATGGCGTCATTGGATCAAAGGTCAATCTGTTCGCCCTTGAGCGACATCCCCAATGATCTGGGGCAAGACTACGTGTCAGCCGCAACGCTCATACTGTTGATTTGTTCAGCCTGAAAAATGCATTATCATCCGGTACATTTGTCACCCACACCCACCCTACCCCTTTCCAACCCCCACTTTTTTATTTTGTTTTCTGTGTGCGTGTGTATGTGTGTGTGTGTGTGTTTCCTCAGTCGATCCAATTTGTTTTTTTATTTGCTTAAAAAAGATTGGTGATTTACCTTGGTGATGATACTCAGTTCAACATTGAACCGCGTCAGATTTGCCAGGGAGTCAGCGAGTGTCTGTTCATATGCACGACAGCATACTGATGAACAATTAAATTATCGTCCAGTCGATGGAGCCCTGGGGCTCCCAACTCATCTCAGTTCACCTCTTCCATCGTGGAAAATGGAAACATCGCATAATAAGTTATGCCTCTGTGACAGTTTGAATACGCGCTGACCGTGACAACGAATATGATCTTATCTGATGAAAAAATAACCGGCAATCAATACTGTTCTCACGCTGCAACTAGTGTCCTTATCAGATCCGGTATTATGACGTAATCAAATGGACGTCAGATGGACGCCATAGACGTGAGTGGAAAGAGCAGTTTATGCACTTCTGATCATGCAGGGATCCAGTTTAGATGTTGTTCAACCGGTATGCACATTTTTCTGGTGTACTACTAAGTGGAGGACAATATGTAAAATACAAGTAGTGATCCCACTGGAACTGAAATTAAGCAGACAGCTGATGCCGGCTTAACTGCCCGAGCGTCCCGCGGCGAACTGAATGAATCTTTGTAAATGCGTGCAGATGCACGTGAAAGATCCCCGGCGCAGGTAATGTTACAGTCCACGTTCCGTATCTTCGGAAACACATTCATTCCTAATTAAGACTAGTGCAACCGCCCTGAAAACTGGATTTTGGCTGCCTACTGAAAATCAGTGCCGGGCAGGATAACTGATGAAGATCATGCTGGTATATGACCTATAAATGGCCCCGTTAGTCGTAGAAAACAATGTGGACCACGATCAGTTCAGTTCAGTTCAGTTACAAATAATAATAATAATGGTACTAATATAGCGCTAAATCTTGTGCATAAACAAATCAAAGCGCTTTCGCACCAGTCATTCTCACGCAAGCATAACTCTAAAACTGAAAAAAACTAAAAAGACAAGGAAGAGGCAGGGAAGGGAGGCTACTTTGGGAAGAGGTGGGTTTTAAGGCCAGACTTGAAAGAGCTGAGTGTGGAGACTTGACGAAGCGAAAGAGGAAGTTCGTTCCAATTGCAAGGTCCAGAGACAGAGAAAGAACGGTGGCCAACAGTCGAGAGTTTGAATCTGGGTATATGTAAGTGGAGTGGATCCGAAGCTGATCGTAGTGAGCGAGATGGAGTGTAGAGGTGAAGGCAGCCACAGAGATAGGAAGGGGCTGATTGAATACATTTGTAGCATAGAGTGCTGATCTTGTACTTTATTCGGTGTGAGACAGGGAGCCAGTGGAGATGTTGCAAAAGAGGAGTGGTGTGCTCAGATCTTTTCTTTCTGAGGACGAGTCGGGCAGCAGAATTTTGTATGCGCTGAAGGGACTGAATGGATGAAGCAGGCAAACCAGACAATAGAGAGTTACAGTAGTCAAGGCGAGAGAGAATGAGAGAAACGACAAGTCTAGATGTTGCGTCAGTGGACAGATATTTCCGGATGGAACTGATGCGCCGCAGTTGACAGTAGCAGGATTGACATGTCTGATTGATAAATGTTTGCATGGACAGTGTGTTGTCAAGGACAACGCCGAGGTTCCTGACTGAAGTGGACAGAGGGATGGATGTACTGCCAAGTTTGATTGTATTCGTTGTAATGGAAGAGAGTTTTTGTTTAGTTCCTATGATCATTGCTTCAGTTTTGTCCGCGTTCAGTTGTAACTTATTTAGAGTCATCCAATTTTGAATATCCAGGAAGCAGTTAGATGTTTCTTGCAAGAGCGACAACAGTTTTTCAGGTGTATCACTCTTCTAGAGTTGAGTGTCATCAGCATAAGAATGATGACTGATATTATGGCGGTTGATAATTTCAGCGAGAGGAGCAGTGTACAGTGTGAAGAGCACTGGGCCTAAAACAGATCCCTGTGGGACTCCATGTTCAATTTTAACGGGTTCAGACTGGAAATTATCAACAATGACAGACTGGAATCGATCAGTGAGATAAGATTTGAACCAGTTTAGAACAGTGCCGTTGATACCAAATGTAAAATGAAGACGGGAAAGAAGGATTGAATGGTCTATCGTGTCAAAGGCGGCTGACAAGTCGAGAAGAGTGAGAAGGGAGATCTGTCCTGAGTCGGACGCTAGAAGTAGGTTATTCAGGATGTGGAGGAGAGTGGTTTCGGTGCTGTGGTCAGCACGATAGGCAGACTGAAATGGGTGGATGAGATTGTTGAAACAAAGGTGATTGTTGAGCTGCTTCAGGACGGCTTTTTCAAGGAGTTTGGACAGGAATGGAAGATTAGAAACTGGTCGATAGTTTTTCAAAATGTTTGCGTCAAGGTTGGATTTCTTCAGAAGAGGCCGGACTATTGCAGTTTTGAAAGTGGATGGAAACGTTCCAGTGAGAAGGGATGAGTTGACAATGTTGGTGATTGAGGGGAGAAGCTGTGAGACACACTGAGAAAAAACAGAGGCTGGTATAGGATCGAGCTCACAGGATTTTATTGTCATTTCTTTGAGCGTCGAAGCAGCAAGTTTCACGCGACAAGCAGCAAAAACGTGCGGCGCCCCGTGTGCGAGGTATTCAGGCAGCAGGAGTCGCGCTGCCAAGCAGCAAGATCGCCGTTGCCTCGCGTCAAAATCCTGGATAGAACTTGTCCTATTTCCCCGCGACAAAAGCAGCAGACGTGCGTGGAGCAACCAATCACGAGATCCGCTCGTTTCAGGTGACACAAAATTGCTGACATCGTTTGGACTCGATTCATTCGTTTGACATTCATTTGACGTTCTTCTTCTTCCTTTGTACAACCAACATCATTTTATTGATGGTTCTGTTGTAGTTTGGGGAGGTTGCTGAGGATTGCGCTGTTGTGAGGATTGAAAAAAAAAAAAAAAATCTTTCTTTTTTTTTTTCTTTTTTCTTCCTCCTTTATTTTTGCGACCTGGCCAGCCAGTGTACGTTCAGCGTGCACTGACATGATGCCAAGCCTCTGCATCAGCTGTGAGTGGGGGGAGGGGGGGGGGGGCGCGGGGGGTGATTTGGGGTGTATGGGTGGTTAGGAGGAGGGGGGGAATGGGGTGGGGGGTGGGGGGGATTCACTTTTAGAGATGAGAGGCCAGTCTGGACTTGAAGCAGTCCAGTGACTCGGCTGTCACAACTTCCTGAGGCAGCTTGTTCCATTCTGGTATGGTCCTTGGGAAGAATGCCATCTGCCTGTACAGTGTTGTGCAGGAGGGAATGTCGTAGCTCAGGCTGTTGTTCGTTCTACAGCTCAGCCTGCTCTTAGATGGCTTGGACAGGTACTTGGAGTTGATGGAGATGATACCATGGTGGAATTTGTAGAACATCTCCAAGTGGGCTTTCTTGCGGCGCTGTTGTAGGGGAGGCCAATTGAGTGAATTGAGGATGGAGTCCACGCATGATGTTTGGCGGTGGCGATTTGAGACCCATCTTGCTGCTCTTCGTTGGATCTTCTCGAGGGCCTCAACCTCGTTTGCAGTGTAGGGATCCCAGATGGTGGCTGCATACTCAAGAAGTGGGCGAACAATGGCTTTGTACGCAGTTTCCTTTGTCTTCTTGTTGCCGATCTTGAGGTTGCGCCGGACGAAGCCTAGGGTCTTGTTCAATTAATCATGAAAACAAAGTGTTTTGGAAGTAAACGATTAGACTGTTTGGATGAAAAGATTGTCATTACGTCTGAACACATGTCTGTTTAAGAGTGATTTCTGTGAGTGCCCCAAAAATGTTGACTTTCTACTTTGAACAGCAACTCACATGGTAACGTTTGTAATTCCTGCCTGATAATATTCTGAGAACGAATGTATCTTTGACTGAAATTGTAAGGATAACTGGATTTCCAAATATCTTTTAGAGCTGTACACACAGCTTCTTTATTTCCACACGCACATCATGTGCAAGTAAACACACACACACACACACACACCACCACCACCACAAAAATACAACTGAACATTCACACAAACCCTACTGAACACACACACACACACCACACCACATACAAACACTACTAAACACACACATACACACACCACATCACACAGTCACACAAACAGTACTGAACACACACACACACACACACACACACACACACACACACACACTGTACCACACCACACACAAAAACATGACTGAACTCTCAAACAGTACTGAACACACACACACACACACACACACACACACACACACACACACACACAAACACCACTGAACACTCACACAAACACTATTGAACACACACACACACTACTGAGCACTCACACAAATACTACTGAACACACACACACACACATACACAGTCATTCCTTCATTTACTCCTTCATCCACATGCTCACTATGTAGACACTGAGAGCACATAAATAACAGTAGACATAATAATACATGAATATGTAAAATCAAATATTTGAGTTCTGCAATTTTGACAGTTCACTAATCCTGAAGTAATGTGCTGGGATAACCAACAAATCAACTGAAACAAATATTGATTGCAACCATAACTTCTTTTTTTTTCTTTTTTTTTTTTTTTTTTTTTTTTACTGGAGTGCTATTTTACCAATATTGATTACAAATGTTGGTTGCAACTTAAATTGAATGCTTGTAAACAGTCAGAATACAAATATCATGCTGACATCAGCTAAGTGTGACTATTTCCCCATGAAATCACAAATATTAGCATGAAATTATGATCAAATATTGGTGAACTACTGATTTTGGTGAACTACTGATTTTAGACAGCATGTTAACTTTCTTATCAATCATAATTATGATTTATTTTGATATTATTCTAACATAACTTTTTATATCTATATTATTTAATGGGCATGGCTGACCAGATATTACAATATATCCCCTACAGCAATCAGTTGCTTGTGAGCAGGCATACAGCATATGTTAAGCTGAGTAAAACAAAGTGTGAGATATATATACATGTGGTAAACTGACTGCAGGTTAGTGTGATTTTCAATTTATTTTCCCCCAAGTGAAACAAATACTGAATGCAGCATTATTTATTATGTGGAGCTATTTTCTCAATACTATTTACAAATGTTGGCAGCAACCTAAATAAAATGTTTGTAAGTGGACAGAATACAAATATTGTGGGATTTATGCCGACTGTAGCTAAGTGTGACTATTTTCTCATACAAATAACAAATATTAACAGTATGATTAGTGTTTGGTAAACAACTGATTTCAGATAGCATTTTAACTTCACTTCCTGTCATAGGTCTAATTTGATTGTCTTTTGACACAGCTTATCATCCATCATAGGTCTGAGTGCAATCAAAGACTTACCTGCCTGATTTCACCTTCAGCCCCCTACCTTCACCTGAAATAAACATTAGCCAGCAGTTTGTTCTTACAGTGTTTGCCAAATGACTTGTCATTATGTATATCAGTGTTGTTGTTGTTTTATAACACTGATAACTTACAAACCGTTGATTAGTATCAGTGTGTTTTGATGTTTTCAGTTTAGTTGTAACTTGTGTTATTTCATATTGGAGAACTGTTAGTTCAACACAAATATATGCTTACATAATTGATTTCTCCTTCATGGTCTGAATGCAGTTGTAATTTCTTTTCTTCCTTTTCAAATCATAGTTTGGAACTGAAAAATGTTGGAATCTGATTGCATCTGCAGTTATATCAGGCACAGTTTATTGGTATGAAGCTGTGCCATTGATGTGGAGAAGAAAAGAACTGTCACAATTGCATGTACAGGATTCTCACACATCAACACTAATGTAAATGAAAGATACAACAACCTGAAATTGTAAGGATGACTGGATTTCCAAATATCTTTTAGAGCAATACACACTTCTACTTCATTTTCACCCACACATTATGTGCAAGCACACACACACACACACACACACACACACACACACACACACACACCACACCACACCACACCACACACGAAAATACTACTGAACACTCACACAAACACTACTGAACACACACACACACACACACACACACACACACACACACACACACCACCACACCACACCACACACAAAAATACTGCTGAACACTCACAGTCACACAAATACTACTGAACACACACACACACACACACACACACACACACACACACACCACACCACATCACACACAAAAGCACTACTGAACATACACTACTGAACACACACTACTGAACACTCTCACACACACTGCTGAAAACACACACACACACACACACACACACACACAGAGTCATTCCTTCATGATCTCCTTCATCCACATGCTCACTGTATACAAATGTCATGGGATTAATGCAGACTGCAGCTAAGTGTGACTATTTTCTCATCCAAATCACAAATATTAACAGTATGATTGGTGTTTGGAAAGCAACTGATTTCAGATAGCATTTTAACTTCCCTACCTATCATACTCATCTGTCTTATTTCAGCTTCAGCTGAAGTAAACATTTCCCAGCAGTTTGTTCTTACAGAGTTTGCCAAATGACTTGTAAGTATGTATATCAGTGTTTTAATAACACTATTTGCTAACTTACACACCATTGTATAATATCAGTGTGTTTTGATGTTTTCAATTGTAACTTGTGTTACTTCCTATTGGAGAACTGTTGGTTCAACACAAATACATGCTTACATAATTGATTTATCCTTCATGGTCTGATTGCAATTGTAATTTCTTATCTTTCTTTTCAAATCATTTTGTTTGGAACTGTAAAATGTTGGAATCTGATTGTATCTGCAGTTATAACAGGCACAGTTTATTTTATGAAGCTGTGCAACTGATATGGAGAAGGAAAGAATTGTCACAATTGCATGTACAGGATTCTCACACATCAACACTAATGTAAATGAAAGATGCAACAACCAGGTTTGGTTCCAATGTAAAATTCTTCTTAAATAAATTATTACATTTTCTTATATATAGTATATATACACATTTTGTATCTGATTGTAAACATCAACACATAGAGGACACACACACACACACACACACACACACACACACACACAGATATATATATATATACATATATATATATATATATACTCACACATATTCTCTCTCACACCCTCCGGTCAAAAGATCAGTCCACCAACTCTCTGTGTGTCTCTCTCTGTCTCTCTCTCTCTCTCTCTCTCTCTCTCTCTATATATATATATATATATATATATATATATGTGTGTGTGTGTGTGTGTGTGTGTGTGTGTGTTTAAAACTAGATTTGTTTATTAGTGATTCTGCACACTATGGCTGTGTCTGGTCACCAAGACAGAAAAAATACTGTAACCAAGTGTCTTTTGCATACCATGTAATGTTTTTGCTATTTCTAGTGTGATAGGAAAAAGAATCTTAAAATAAATAAACGAGTTTAAAAAAGAAAGATGAAATAAATGAACAGTCAGTCAAGAGAAAAATTGAATTATGATAAATTTATCCAGTTTGTCTGATTGCATGAATGAATAGACAAGCAAAATGGCATGCTAAACAACACATATTTTATTTCAGTACATTGTTTGAGACAGTTAACAGATGAGAGATCATTTGATTATGTAACAGTTAATATAGTGACTGGTGAGTGACTGAATGATTGATCAAATGAAAGTGACTGAATATTAACTAATAAACAGATACAGATATACTGGACAGGGTGTGTGATGAATAAATTCAAGGAAACGTGGTGATGTGTTTGAAAAAAAACGTCAAAAGAAAATAAAGAAACAAACAGTATAAAACAACAAAAGCATGTTATATCTAAATGTTGCCCCATTTCAAATGTAAAAAAAATAAAATAAAATAAAATAAAATAAAATAACAACAACATCAAAACAACAACAAAAAACGAAGTTTTTTGTTTTCTTCCTCGGAAAAAGTGGGGGGTATTTTCATGGCAACAGTCAACCATAATTTCCTCTTCAGTATCAACAATAAATTATCGTCAGGGCGACACTGACAGCACGTGACTTTCCAAATATGGAGCGTGATGCATGATGCCTGGGGAGATTTGTCGCGCGTGTGCGAGCGACACGCCTCGCTACAAGTTTCAGGCGTCGGCGCGACAATATAGCGAGGCATCAAAAAATGATGCGCGGCTGTCGCTGACGCCCCATGGGCGACGGGCCTAAGCAGATCCGGCAGTGCCTGCATGACCAGCAGCCTAACCCAGCCCGCTTTCGTCCGGACCTTGAAGAGAGAGAAACTTGAAAAAGTACATAAGCAAGTAAATGGATACATCATCAAATAAATAAATTGATCAACATAAAAAAATAAACGAATAGCACATGACTCAAGTTTAAAAAAAAGAAAGAAGCAGATATAGATAATCAAATTAGATACAGGTGAAAATAACAATAACAAGAGAGGCAAGGCCTTCAAGACTCACTTGTGACACACTTTAAAAAAAAAATTTTAAATAAAAATCCAAGCTTTTTATGTATTGAATATAATTTTAAAATGTAATGTTTAAGATAAGAAAGATCAGTTTAAAGCAAATTAAGTCCCATAGCATTAATTACAGAGTAATTTCCCTTTTTTACTATCTGCACCAAAACGTTTGCAAAATAAATAGAACTTCCATGCTTAGCAAAAGAAGTTCCTGTTTGAACAAAAAATGATAATAATGACTGCTCTTGTTGTTGGGTCAGAATATCAGATCAAAGTGCCAAGTTTAGAGAATACAAAAAATATAAATATAACAGTAAATGCAGTTTGCATATAATTAGGCTTCATTTATTTTTTTTTGTGTGCCCATCCCAGAGGTGCAATATTATTTCAAACAAGATGACTGGAAAAAACTGAATTTTTCCTATTCTTATGCCTAATTTGGTGTCAGCTGACAAAGTATATGCAGAGAAAATGTCAATGTTAAAGTTTACCACGGACACACAGACACACGGACACACACACACACACATACACACACACACACAGACAACCGAAAACCGGGTTAAAACATAGACCGAGTCACTTTGTTTACACAAGTGAGTCAATAAAAATGAACTTAAAATTAATAAAAAATGATAATAAATAAACACATAAACGGCAAAATAAAAAGACAATAATGATGATAATAGATAAACAAATAAGCAAATAAATGTAAACAGACACGCACACACACACACACACACACACACACACATACGCGCGCGCGCGCTCACACGCTCAGCAGATGATGCAGCCGGCAAACATGCAGTTTCACTGACACTGAGGTATGAGCTTGAAACTACAAACAAAAGTGCACAGGCCCAACACCGTACACATCAGTAGTAAAAGCACACGACCCCCCCCCCCCCCCCCCCCCAATTCCCCCTCCCCTCCCCCCCCCCCCTACGCCACCCCCACCCCGACACACACACATACACACATGTAATATAGACGCGCATATTCCAATATTCCGAAGCTCAGTCCCACAATACAGACATGCATACAGACACACCATCCTCTACACACACACACACACTTACACATTTTCCCCTCCACCCCCCTGACACACACACACACAACGGCTGAATATAGACACGCAGCATATTCCAATATTCCGTAGCTCCCACAATTCGGACATGCATACTGACACACACACCCCATACTCTACACACACACACACACACACACACACACACACACACACACACAGAGAGAGAGAGTACGCAAATACACACATGTACGAGCTCTCCTGACACATGCTTACACTTACACATGCGCCCGCACACACACACACACACACACACACACACACACACACAACCCATCTTGTTGGCAAATACACACATGTATGCGTGTGCGGCACGCGCACAGAGCTCTCCTCACACATGTTTACACACGCGCCCGTGCACACACACACACACACACACACACACACACACACGGTCAGCTTAAAGCCAGAATGCACAAGTGCAGTGGAACTCAGTGGAAAAACAAATACATTGTCATGTGATAATTATGTATAGTCACGCGACAGGTGTCAGTGTCTTTTTGTCTTTTTCTTTGGGGGCACTGTGTGTGTGTGTGTGTGCCGGTGTGTTTAAACGTGTGAAATGAATGTATATGGAAAAAGAAATGTGGGGAAAATATACCTGAGGCATGAGTATCTCTACATCCAATAAGGTACATGTACATGAATACTGATACGTACATGAGTACCCATAGATTACATGAGTACCCACAGATTTAAGGGAGGCGGGGTATTGCCGGGTTATTTCCCATTTGAAGCATTTGGTGTGGTGCATTAGTACTGTTAACTAACTGAGATTTGAGTACAACCAAAAGAACGCATGTGTGATCACGAAATAATGTCACTTTGGCCGACTCATGTCTCTTTTTTTTTTCTTTTTTTTTTTTTTATAAACTCAAGTGTTATGACAAATGTGTGTCTTCGTCGACACAAAGATCAATTGCTCTCTCTCTCTCTCTCTCTCTCTCTCTCTCTCTCTCTCTCTCTCTCTCTTTGGTGAAACTGGTCCATACTCACTATATATAAAAACAAAGATAAAAACTAATGTATTACATACTGGCTTCAGTAGATTAACACAACTCCCACTAGTGACTAAGAAAAAGCAGACAAATTAAGCATATGAAATTATGCTAAACCAGTTACGTTCTGGGAAAGAAAAAAGGCTTTTTTTGTAAAGAATGTTTTAACCACACATAGCTTTGGGGTTGTCTGGATGTAACAGGGTGTTGGCAATGAATGAACTGATATATTTCTCAGTCGCAGAATTAAAGACTAAATCCGTACTATATACAAACAGGATTGGCATGCCCCGACATCGATTCACTCAGGTCACGTTCACACGTGACCACACACATTTGTACTTTTGTTATTCGGGGCTTATCAGTGTCTTATATGGGCAAATACAAATAGTATGACACATCTCGACCATCCTGTAACTTTCTGGTACATTTTACTGAAATCATTAGCCAGTTCATCAGTATAAGCTGTGAGACATTGACACCAGGGACTCCGTGTTTTTTGATACCCTGACTGTAAGGTTTCTGAAGTGAACTGTTTTTTCCGACAATCCCAAGCTAGGTCGATGCGGTCTCGCTAGTGATCTTACTATTGAAGTTATACGCATTCCGTCAGTCATCTATATATCGAAAGCACTGACACTGATACTGGTAATAGGGTCCCGGCCATGCGTTTTCTTTGAACTTGATGTTCTCCGTTGAAAATTACTCACTTCTTTCGAATTTCCTCATAGGACTCACACACAAAAAGGAAATGAATTTCATCTTCAACTAATTAATGCACAACACACAGGATAACTACCGTGCGGACTCGGACACCTTGTCAACAGAACCAATGTTTTTTCAGGTGGTTTTTTGTTGTTGTTTGTTTTGTTTTGTTTTTTGTTTGTTTGTTTTTTTTTGTTTGTTTGTTTGTTTTTGTTTTGTTTTGTTGTTTTTTTGTTGTTTTTTTTTGTTGTTGTTGTTGTTTGTTTGGGGTTTTTTGTTCGCATTCAGGCCAACTGAGTAAAGTTCTAAGTCTGAGTGGAGCCAGGCTGATCCTGTGCCATTTATTAGTTATCCTCACCGGCTTTTATGTCAGATTTTTTAGTCTGAAAAATGCTCTTAAAAGGATGAACCAATCGATTGTATGTTTGTGAGCGTGTGTGCCGGGCTGGTAAATACGTTCGAAAGGTTACGGTTACAGTTGCATTGTCTACTACCAGACTACCCTCTAAGAGTGTATGAATGTGATTGTAGATTTTTGTGTAGCGTCTCACTCTTATGAGTGATTGACTTCCCTTGTTTTGTTGACATGGTTACCAGTTCCGTTCTTATCAACGGCATCGCCCAAAATCGCATTAAACAATTGTGGGACCTATCCAAGGGTTTCCCGAGTTTTCATTCATGCAGTAACCGTTTGTTGTATTACTACACTGGTGACCCCGACGCAGAACAACGCTAGAAATGGCACAAGAATCTTCTGAAGCGAGAAATCTAGCAAACTTGGTAACTCAAATGCAGGCTTTTGCTAGTCGACCTGCTAATGAAGTCAATGCAGTGTCTGAAGCTTCCAGATTTCTGGATCAAATCTCCAGAAGTGTGGTTCGTGAGGGCTGAAGCCCAGTTTGGCACCAAAGGTATCACACAAGACCAAACAAAATATGACTGTGTCGTCAGTGCACTTGACATCAACACTGCAGATGAAGTGCAATCCATTCTCATTAAACCACCAGCCATGAACAAATATGACACTTTAAAAAGTGCTCTCATCAAGACCTTTGGGAAATCCCAGGCCCAGAAAGATGCTGAATTACTCAATCTTAATGGACTGGGTGACAAACGACCTACCGCCCTAATGCGCAAGATCAATGCACTCAATGATCGATGACCCACAGACACTGAAGCGTGCATTGTTCCTATCAAACCTTCCTGCAGCATCCTCACTGGACATAACATTGCTGACATAGAAGAGCTTGCTGAAGCTGCAGACCGTATCTGGGAAACACATACTGCAGGTGTCCAGCAGATTTCAATGGTTCCATCTGACACACATGGGGGGCCCATGAACCCACCTGTGGATGCTGTATCAACTGCTAAAAGATTTCAGCAAAAGCCCCACGTCACTCATCTCAACAGGGCCATTCAAATCCAGCTTTACCATCAACAGCACAGTCCTCTGTGTGTTTCTACCATCTGAGATTTGGAACAGATGTCCGTCGCTGCCAGCCTGGCTGCAAGTCTGCATCTCTTCTGAAGAATAAACAAGACACATCATCGACGGGAAACGGCAAAGCCAGTCGCTAAACGTGGTAGTGGCCGGCATTTCAAACTCAAACACGTTCTCTGTTTTAGATCGCCGCACTGGCCAATCCTCCTTGATTGACACTGGTGCTGACGTGTCAGTATATCCTGCCTCTACACAGGATCACAAGACTAACCTACCCTCAGCATCCCTTTCTGCTGCCAATGGAACTTCCATCAAAACCAGGGGCAAACACAGCATCACTTTGAAAATCAGTTCCAAAAAACTCTATTCACATGAATTCTATCTTGCTGATGACCCGGCCCATTCTTGGTGCTGATTTTTTCATCGCTCACTCACTGATCATTGATCTCAAGGGCAAACGTCTCCTGTCCCTGGACAATGTTTCTACTTTTCTCAAAAGCACAGATGCACCTTTGCATGTGGCGGGCCTTTCATTTCTTCCACAGAACACATACTCTGATCTTCTTCAGTAGTTTCCAAAGTTACTCACACCACATTTTGACTCCACCGTCAACAAACATGGTGTTGAGCATTACATCATCACACATAGCCAACCAGCTCATGCTCGTGCCTGATTCTTAAACCCAGAAAAACTTGCAGCTGCAAGAGATGGAAGAGATGGGTATTATCCGTCGGTCCAACTGACCTTGGTCTGCACCCATACATGTGGTTCCCAAGTCAAATGGCCAGTGTCGATCCTGCGTTGACTACAGACGCCTCAGCACTGCTACCAAAGATGATCGATACCCCTTGCCTCACATTCAGGATTTCAACAATCATTTGGCAGGATGCACCATCTTCTCCAAGATTGATTTGGCCAGGGGCTATCATCAGATACCTATGGCACCATCGTTTATTGCTAAGACTGCCATCATCACACTCTTCGGCCTCTGTGAGTTTCTGTGCATGCCTTTCGGCCTCAAGAACGCCGCCCAGGCTTTCCAACGTCTCATGGATGGCATTCTACGGGACATTCCTTTCACCTTTTTCTACGTTGATGACATCCTTGTAACCAGTCACTCACATGAAGAACATCTTGAGCACTTGCGACAACTTTTCCAACTCCTTTTGGCCAATGGACTGGTCGTCAACAAAGGCAAGTATGTCTTTGGTGCCGGTGAGTTGGATTTCCTTGGGTATCGTGTCACTGCTCAAGGAATACGTCCACTCCCTGACCGTGTAGCTGCTCTCCGTGACTGTGCTGCACCTGCTGATCACACCAGCCTTCAACGGTTTCTGGGGAATGATGAATTACTATCACCACATGTTGCTGACACCCTGGCTCCACTTCACACCCAAGCAAGCGGTCAGGGACAAACCATTGAGTGGCCTACAGAGTGCCAAACTGCATTTGAAAAAGCCAAGCAAGCACTCAACGAGGCGGTACTGCTACAGCACCCTTAAACAGACGCGCCAACAAGTCTCACAGTGGATGCATCCAACACTGCTGTAGTGCTCAACTTTAACAAGGCCAGTCCTGGGTATCTCTTGCTTTCTTCTCCAGGAAACTTTCTGAAAAAGAAAAGAAGTATAGCGCCTTTGATCATGAACTTCTTGCAGCCTCCACTGCCATCAAACATTTCAGGCATTTTTTGGAGGGACGAACTCTCACACTGTACATGAATCACAAACCCTTGACGTCAGCTCTCAAGAGTCAAACCGACCACTCCCCTTGGCAGACAAAACATCTTTCCTACATTGCCGAGTTCGCCACTGACATCCAGTACATCCACGGCAAGTTCAGTGTGGTAGCTGACGCCCTTTCACGTTTCAGTACCAACTCCATTTGAGAAGAAAACTACATCTCCTCTGTGGGTGACTTCAATCACCTTGCTCAATATCAGGTTCAGTCTGGTGAGATGGAAGCCAAGCACAAAGCTACCACTGGTCTCCAGCTACAAGATGTTCAGCTTGGGACATCGACCCTGCTCTGTGATACATCGACTAGTGTCCAGAGGCAAGTGTTACCAAATCCCTGGACTTGCTCAGTCTTTGACCACATTCATGGACTCTCACATGCAGGTGCACGTCCTACTCAACGAGCCATTAGCCAACGTTTTGTGAGGCACGGTGTGAAACGTGACATATGCAAGTGGTGCAAAGAATGTCATGCCTGCCAAACCTTCAAAATTCATTGACACACAAGAGCATCACTAGTAGAACGTCTTCTACCAAATACCCGATTCTGCAGTCTGCATGTGGACCTTGTTGGGCCTCTGCCAGCCAGCTAGGGCATGACATATCTCTTTACCATCATTGACCATTTCACCAGATGGCCCAAAGCCATTCCTCTACCAGATGCTTATGCTTCTACCTGTGCTACAGCTCTCGTCCATCACTGGATTGCCAGGTTTGGGGTTCCAGAAGACATTATCTCAGACCGTGGCAGACAGTTCACTTCAACTCTTTGGGCAGAATGAAACAAGCTTTCGGGCATTGAGACACACGCAACCACAGCCTATCACCCCCAGGCGAATGGCATGGTTGAGCGTTTCCAGTGTCAGCTCAAGGCAGCACTCGAAGCACGCACTACAGGCCCTGACCGGGTTGCAGAATTACCCATGGTTCTGTTGGGAACTCGCTCTTCTTGACGAGTGAACCCGATTGTTCTCCAGCTGAACTTGTCTATTGCTCAACTCTTCACCTTCCTGGTGAATTCCTTCAGCCACTTGGCGCACGGACCATTGAACCAGACTCTACATTTCTCAAACACACCATGCGCTCAGTACAACCTCCAGCACCAAGGTTCCATGGACAGCCTACATACCCGCAAACTTGGCCTCAACAGGTTATGTCTACGTCCGAAATGACTGTCACCGGCATCCACTTCAGCGACCTTATAAAGGCCCTTATCGCATCATCGACATCAGTGACAAGTTCTTCACCCTGGACATCAAAGGCCGCTCAGAGAAGGTCTCAATCGACCGCTGCTTTTGTGACACCACACACACCTTCAGATAACATGAGACTGGATTCATCTGCTGAAGCATCACTGCCATCAATACTGCCACCAACCTCCACAGAGTCAATGACTACTGATGCCATCATCACCACCAGTCACACATCCAGAAACCTCGACCCGCTCTGGTCGCATTTCACGGTTACCAGCAAGATTTCGTTGATCGTCATTCTCATTCATTCCTTGACAATTCGTTACGTAGTTGTACTCCACTGGGAAGGGGGTAATATAGCGTCTCACTCTTATGAGTGATTGACTTCCCTTTTTTGTTGACATGGTTGTTACTTCCCTTGTTTTGTTGACATGGTTACCAGTTCCGGTCTGATCAACGTCATCACCCAAATCGCATTAAAAAGTTGTAGGACCTATCCAAGGGTTTCCCGAGTTTTTATTCATGCAGCAACCGTTTGTTGTATTACTTCATTTGCATTCATAGTCCTGTTTTATGTTGTGTTGAAGTTTTTCTCTTTGGTTTTCTTTCTTTTAATTTTTTTTTCTGTGCTCTCAGCACTTTGTTAATTTCTCTGTATTAACCGCCGTAGACTGATTCTCTTTTCTTTTCTTTTTTTTTTTTCCAACATTTTTTTAATTCCCCTTCTCTCATACATCCATTCCACAAATCTTGCATTCATTCATCAACATCTTTCTGCTGTGGTCGTTACACGGGGTTACCTGGAAATTGACAGGAAAAGAGAAATTAAAAGTGTCATTGAAACATGCAATGATGGAAATGACATGATTTTGTAAAATGCATAGAGCTTCAAGAATATGCGCTATAGTAAAACATCTTAATAAATACATAAATAAATAAGTAAATAAATAAACATTTCTTGAGACAACACGGACATAATAAAATATGTGACGGGTGTCTTCACATTCGTTTTGAAGAATTGCTAAATCAATGTATTACTGGTGAATTTTTCCCCCCTATTCATTTTTTAAACTTTGCAGCTCTTTTTTTTCAACAAAGTGAGTCGTATTTATAGATTCTGAACAAGCAAGCCAATATTAGGTTTAACAAGGCAAAATGTAGGCTATAAAAATCAATAATAATAATAAGAATAATAATCAAAATAGCAATAATAAGAATGAGAATAATAATAGGTACTCAGAGGAGGAAGAGGAGCTGAAGAGGAACGATAATGGTATTAATTAGATGCATAATTATTGCTGTTACGACCTTAGTCAACAACGTCACTGCAGTTTTCAAATACATTTAGATATGTGCCATGTATATGCAGAGCACTGTCAATGTTGTCAAGCATTATGTTTATTCTGTACTTATACGAACTGTATTTATCGACGTGAGACTTGTTAAAAATCACAAAGATTGGAGATGTTGTTTTAGTTTTCTTGGCAATACTTATACACATCTTTCCAATAAGTATTCAGTATTGTGTCTATAGTATTTACCGTGTAGTTTTTAATTTCTTTGTTTTCCCAATGTTACTACTTACATAACGTTCAACTGCTTTCCAAAAATTATTGACATTTGGGCATTCATTGTCATCAGTCACATTCATTTTATGTAGCAGAATATTTGTTGGGTATATGTTATGGAGGATCTTCCATTGTAGTTCACGCAGTCTTACTTCTTTTGTTGCAAAATGAGGGATTCGCCAGATATCTTTATTTAATTCAATGCCAAACTTTCTTTTCCAGAATCCACATGCACGCGGATTTCTTGTATCTCTGTCATTTGTTTGATTATCTAAATATTTTGATATTACTTTTGGCTTATCATTGAAGTTGTTTGCAAAATGTCTTTCATTTGTCAAAGTGTTAATCTGTGTGTCTGCCTGCCTGATCCATTCTTTCCATTCTGCTGGAATAGCATTCATTACAGCATGATATTCAAAATAAGTGACAGCATTGTTTTGAAGTACTTTACTTTGGATTTCCTCCAATGTATATGGTCTTTTATCTTCTATTTTAATCATATCCATAATTCTGTCTATTCCAATCTTAGACCAATTAGGAAAGAATAATACTTTTTTCTTAAATTGTATGAGACTATTATTCCACAAAAGTTGATTTTGAAAATTGTGAAAATGTACGTTTTCTGCTGATCTATTGGTTTGGTTTCTAAATATGTACAGAGAACTTTTCTTCAGAATTCGTTTGCAATATTGTCAATTTCTTTCAATTGATTAGGTCTGCAATTTACGTCGAGAACCTTTGGCCATTTTCCAAAATGTTTAAACTGCCATTTTGGGATGTAACTCCAGTTTTCGTCTGCAGTGTTGAAAAGTTTTTCAACCTATTCCAGATAAAAACACTTTTGTAAACTGACCATATTTATCATTCTTAATCCCCCTGTGTCATAATTTCCTTCCATTACCTTCCTTTTTATTTTTTAATATGCTTTTCTATTTGTGTGTTTACTTTGCTGAATGAACTTGTAAAGAGTTCTGTTTATTTTCGTAAGAATATGGTCTGGCAAACCAATTCCTTGGATAACATACATAAACTGACTTGCCAGAAGAGATTTCACAATCACTATTTTATCATGTATGCTTTGATCTCTACGACTCCAAGTTTTTAACAGATTTGTTACCTTTTCTACTTTCCCCTCCCAATTCTTTTCGATGTTTTGGGCTCTGATGCCATTTTGAAAGTAAATACCTAATATCTTTATCATTTTTGTTACTTCAAAAGGAAAGTTTTGGTCTTCACAACCTGTTCCCAGTTTCATGACCTTAGGTTTCTTTTGATTTAATACCAAGCCTGAGAATGTGGAGAAAACATTTATGATGTTGGAAGCTTTTAACACGTCGTCTTTGTTTTTCAAAAAGGAGTTGTATCATCCGCTAGTTGTTTTATTTTCGTTTGCTTGTCAATTTGTCTGTCAGTAGGAAGTTTTATTCCTTTTATATTGCTGTTTCTAATCTTGGTTGCCAGTATTTCTACAGCTAAAATGAAAGCTAAGGGTGAGAGTGGGCATCCCTGTCTGATGCCACATGTAACGGGAAAGGGCTGTGAAATCCATCCTCCATGATTGATACTGCTAAATGTATTTTTGTTCAAAATACTAACCCATTTTACAAATTGTTCACCAAGCCCAAATACTCTAAATGTATGCAACAGAAAATCTCGTGAAACCGAGTCAAATGCTTTGTAATAATCTAGGGCGAGGAGATATCCTGATTCGTTTGTATGGTTCAGATAATCTATAACATCATCGATATATCTAATTATAGATGAAATGTTTCTTTCTTTCAAGTATCCAACCTGGTCCCGATTAAATAATTTATATATAACTTTACTTAATCTGTTTGCAATCACTTTTGCCATTATTATATAGTCTGTGTTCGTTAGAGTTACTGGTCTCCAGTGATCTAATTCATTACGTGATAATTCTTTTCCTTTGTGTAAAAGTTTGATTATTTCACGTCTCTGTGTATAAGACATTTCTTCGTCTGCAAACGATTCATTGAAAGAATTAGTTACAAGCTTTTTTTTTATAGTTTAATCCAAAAGAATTTCATGAATTCAGTGCTTAATCCATCACTACCTGGAGATGACCCATTTTTCATTTGTTTCAGTGCGTTGCTGGCTTCTTCTTTAATAAGTCCTTCACGTGATGATGCTTCATCTTGGTCTAACTTTGTGAATTGTTCATCTTTCAAGAAATTGTCTGTTGCTTGTGTAATTTTTTTGTTAGTGTTGTCTGAATGTAGAGATCTGAATAAAATCTGACTTGTTCTTCTAATATTTCCATTTGGTTAGATATTATTTCTCCATTGTTCTTACAAATACTTGTCATAACATTCATATTTGATCTAGATTTTTCTAAGTGGAGGAAGAATTTTGTACTTTTTTCTCCTTCCTCAATCCATTTTTCCCCGAGCTCTTACCTGTGCACCTTTTGCTTTATTGAGCTCAAGAATCTCGAGTTGTTTTATGCTTAAAATGTTTTTGTGTACCTCTTCATTGTTGTGACCATTCAATAACTGTTTTTTTTTTCCAAATGATTTAACCTTTTTAGTAGTATTAATTCATTATTTTTTCTTGCATGCATTATTTTTACCATACTGTATACAAAACCCCTTTATTTTTATTTTGCACATTTCCCATAGTTCTATTGACTTACCATGGTATGCTGTTCCATTTTCATCCATAACCTGAGCAAGAAAGTTGTTCATTGACTGTACAAAAAGAGGGTCTTTCAAAAGTGAATTGTTGAAATGCCAGTAGCCTGGACCTCTTTGAAACCTGGAAAAAGTAAGTTCTGTAACAATTGCCTTATGATCAGTATTAGAGATAAACATATGATTACAACTGACAATATATTGTGACATATCTTGACTAGCAAAAACATAGTCGAGTCTGCAAGCTATGAATGGGTTGTATCTACACCAGGTGTAGTCTTTCTCAGTTTCGTGAAGTAATCTCCAGACATCCTGAACACTGAGGGCAAGAACTGTTTCTTTAAGACCAGCGATTTCTGCTTTTGGATGGGGATAACCTGAAATTATGTCCAGCGCAGTGTTGATTGCTGTGTTAAAATTACCCATTATCAATAATCGTTCATTACCATAATCTTTCAGTGTATTCTGGAGTGTTTTGAAAAAAAGAGTGTTTCTCGACATTTTCATTAGGTGCATAAACATTAGCTATGATGAAATTACTTCTTCTGTAACAACTGAAACATTAATAATCTATCGATTTCTTTTACAAGTTGAACATTTCCTGTAAAGTGTTTTGATATCATGATGATCTCCCTTTCGGAATGACCAGTCCCTTCGTGATATATGATTTTTCCACCCCATTTCCCTTCCCGTAAATCTGCAGTTTTCTTTGTAAAGTGAGCTTCTTGGATACAGATAATGTAAAGTTTTTGTTTTTTGAGGATATTGAATATAGATTTCCGCTTTAATTTATTATTCAGCCCTCTGGCATTAACGGAACCAAGTCTAATAACATCCATTTAGCAAAGCATGATTTCTTCCCATAAGCGATTCATTAAAAAATCATTACACAAATCGTAAGCCATACTCAAGGTCCATAATCATAGCTGTGACCGTTTCCAGGGAGCAAAGGGGGCACGGGGAAAAGTCAATCGGGATTGCTTGCTGGTTCACAGTACAGACTGTCATCGTCAGACTCTCAACCACTGTTGTCCTGTGTTCTTCTGGCTTGTTTGTCTGCGGGGGGTGACACGGAACCCTTGGAGCGTGGACGCTTCACGAATCTCGATCCCTCCCGCCTGTATGTCTTTGGTTGTCTTGTCCTTTGTCTGGATCGAGTTGTTTTTCCATCATCAGTGCTGTTTTGGTTTTGTTTGTTAGAGACCGTTGTCAATCTGTCGTCTTGTCCAGGGCTGACTGTGTTGCTGCAAGTTTGTTCGTTCAGTGTTGCGTTTTCTGTTTTGCTATTGTCTATCTGTTCATGTCTGATAATTGGTTCCACTGCAACGAGGTTGCACGCTAGATCCCCGGCTTTGTGTCTATCGTTCAGACATTGCCTGCACTTTACCGGTTTGGGCAGTCCGCCGCTGTGTGTCCTTTCTGCAGGCACCGTCGACACTCCGCCTCCTGTTGTCGCTGAAGGGTCTTCTGCTCCCTGTGGTACAGGCTGGCTTTAAAAGGGTCAATGTCCACATTTCTGGGTAGGGGAACATCCGGAACTTTTATATACAGGAAACGTCTGCCTGTCTTCCAGTGTGTCAGCTTGCCGTGATCATCCCTGTCCCTTTCCGCGATCAGTTTGGAGTGGATGGTTACTCCCAACTGCTTGACTGACTGCAACAGTCCTGTGTCGGAGAAAGATAGAGGGATGTTGCCGATGATCAGCTTCGTTGAAGGAGGCTGCTCCTCTCTACCGTTTGAATCATTTGAATTGGGAGGTCTTACAACAAACGGATTTTGGTCTTGGACACCCACTTGTACCCCTCAAAGCGCGAAACTCTGAATAAGCAATTTGACTCTCGCACCTTTTTGTCGAGGATAAATCCTCCAAAGTCCACCTATGCGCTGGGCTCCTTCTATTGAATTGTAGCCTGTGAGTAACTTTTTCTGCAGCCGCACAGAGCTCGGAAGTATAGACATGCTTTTTATCCGTCAAAACTCGGCAGTTTGTTAACAACAAAAACGGGTAAAGTACGCTCACCTCCCAAGTCGATACCAGTCGTCATGGTGAACAATTCAATAGAAAAGAAAAGGAAAAACAAAAAACAAAACAGAAACAGAGCCCAGGATAAATCACCAGACACAGAAACACCAGGACAAAACAAACCAAAACACAGCAGTAAACCGGCATCGGCTACTGGAACGGAGGGGAAAAAAAAAGTCCGTAAACTTAAACGGAGAGCACACACAAACACGTCCAGTCGACTTGGACGTGAACACCGCTCCCCTGATTCTTTTTCTTCATACATTGTCCCCCTTGCCAAAGGATAGTCAATGACAGCAGAACACACACACACTCTCTCTCTGTAATTCGTTGCTTTTTTTTCCCAGTGTATTTTATTGCATCCGTATGGTTCTTCTTCTTCTTCCATCAATGTTCAGCGGTCATAACTTTGACCGTTACTAACTTCTTCTTTTTTTTTTCTTCTTTTTTTTTTTCTTTCTTTTTTTGCGAAGTGCAAGTGTGTGCTCTTAGTCGTACTTAAAAAAAAAGAAAAAAAAAGTGAAGGACCTAGCGTGAGGGGGGTGGGGTGGGGGATGGGGGGGGGGGTCTACTGTGCCTGGAGGGCCCTCAATGCCCTCAAGCAGAAGGCGTTGCAGGAGGGGGCCTCGACGACATCAGCTGGGAGGGAGTTCCAGTCGACAACGGTCCTCGGAAAGAAAGAATACTTCCTGTAGTCAGTACGGCATCGGATTCTTTGCAGCTGTTGGTTGTGGTTGCTGCGACGACCACTTCGAGGCTGCCGCTTGAGGTCGGCGCAGGAGACGCAAGCTTTATCGTTGAGGATCTTGTGGAGCATTGCGAGTCTGGCGCAGCGACGTCGTGTTGGAGCACAGGCCATTCGAGTAGCGTCAGCATGTCTGTAACACTGGAAGTGTTGCGGTAGCGGTTGGTGACGAATCTGGCTGCCCTTCACTGGACCTTCTCAAGGGTTGTGATGAACTTGTCGGACTCGAGTTTGGGGTCCCATACAGTGCAGGCATACTCTACAACTGGATGAACCATTGCTTTGTAGGCCAGCTCTTTGGTACAGCTGGAGCACACCTTCATGTTCCTTCTCAAGAAGCCCAGTGTCTTGTTGACCTTAGCGCAGATGTACTCGATGTGCTGAGTGAAGTCCAGTTTAGTCTCCAGCATGAGCCCTAGGTACTTTGTGGAGGTGACTCTCTCCAGTCTGGCCGTGGAGGATGTAGTTGGAGAGAAGAGGAGAATGATTTCTAGTGAAGGGCAGCACACTGCACTTGTCTGTGTGGACGAAGGCCATGTCCCTTTCTCTCTCCCATTGTTCCAGGCGTTGGAGGTCCTCCTGAAGCTTGGCTGGGTCTTCTGCGCAGGTGATAAACCTGTAGACTGCTGTATCATCAGCAAAAAGTCTTGATGGAGAGGAAATCTTGGAAAGAAGGTCGTTTATGTAACACAAGAAGAGGCAGGGTCCCAGGACGGAGCCCTGGGGGACGCCGGTCTTCACGTCGACATAGCTGGATCGGGTACCATCAGCCACGACGGACTGCGTGCGGCCGCTGAGGAAATTTGCGATGAAGCGGTTGGTGTTCTCTGGTATGCCGTAGTGGTTGAGTTTGTGGCAGAGCAGGCTATGGTTGACACGGTCGAACGCCTCGGCAAAGTCCAACACCACGACCTCTGTTGTAGTACCACGTTCCATGGCTGCGAAGACTTGTTCGATGAACTCAGTCGAGTAGCTGCGTCTCGCATGAAGGGTGTTTACGGAAGCCGTGCTGTTGGCTGGACAAGATGTTCTTGGATTCAAGGTGGTACTTTATGATGACACTCACTGAGATGTCTTCCCGGCCAGAAGTTTAGAGCAAATACAGGTGAGAGAGATGGGGCGGTTGTTGGAGGGCTTATAGTGCTCACCCTTCTTGAAGACGGGGGCAACTGTGGCTTCTTTCCAGTCACATGGGACTTGTCCGGAGTGGAGGGAGTGACGAGGAGTAGATAGTAGTTAAGATGGGAGCGGCCACTTCCTCAGTTGGCGACCCAAGTTCTCAGTCAAGTTTGAGGACGCGGGGTGTGAGACCGTCCGGCCACCCTGTCAGTAGCTTTGAGGCTTTACCAACAGTTTCTCGACACCATGAACGCTGATGGAAATCTCGTCCATGGCTGGGTAGTCGTCAGGGGAGTCAGGTTGTATGCCTTTATTTAGTGTTGTGAAGCCGGAACCTGTACAGGGCAGAGACTGGGTGTTAAAAAGTGCTAGTTTATCTATTCAGTTACCCTCGAAAATAAATGATTTTGACGGTCCTGTCTTCTCTCTATCTCTACATATTTTCCCCCTCTTCTTTCCGTTTCACGACCAACATCGATTTTCCGATAACTCTGTCGTCACGGTGGTTCATGCACGCCTGGGTATTTTCGGCGTGTCTCCAAAACCTACTGGACACTGACATGATGGGTTGCAGGATCCGTTTAATGTGCGTGTTTATCTTCTGCGTGCGTATACACACGAAGGGGGTTCAGGCACTATCAGGTCTGCACATATGTTGACCTGGGAGATTGGAAAAATCTCCACCCTTAACGTCTCACCGGGCGCCGTTACCGAGATTCGAACCTGGGACCCTCGGATTGAAAGTCGGTCAGAAACACATAAACCACTCGGCTATTGCGCCCATATATATATATATATATATATATATATATATATATATATATGTGTGTGTGTGTGTGTGTGTGTGTGTGTGTGTGTGCCCGGTGACAGGGAAAAACATTGTTATTGCCCACTGTCAAGAAATTACAAACATCTTGTTCAAATCTGTCAGACTCAGAGACAAATCATGGTACATCAGTCATATTTTGGAACTAATACTTGAATTCATAATTCTTCAAGGTCTCCACTCCCTCCCAATAGTTGTTGAGTTCTAAATCAAATAAGCAAACATCTCAGAAAGTCACGTCAGATTGTAATTTACAGTTACGTCCCTTCCCAATATGGTAGCCGCCATGAGGTGATGGTGTGTCTTCTGCAGTTCCATATTAGAAGGGTTCACCATGCAATGAGATTGAGACAGGCCTTGACTGGAATATTTTCTTTGCCAGTTTGCTCTGAGAACGCTCTGCCCGTTCGAACACACATTTATCTGACATGTGTTAGACCGGTATTTAGATCCATCGGCATTTCTTTCATCCGCAGTCAAACGATTCAACGAGTTCCAGTCCATGACAATCATTCGCGGTTGATACAGTCCAGAGTGCGATATTTTGCTTCAAAGAAGCGGCCTTTAGCGTTCACATTGAGTGCACGTGCCAACATGAGTAACAGTGGATGCAATGTGGGGAACAAGGAAAAGGAGGAACAGTTCCTTGAAGTGGAAAGACCAGGACCGCAAGACAACAACACAGAAATGGAAAAGTCGGCGACATGCACCACTGTTCGTGCAGAAGAGAAGCCAGTGCAGGGGACAGCGTGTGCTGACAGTGTTGATGAAAAGACGATGGAGATATGTCCAGGGGTCCCTGACGGCAACACAAGTGAACAGACAAGATCTGCTCCATCAAGCAAAAAACCAAGTCAATCACCTCAGGTTTCTCAACTTTCTAAAAGAGCACAAAGGAAGGTCTGTGTTTATCTGATAATTTTGAAAATTACCTCACCTTTAATTCCTTCTGCATGCCATTGTGTTACTCTCTCTCTCTCTCTCTCTCTCTCTCTCTCTCTCTCTCTCAAATTGTGTCAGACAATCTGTATTTGCCTGCATAAAGCATTTGTTAAGCAAGAAAATTTCCTTTGAATGACCAGTACAGCAGTAGAAATGTGTGTGCGTATGTGTGAACTGAGTGTATTATATATATATATATATATATATATATATATATATGTGTGTGTGTGTGTGTGTGTGTGTGTGTGTGCTTATTAAGTTATTTACTTTTGTTTCAGAATGTAACATTAAATTTGCATATTTATATATTTTATTATATGTATTTTATATATAAATACAAACTTGCACTGTTTCCTTCCATCCCCACGCCCATCCCCCATCTCTCTCTCTTTCTCTGTGCCTGTCAGTCTCTCTGTCTCTGTCTCTCTCTCTCTGCCCCCCCCCCTTCTCTCTCTCTCTCTCTCTCTCTCTCTCATGTGTGTGTGTGTGTGTGTGCTTATTAAGTTATTTACTTTTGTTTCGGAATGTAACATTAAAGTTGCATATTTATATATTTTATTATATATATTTTATATATAAATGCAAACTTGCACTCTTTCCTTCCATCCCCACGCCCATCCCCATCTCTCTCTCTCTCTTTCTCTGTGCCTGTCAGTCTCTCTGTCTCTGTCTCTCTCTGTCTCTGTCTGTCTGTGTCTGTCTGTCTGTCTGTCTGTCTCTCTCTGTCTCTGTCTCTCTCTCTCTCTCTCTCTCTCTCTCGCTCTCTCTCTCTCTCTCTCTCTGTGCCAAAACGTCATAACAGGAGAACATCAAGCCAGTTTCAAGAAAGGCTGTTCCACAATTGATCACAACTTCACTTTATTAACTGCTGTTCAGAAATAGTTTGTGTATAATTAGAAGTTGTATGTTGCTTTTATGGACAAAAAAAGCGTTTGATTTAATTTCTTGGAAATTGTTATGGCCTGATTTGCTGAAAAATGGAATTTAAGGCAAGTTGTGTACTGGTGTATGAAAAGTATGTATAGTGAAATGAAAGCCAGAATAAGATCAGGGACCACATTGTCGAATTTTGTTATGTATACTATTAGTATTACTAGGGGAATTAAGCAAGGTTTGTATTTGTATTTCTTTTTATCACAACAGATTTCTCTGTGTGAAATTTGGGCTGCTCTCCCCAGGGAGAGTGTATCGCTACACTACAGCGCCACCCATTTTAAAAAAAAATTTTTCCTGCGTGCAGTTTCATTTATTTTTCCCTATCGACAGCGTGTTCAGCCCAGTTTTTTTCTCTTTATTTATTAACGAGTTAGCTTAAATTAGTTAAAAGATAATTGATAATGGTTATCATGGAGTATGGAGTGACTTTTGATCTTGTGGACTTGTTTATGTTGCTTTTTGCAGATAATATTATTTTATTATCTACAACAGTAGTTGGTCTCCAGAGACAATTGAACAGCTCGTATTCAACAGCAACTAGATTAAAGCTTAGAGTAAATATGAATGAGTCAAATATTGTGTTTCGTAAAGGAGTCTTTCTGGCACATAGTGAGAAGTGGATGTATGTGAATGAAAAAATGGTTGTTGTCAGTGCTTACAAATATTTTGTTATTTACTTTAGAACAAAACTTGGTTTTCGTTTCACATGTTGTAATATTGCAAATAGAGCAAAAAAAGTTGTTGTTATCCTTTGTATTTTGTATAAATTGGATTGTAATTCATTTATTGTTTTTTCTAAGTTGTTTGATACTCAGGTACAGCCAATCTTGCTTTATGGAGCAGAAATATGGGCGTTACAGAATAATATAATAATAGAAAAGGTGCATTTGTATGCCATGAAGCGCTTTTTAAATGTAGACCATCGAACACCTAATGATTTTGTTTACAGAGAACTGGATAGGTATCCAATTTATTTGAACTCATATGTGAAATGTATAAAATGCTGGCTTCAACGTACAAGAATGGATGACTTTTGATTACCTTTTAAGGCTTACAAGTTATTACGAAACTTATATAGTAACGGTAAGAAGACATGGTCTTCCAACATATGAAAATGTCTAAATTCATACAGATTTGCATTTGTTTGGGATAACCAGGGTGTCCAATGTATCTCAGGATTCTTGAAATGTTTTAAACAAAGAATAATTGATTATAGGTGGCAGGACCATATGTATAATAGTGATAGATTTGCATAGTATAGATTTTTCAAGACAACGCACAAGATAGAACCTTACATTGGAAAAAAAATGAATAGATATGTAAAGAGCGCTTTAAGCAAATTTAGATTCGGTGACTCTGAGATAGTTGCCATTGTTTTAGATACAGAAACGTAAGTGAACAGGAACTTATGTGCTGCTGTGCAGTCAGGCTTAAGAAGCCCAAATCCATTTTTTGCTTTGTTGTCCTGCTTTTCATGATCTCAGAGTGAAATTAATTCATTGGAAGTATTATACAGAACCAACTAATAACTGTTACCTTTCTTAGTGAGAATATGTATAATGTTCTTTTGTATTAGCCCCTTCAGTATGGAGGCAAGGCCTTATTCTGAATAAATGTTCATGTTCTTGTTTGTCCTCTGTGTCTCTTTACACACAAGCTGAATGGAAAACACACTCTCTCTCTCTGTCTCCCTGTCTCTCTCTCTCTCTCTCTGTCTGTCTCTCTCTGTCTCATTGAAATTTTAAAACAACACACATGCATGGACAACATTCAAGAGCTTAAAATTTTCATGTTTGTGTTTTTTTTTCGGTTTGTTTGTTTCAAATTATAGATGTAACCAGTTCAGTGATTCACCTTATTGAATACTTTTTTTTAAAGATTATATATATATATATATATATTTTTTTTTTTATTGCTGGAGAGCTTTCCAGTGCCTTTTCAACATTGTTCTGTCTTAAGGGGGGCAAGCCCCCACCCCTGATCCTTGCCCCCCTCCCCAAACAGGGCTCTGCCCATGTACCCCACCTAAACTCCAACTTTTCAGTTGTTGTTTGTATTTTCTGCCAGTTTGACCCATGCATTAATGATGATGACATAAATGTTTAGTTTCCCATGCTTCTCTGTTTCACCAGTTATTGCGGAAAGAAAAACTGAAAGAGCAGAGGAAAGCAAAGCGTTCAGGAAACCTCACCAACAACTCCAGTCCTGGATTTGACAGTGAGCTGTTCGGACAGACAGACTATTACTTTGAAAATGGTAAATCTTGTGGCTTAGTTTTTTTTTTAATCCCTTCAATACCATATATATATTTTTTTTTAGGTTAAGTTGAAGGAGTTAAGTGATTGTGGCTTTCCAGTCTGGATGTGGTGTTCACCCAGTCTAGCCCTGTGACTGATGATTTTTGTCAAATTCTGTTGTCGGTAGGTGGTTCAGCAGGTGGTGTCCTGTGTTCTGAATCAGTACAGGCACCGCTGAACCCCACCACAGTCACTTTGCAGGATTTCCTCTGGTGAGTTACCTCTCAGTCTCAGCATCGCTGACCTTCACAATCTTCGGAGGACTGCCGATGCAAGTAAATAAACCTGGGTACGACTATGACTGTAAATGGGGAGCCTGTGCAGGAGTGATGCATCTGAATGGGCTTGGGAATTTGAACAGAAGATAAATGATCTAAAACTGAACTATTAAGAGAACTTGAGAAGGAAAATAAATCATTATATTTTTATATTTTTCCTGTTGATAGATTTGTAAAACCACAGAAGCAAATAGGTCTAGTTATATCCTCAAAGATGGCAGAAAGGATTATCTGTGATGTTATATTTATCTTGCCAGACTAAAATGGATATGGCTCTTTGTCCTCAGTTGCTAGTATTATGGACTGCAAACACAACCATGCTTCATTTTGCTGTAAATATAATCATGCTTCATGTTCCTACAAACTTAATTATGCTTCATGTTGTGGATGTAGGGAAAAGACCTGGCTTGTGAGGATGATCACTTTGTGTTCTTGTTTGTAACAATGAAAGAAAGCAGTCTGAACATATGTTGCTCATGGGCATGTAGGATAGACATTCAACAGCATGCTGTGTAATTGTATAACACAGTAGTATCTCAGTGACTGCTATCTGCATTTCATCTCAACCATGAGTCATTTACTATTATATTGATAATTTTTCATAGGTCTGTCTGTGATGACAAAAAGAAAGGGACAGGGAAATGATTTGCAAAGAGTAAGACCCATGTTTTGACACAGTCAGTAGACCTGGAGGAATCTGGTGAACAGTTCTTCGGTGCAGCACTGCAGTGACTCTTCACAGAGTTAAAGGTGAAGAGGAAACAGAACAAGTATGTGATGATAGTTTAATTTCAGGCCAATATGCTACTTTTTCAGGTCCTTGGGTTCATCCCATGTAACTTCAGTTTTTCTTTCGGTACATGCTGCTATGTTCTGTGCCTGTGAAGTTGTTTGTATTCAACCCTGTGTTAACTTCACTCTTGCCCCATACTTAGCTGGTAAAAGTGCCTTTGGATTGTAACTTTTCAGGCTTGCGCAAAGTGTACCCCTATCACTACACTTTCTCCACCTATGCCAAGGAGCGATGGTATGGACGTACTCTTCAGGACATTATGGAGATGGAATTCAGAGTTGATTCTCCAGATAATGTTGTGAGTGATGGTTGATGTTACAGTGTTTGTTTTGAATCAGTGTATGTTTCTTTTCTTTGAATTAATTGTTGAGTCACCAAATATAAATTGAGTGATGGATAATGTTAAGATTTTTATATTTGAATAAACATACATATTTCATAAACTAATGTAGTATGACTTTCTCTTTGTTTTATCTACTGATGGAGAGTAACACAGACATGATTATAATATTGAATGAACACTTTAAAAAAAAAATGTTCTAATATTACAAAGTTTTGTCTACAGTTTTCAAGAGATAAATGAAATGGAACGAAGGGGAGTGTTTGAGACAGCGTTTTTAAATTGTTTGTAGAATATATTCTGTTTTAAGAAGTGTTTAGGTTGTGTAAAGATGGTTAGGTATCAGTGACATGATAATGCTTCATTGTGAACACCTGCAAGAATGTTGTCGTATGATGTTGCTAGCTTATGTAATATACCTGAATATTGCTGAATGCAAAACTGTGCTTCTGTCCACTCTGTGTGAGATTCATCTTAGGCATTGTTATCTGCACATGAACTCTTGGTAATGCTGTCATTTAGATCCATGATGCAATCCACAATACTTCACTTGTGTACAAAAGGGATTTAAAACAACAATGCAGTCAATAGTCAGAATCAGAGACAGAGTTGTTGATGAAATTGCAGAAACAGAAAACCTTCCTGCTAACAGGAGTCAGAATAGAAAGTCAGAATAGCAAAATGTTTTAAGTCAATGGTTTCATAACTTTTCTAAGGGTCCTGACTGTACTCCTTCAAGTATGCATTCCAGTCCATCAGTTTTGTTCCATTACTGATATTCAGCTGTTCAAATCTCCATCAGCGGAGACAAAGACAGGTAGCCACACATACAGACATAATTATACTCTTACTCAGTAGCTCGCACACAAGCTGTATTTTTGCAGAGGTGATGCATACAACCTGGATTATATAAGGCTTGTATTGCAGAAAACATCAATGGCCAAGGGTTTGATGCGAGTGAATGGAAAGGTGGCAAAAATGGACCATATCATACGGAACGGGGATCTCATTGAACATGACATCCACAGGTATGTAGCTCCAGTGAGTTTCACACCTGCAGCATAGGATAATATCTACAGATGTGTTGTGCAGAACAGGATCACATCTACAGGTGTGTTGCACAGAACTGAATCACGTTGATCTCACATGATGATACTCAAATAGTCATGGGTGTGTTTACATTGGAACAGCATTGAGTGGATCAGTCAGCTCAATCGTTTGCCTGAACAAGAGAGAACATGGCTAGATCAAGTTGCATCTCGGTCAAACAGTGTCTGTGCCCATTTGCTGATGTGGCTCGGAGTCTGAGTGTTCCTACCAAATTTAAGGAAGAAGATGGCAGAATGTTTAAGATGCTCAGCTGCCAATACAAAGTCCATGAGGGTTTGGGTTCGAATCCCACTCTTGCCCTTTTTCCAAAGTTTGACTGGAAAATCGAACTGAGGGTCTAGTCATTAGGATGAGACGATAAACCTAGTTCCAGTGTGCAGCACGCATTTGGCACACTGACAAAGAACCCATGGCAATGAGAGTGTTGTTCTCTGGCAAAATTCTGTAGAAGAAATCCACTCGGATAGTGTTTAGACTGGGGGAAAATGTGTATTTAGTTTTAAGTGAATTTGTTGTTGTCAGAGTTAGTTCACAGGTTAGGTTCGATTCTCAGTCAAGCATACATCTATGCACTCAAACAATCACTGCGCATTCATTCCTTTTTTACATAGCTGAGGACACAGTATACATTTATACACTTTATATATTGATCAGAAGTAATTATAACTTCACACACGTCAAATCTAAAGCTTTACACAACATGGAATTTCAAAAGCATAAAACATCCAAATTATAATCCTAATCCCAGGATGATCAACTCTCTCACCTGGCCAGGTTTCCATTCACACACTCACAACACAGTTCTGCCCCAACAGTCCCTCTTGCTTACTATAGCTGGCTCCTAGAATCAGGATGTCTGGAATGTCCTTTTCACACAGGTCTGTAGAATATCACACCTAGGTGGTCAGTCGTCTGGATCTTCTGTTGCTGGCAGACTGGAAAGTGTTTTTGTGGACGTTCTACGGGGAGATGTCTCTGCTCCTCAATCTTCTTTCTTTTTCTTCTTCTCGCTTCAGTCTCTCTCCTGTCACCTCATGCCACAACCTATCTCTCCACCTTTCTTCTCACCAGTCTCTCTCACAAGCCTTTTGTTCTCTGTGTCTTAACCAGAAGTCCCCTTACACACACCTGTCTGGCTACTTTTATCCTCCTGCAGTGTGTACAATTGTATATGACGTGACCACTCATGTGACACAACATTTCCGTTGTTTTTCCAAGATAGAAAAGCACAAAACTCTTGCACACCAATTCACTATAAACTTTATATACATTTATATCTGCTTCCACCTGACAACAGCAACAAATCTTTATATTTAGATGTGATTATATTAAAGGGACTGTTTATCTCCAATTTTACTGGTTAAAATGTATAAACTCTCTTTAGTCCTGAGGTGGGAGATCTGCAACATTCCACCTTTCAATATTCAGCTTCCTCGATACTGACCAACCGCCTTAACACAAGCTCGTCCACGGTGGTGCCCCAGAACCTGTTCCTTTCCAACATCATGTGCGGACCTTACTGCTGCCCTAAGCGTTACCTAGGAGATAGGCCGCGGAGTCTTGCCTGGCTCCTCCCTCATATGGCTGCCCAGCCACCTCTATGATTTGGAGTACTCAAATTTTCCTGCTCTCTTAAGTTCAAATCCTTGATAAAGTGTGGACACATTTCTGGTATCTATTCATCTTTGTCTAACCTGCTCCTCACAAAGTTTGAGTATAGCCTAAAGGATGTTCAGCAATTCTCTGCTCCCTTGACAGATAGGTACACAACTATATATGCATGCACTCAAGGCCTGACTAAGCACATTGGGTTATGCTGCCGGTTAGGCATCTGCCTAGCACATTTGGTGTAGCGTATATGGATTTGTCCGAACGTAATGTCGCCTCCTTGAGAAACTGAAACTACCAAATTCAGAATGTTCCTACCAAATTTCCTGATTGTTCCCACAAACACTTGACAGGGGTTGGCATTCTCTGAATATAGAAAACAAATCATGAAGCTATGCCAGAAACACCACCCACAGCAGAGTACAACTCCATACCCTCCTGAGACTGAAAGATGAATACTGTAGAATACTATATGTCTTTATTTCCCGGTAAACCAGGATCACAGTGTTGGGGGACATGACTGAACTTATGCCTGATTTTATTTTCCCAGTGCTGTTTTTTCAGTCATGTTTTATGGGATCAATATTGACTGTTTGCAGCTCTGATACAGCCCTATATTGTCAGCTGGGCGAATAGCAACAACGATAAATAAATACATAATTGATAGAATACATAGATAAATAAAGGAACGACACTGTGGCAGACATGAGAATCCATTGACGTACTGGATCTGATACGGCCCTGTATGGTCAGCTGGGTTATTAGCAGCAATGATAGATAAATAAACAAATGATTACCGGTAAATAAATAACTGAATGAATGCCACTGTGGCAGACATGAGAATCCATTGACGTACTGGATCTGATACGACCCTGTATGGTCAGCTGGGTTATTAGCAGCAATGATAGATAAATAAACAAATGATTAAATAAATAACTGAATGAATGCCACTGTGGCAGACATGAGAATCCAGTGACGGGGAAGCCCATAGAGATCTTGGAGGACACAGAGGACGTGGTGGTGATCAACAAACCAGCCTCCATCCCATGTCACCCCTGTGGCAAGTTCCGCTTCAACTCCATCGTCTTCATCATGGGCAAAGAGCTGGGCTATGCCAACCTGCGCAGTGAGTGCTCTAAATTTTGAGTGTTACACTGGCTGGGGTCTGTGGATGGATGTTGCTGGTTTTGGGGAGGGGGAGGGGTTAATTTGTTTTTGTATGCATTCGTACACTGTGTGTTTGCAAGTGCATCAAGTCTTGAGCACTACATTGGGTAGGTGGGTTTGTGGGTGGATATTTTTTATGTTATTTATTTCTGTAATGTCAGTTCAAGTCAAAATTACCTTTACTGGGGAAAAATAGTAAGCTTTGTAATACTTATGTCAAGTCAAAATTATCTTTAGGTTAAAGGGGTAAGTTTTGTACTGTGTGCGTGTGTGTGAGTGCCTACATGTGCGTGTGTTAGTGTTTGATATGTTAGATGTTGACAGAAATAGGTGTTGATTACAAATGTACAGGGTGTGTACATGTATGTGTGTGTCTAGTATTATGATGATGCAGATCAAGGTGGATATTCATGGATAGATGGATGCTGACCAAGGTAGATGTTGGGACCGTGTGGTTGACATGACTGTGTGGACTGTTGTGTACAGGGTTGGAGTGGTTGTAAAAATGTGATTTGTGATTAAGATGATTTTATATTGTTTGTTGTACTGGCAACTGGAAAAGTCCTGGAGTGATAGATCATGTCATGTCAGAAATTGTTGTTGGTCTTATTCAGTATTTGTGTGGTTCTATGTAATCTTTTAAAATTATGTTCTACTTTGTAATGTTCCTTGAGCATAACTGTCTTAATGGAAGATGCAATATAAATGAAATAGTATGTTATTATTGCCAGCACTGGGGTGTGATAGGGTTGGTTAGTGGGTAGACTGGTGCATAAGCAAAAGGAGTGGGTGTGTTGGGGTCGCTGTGTGTGATTGTGTTTTGAGAGGGAATAGATGGAGTGGTAGGTGTGCAGGAGTCTTTTTTTATGTATGTTAGTATTTAAATGCATGGTGCACACACTCACACATGCAAACACATGTGTGCTCAAAAACACATATGTACAACAGTGTAAAACTGCACACACACACACATTCATGCATGATCGCACGCACACAGGCACTCACTCATTTACACACTCTCACTCACACACACACACACACACACACACACACACACACACACACACACACACACACACACACACAAATCACATGAATCTCTGTCATACTGACAACAGAACAAATAAAAAGCTGATATAGTGATAATTGATATGCAGTATATACATATTACATATTATCTGTGCTGTGCAGACATATATCGCCTGGATCGTTTAACATCCGGTGTCCTGATCTTGGGAAAAACGGCTCGTAAAACTAAGGAGCTGGAGAATCACGTTCTACATCGCCGTGTCCACAAGGAGTATGTGGCTCGTGTCGTGGGCGAGTTCCCTCCGTAAGTCCTGTGTGGCTTTGCTGTGACACACGGGTACGCGCATACATGCACAAGCGCGCATACACATACACAAGCACATGGTTATTTTGTATGTTATGAAAACAGAGGGGCATGCACGGGCAAGCACATGAGCATACACGCAAGGCTGTGCATTCACACACACTAGACACACAGAGACACACACACACACACACACGCACGCAAACGCACACACCCACACTGATCAAGGGAACTAATTTCATCTTCCAGTTCTTTGCAGCTGTTTGTGTATGCATGTGTGAGTGTGTGTGACTGCATGCACTTGTGTTTGTATGTGTGTTAGACAGTGTTTTCTTTGTGTGTGTGAGTTAAAGAGGAATATGCAAAAAAAGGATTGATCAGAACAATTTTATCAACATCTCATAAACACTAAAAACTAACATTAAAATGTAACATTTGAAATGTAACATCAGTTGACAAATTATTTGACTCTGTGTGTGTGTGTGTGCGTGCCTGTGTTGATACATGTGCAGAGAAGAGATAACAGTGGACAAACCTTTGGACTGCCTGTCGCACAAGCTGACATTGTGGCGAGTTGTGGAGAAGGGAGGTAAACCCAGTCGTACAACTTTCCAGCGGCTCAGCTACAATGGACAGACCAGTCTCGTCAAATGTGAGTATTGCTGCAGGTTTTTTCTGTTTGGGTGTGTGTGTCTCTGGACGTGTGTTGGCATGCATGTGCTTCATGCATGCCTGGATGGATGTTTATGCTTCTGTTTGCTCTGTGCCTCCCAGTATGTTTTTATGTACATGATACGTGTATGTATGATTATATGTTGAAGAAGATAGTTCCTCACAGTATGAGTATTGCATGTACACATGCATGTTTATATGATAATGGGCAAAAAGTTGTCCCAGATCAGAAGTGAACTCTCCCACCCAATCACTCTGCAGGCAATGTAAAAAAGAATGAAATTTGCCACTCAGTATGGCAGCATCTGAAAACTGCACATGATGCCCCTTTTTGTCCTAATGTATGTTGTTTTGTCCATAAAGTCTCTTTGCCACTGGGGGTCAATGAATTGTTTAACAGATGAACTGATTGTACTGCTGCTGTTAATAGGGTGTGGGTGATGTGACAACCGAATCGGGTTTGTTGCAGGCATTCCACACACAGGGAGAACTCATCAGATTCGTGTGCACTTGCAGTTCCTCGGTAAGATTTTGTGTGTGAGTATGCATACACACACACACACTGTCACAAGCAGGCATAAATACATGCACACATACACACACACAAACATATATACTTGCACATGCACTCATATAAATACACACACTCATGCATCTACCGCGCCTGCACACACACACATGCACGCATGCGAGCGTGCATGCATACATATGCACACATAAACACACAAGACGGGCAAACAATTCCTATTATATCTAGTACCGTATTTACAGAAATTCACTTAATTATTATTGTCATTTCTTCTGCGTTTGCCATATCTTTTGCTGAGCAAGACACTTTGGATGATAGGATCTACCCCATGATTGTTGATTTTTTTTTTATCTGTACGTAGGCTGCACTTGACAATAAGATGCTCTAAATTTATTGTTCAAGGTTGTCCACAGACAGCTGTCTTCAACCCGATATCAAGTCAAAGTAATGAATTAAAAAAATAGAAAGGAAAGAGGAAAAGTGGTTGTGGAGTCAACAAACAGAAAAGAGTGCGTCTGTGTGTTCAGGTCACCCCATTGTCAACGATCCTTACTACAACAGTTCAGCATGGGGACCGCAGCGAGGGAAGGGAAGCCACTGTGACGTGTCCTTTGAAGAGGTGGCCTGCCTTTGTTTGCTTTTTTTTTTTTTTTTTTTTTTTGGTGTGGGGTGGGGGGGGGGGGGGGATAGTTGACTGCATATTAATTTTGTTACCTGATGAGAAAACCCAGTCCATTCATAACTTTTTTGTCTTTTGTAATCACATCTCTCTTTTTGTTGCCTGTTTTTACTGTAAGCATCTGTCACCTCAGTATCATTATCCTCACATAAATTTTAGAAGAAAATGGTGCTCTTGTCTTTTGTTTTACTGTTTGAAAAAAGAGGCTGCAACAGTTTTTGATGATCATGTTGTAATCTGTTTTCTTTTACAAAGTTTTTGGTACTGACAACATGAGTTCAGAAGTGATGATCAGCACTTACCAGGAGACAAAAGGGAGCAAGTCATGGCTAATGACACAGATGAATGTCAGACTTCAGTTGTTAATTTTCAGCTTAATTAGAATTGATGTGTTTCTGTGCATATGTCACAGTGTGTAACAGTGCATGTGTTGGTCAAGATGCATCCCTGTGTGCTTGGGGGGGGGGGGGGGGGGGGTATGAAAGAAACAGCTGGCATGCTGTGCTCTGTATGTCTATCACATGCACTATGAGAATCATTATGCAAGAATTCCTATATTGATGCCATTCATTACTATGTCATGTAACACAGTGCTGTTTATACACCACAGCTGTGTCAGCGCATCATGAAGGAACATAATGTGGGCCTGTGGTGTGACGGAGAGAACCCGCTCTTCAGTCAGCGCCTGGCTGAGACACGCCTTTCCCAGCAGCCCCCACATCGCACCGAGGACAAGACCGCCATGCAGGAAGACAACAGCAATAACACCGACACACGTCCAGTGATGGAAGAGGAAGGGAGTGGGGACAGCAGCTATCAACCCCCTGCCAAGAGACTCTGTCGGGATTCTTCCCTCTCCCCGCTTCCTGCTGAATCCTGTGTGGGCTCTGACCCTGTGAACCCTGCCTCTGTGAACCCTGACCCTGTGAACCCTGCTTCTGTTAACCCTGCCCCCGACACGTGTGTTGATATTACCCCAGAAGTCCATGTGTGTCCTGAAACCGGTGTGAGCTGTGCACCCAAACGCGGAGAAAACTCAGATGATGGGAATGAGAAACCAGCTTCAGAGGGCTGCAACCTGATGGCAGCGGAAGAAGCAGGTGGTTGTGCAGTGAGGAAGGGAATGGTGGAGCAGAAGGGGTTCGACCCTCAACGGTGGGTGCCAGACTCGAACTGTGAGAGCTGTCGGCTCAAGTACATTGATCCTAAGCCCACCGACCTCCTCCTCTACCTTCATGCTCTGCGTTACAAGGTTGGGGGCCATAGTTTTGGTGGTGGTGGTGGTTTTTGATTTGTTTGTTTCTGTTTGTAAGCCTGTGTTTTGTGTAGTTGTATTTAGTTTTATCTCTTTCCATTCTTTTTTGACTCTGATGGTAGTCTGTGTGTGAGTGAGCTTGCATGCACACATATTTATGTGCGTGTGTTTGTGTGTGTGTATAAAATACGTATGTGCTCATGGTTGTGTGTGAATACCTTTTCTTTGCCATTGCGTGTGTGCACATATGTGTGCAAAAGTGTACTAAAGCATCATTCAGGGTGATAGTACGATTGTGAGAAAGAAACAAGATTCAAGATTCAAAAACTTTATTACTCAAGGATAAAGATTTTAGGCATCACCCAGTCTTCCAATCTGTCCTTGTGACAACAATAACAATAACAACATACGATAACGACATAAAAATAATAATTTTGTTAACACTGCTACATCCACTGCTACTACAACGAAGAATGATCACCATCATCAGAAAGAGTGAGCATGTATGTGCATCTGCATTTTAAATATATGGCCATTTAGGCAGCTACACTGTTCTGTTTTGGGGGGTAATAATACCGTCATTAATGGTTCCTAGACAGTGGGCTTAACTGTTTTGTTTTGGGTGGTAATAATACCATCATTAATGGTTCCTACATAGTGGGCTGAAGTGTTCCATTTCGGGAGGTAATAGTACCGTCATAAATGGTTCCAACACAGTGGGCTGAATGGTTCTGTTTCAGGGGGTAATAATACCGTCATTAATGGTTCCTACACAGTGGGCTGAACTGTTGCAGGGCCCAGGCTGGGACTACAGGACCAAATTACCAGACTGGGCGGCGGATGACTGGCAGGAGCCTGAGGAATACAAGAAGTACCTGCAGTGAGGTGCCTGTCCAGTGATGTCAGTGTGGATGACAACAAGATCTAATCAGATACCTGAATTTAGTTGACTCTGACTCTAGCATGTGTGAAACCAAGATCGTATTAGATACCTGCATTGAGCTGACTCTGACTCCAGTGTGGATGAAACCAAGATCTTCTTAACAGATACCTACATTGAGGTGATTATTTTTTTATTCAGTGTTGGTGAGAATGAGATTTTCTGATCAAGTGTCTGCTGTGCAGTTTCTAGTGAACTCAGTTTGGGTGTGTGACTTCAGCTGATCAGTTACCTGCAGGGAGGGAAGGGAGAGAGAAAAATGCTTGAACAATAATATTACCAATTGAGTGCACAATGTACATTCAAAAATCTATGTAAGCTGCTCTTACCAGAAGTATTGAAAGAACACAGGAAAAAAGAACGTAGGAGAGAAAAAGGAGTGGGGGGAATGATGACAAAATCAAAATGCATTGGAAACACACACACACACACACACACATGCTCACACACACATATACATGCTCATTCGCACACATACCTGCTCACACACACACACACACACACACACACACACACTTTTCTTATCTACTGTCACTCTTTGTGAACAGACGTTAGATCGATGAACAGCAACATACACACATGACAGCCCATGAAGATTTGAGAATAAGGTGCAAATACGAATTTGAAGAGAAAAGATGACACAAGAAGAAAAAGAAGAGATGGAAAGAAAAGAAGACAAAGACTCCATCTTCAGGAAGCAAGGAAGATCCTGAAAAGCAAAGTTACATAGAGGCAAAAAAGGGAAGAAGAACAACAAAATGCAGAAGAAAGGTGATCAACAATGAGCACCTTCACACACATGCAACACACATCTCTCAATCACAGAAGTCAAACAACATCAGGCAGGTCGGACTGTTCATAAACGAGTTAATGAACAAATAGGAAACAATGTCTAATTTGCCTTTAAAGTGTGAGAAGGATAACAGTGAATGCTGTTAGAATGAGGATGTTGTCACTGTGGTGGAGTGTCACTGTTGGGATGTCACAATCTTTTACTGTTGTCAGTCAGATAAAGTTCAGTTCTTGTGGCACTTTGAAGGCCATTTAATCCATCATCGATCTACATTGTTTCGCTGACGTTTGTGCAGAATGTCAACTGCTTCGAGGTTCCTGACACCATCTTGTATATTTGTTAGTTGTGGGACTGTGAGTGGAAGGAGTCTTGAAATCAGCATGTACACTTAACCAGCAGATTCCAGCAGACATTATTAACTCTACATTCACATGCACCATTGCTGAAACAACCAGTAGTTTATGCAAAACACCAATAGAGTGCATTGACAAACATATTGAGAGTCAATTTACGACAGTGCAGGTTGTGAAACATCATTATTACATGTTGACTAAAAGAAGAATCTGATATTGTTGTTACAGTATGTGATGCTAATCCATAATGAGAATGACAGAACACACGTGCAAAAAATTTTGGGTTTGATGAGAACAGTCATGTTATGTAAAGCAGTCGTCTTATGTAAAGCAGTTGTCCCTTTGACACTTCCAGCCTGAGACTAAAGAATGAGGTATACTGGACAGGCCTTAGACTCAGCTCAGAGAAGAATCAATATATCACCTGACTGAATGTGTGGACATGCATCTGTGCGTGCTTGTACATGTGTGTGTGTGAAATTTTAATGTGTGTGAAATCACATTACTCTAAATTTAATGTTTGTTGCACTTTTAAAGTGATTCAAAGTGTTTATCATCAGTGCTCGTTTTGTGAGAATGATTCTAAAGTACATCTTTATTTTCTATGTTTTTGCAAACGACTGAATGAATTAATAAATGATTGAAACTATTGTTCATTGTAGAACAATTCTGCGTCAATGGTTGTAATACCTTTATAAGTATTTTGAGTCCACGGATGCAAGACACCAGGAAAAATATGCATCCTGGACACTACAAAATGCTCCATACAGTTTTTTCAGGAAAAGGAAAACATAAGCTTCAAGTACTCGCGTGTCAGCCGTGTGTGTTGACCATGAGTTGAACACTCACTGTCACCATTCATTGCTGTGAGATAGGTCCCTCATTGCCATGAACTTTGCTGCTGCTTGCTGAAGATGTTTTTTCCACTGTTTGTGCCCAGCATCTCCCACATTCATTCGTGGGCTTTTATGTGTTTGGCTGTTTGTACCCTGCCATTTAGGCAGCCATAATCGGTTTTCACAGGTTTGTATAATGGTTATGTTCCTGCTTCCACTGAACACTGACATTAATTACTGGCTCTTAACCCTGTCGCTGCCAGGAAAATATGATTTAAGTGAAATCTATTTGCCAGGGTTTTTTCACAAAAAGCAGGTATATGTTTTCAAAAAATTCTGTGCTCTTTGTTATTGGAGAAAGACCCATAAAAGTATATATTTTCTGAAAGGTAAATGAATAAAGAATACAAAACACATTGTGTTTTCCCATTTTATATATTTTCAGTGACATGCTGTTGTTTTGAAATCAGTGTTTCGTTTTTTGTCACATTTTCAACTTGTTCATTACAAACATTAGTCAGGTAATTTGCACTAAAATATCATATTTTCTGGACAAATGGATAAGAAATGTACACACAAATTATTCAAGAACAACCACAATAAAAAAGAATTTAAAAAAGAGACATACACAATGCATTGTGATCTATGGATGTGGGGCCACACCCCCTCAGTCTCCACCCCCTCCTCTACACCCCTCTCTCACGTGGTCACTTTATTCAGTTCTCATCAGATCGCGTTGCCTTAGTGCCAAGAAAATCACTCGCACTGTGTCATGCTAAAAATTCGGTCACTTTCTGTCGTCTGCTACATGTAAAGTCGGCATCACTCACTGATAGTCATATTTTGGCCAATCTCTTCATTGCTCCCTTTATTTTCTATCAAATCGTCCTACAAAAGTTCATCACTATCTTCTTCAAATTTACACTTCAATTCTTTCTGAGCATCAGCTAAAGAAAGCAATCTTGGTTGGTTTCATGCAGCCACGATCGCATGTCTTGAGCGAGCGAGGAGAGGAGCCAGGCAAACACTGCGGCAGTAATCCAACCAAAATGTTCAAATAAAGGACTGCCTCATGATGTAGATGGGGTTTCTAGCTAAGAATAGAATCTAGAAAGATTCCCCAAGCTAAAACTACGAGTATTTTTGTCAACAAACTCATTGCAAACCAGGGAAAAGTCAGAATATTTTGATGACAAGTTATCTTGTCATTGTGGCAGTGAAGCGTATATGCTTGCACTGACGAGTTATCTCATCATACAGGCAGCCTAGGAGTTAAACATGTGTATTTTATGCCCTGCATGTGTATACACACAAACAGTTCAGTACCCTAGGACTGGAAGTCCAGTGCTCTCTCAGTTTGGCCATCGCGCCCATTGCTTGCTGCTGTAATCTTTCTTCTTTCTTCTTTGAGTGTTTCAGCTCAGTCTGAATGGTTTGTCTGTTTTGGGGGGAAATCGGGCCAGCAGGTCTGTTGCTTGGTACCACAGAATACAAATCAATTCTAAACGCACTAATATAAACAGGAGTTTTTGTTGACTGCTTTAGTGCTTTTCGGTGTGGTCATGAAACTATTGTCTATCATGCACGTTACACGTCATTTCCCCTTCTCACTGCACACAAGATAAACACCCGTTGAAAAAACGTAGGTTGTTTTGTTAGAGGGAGGCAACTGTTCAACCTTACAGTTCTTGTGTAATGATGATGAGTTATGTCCCTTCGTATGGTAACCTGCATGCACGCTTTTTTTTCCTCCCCCTTACCTGCTTTCGACCTCCTCTCTCCCTCACCCTTCCCGATATGTTCTTATTTTGCACCTCTCTCTCTCTCTCTCTCTCTCTCTCTCTCTCTCTCTCTCATACAGCCATGATTTATTACGAATATGATATTTTGATATAATTGTGTCGTTTCTTTTTCAATTTGTCTTTTCTCCTGGATTTTGTTGTTGTTATAGTTTATTCTTTTCTTCTGTTTTTCTTTCCCCTGATACCATTCTTCCCCCAGCCTTTCCTTTCGCCAATTTCAGCACCACGTAAAGATATGCGTAAAGCACACAGAGTCCCACACTGCCAGACAGACAGACGGACAAACAGGCAGACATACACGGCAGAGAGACTCTGTGTGTGTGTGTGTGTGTGTGTGTGTGTGTGTGTGTGTGTGTGCACATCAGTTTTTCCCCTGAAGACGGAATGAGCACAACAAGGCGTGGACTCCACTCCGCCCGTCACACCGGGTGAGGAGTGGACGGAAATAAGTGTGGATATAGACCCCCGTTTTCCGTGTTGACGTGGCACTGAAAGAGTTCATACTAAACACGCGGACAGATGCAGCGGACACACACGTTTTCCGTCCGTCAGTGGCCCTGACAGCGTTCTTGGAATTAAGAAAATAAAAAGATAAAAATCCACGATTTTCCCCCTCTCTGGGCCATTTATACCCCATCTTTTTCTCTTACATACATTAATTGATATATCAATGAAGGGTTTGAATATTGCCATTGATGGTTTACATGATTCTAATTTATGATTTTGGACAAAACTGATATACCCTCTGGTCTAAGCAGTAACTGAATGTTCAGAAGACTGAATACGCTAACTCTCAACAACAACAAAAAAAAAAAAAAAGCATTATTATCCCAACAGATAAAGGAAAAATAATGGACGAAAGTGACCTATCCAATTTTTAGACCAGTAACCCCGGAAGAAATTCTGATTTCAAACAAAGGAAAGAACGGTAAGCTTCTGCGGAACTCTTACTTTCAGTGTGTGTGTGTGTGCGCGTGCGCTCGTGTGTGCGTGTGTGTGTATGCGCGCGCGCGCCCGCGCCCGCGCGTCATACGTAGTGGCTTCTTATTTGAGATTTTAGTTCATTGCTCTCTGTTTCAGATTGTTGGACGGTTTAAGTTGGGTTGTTTTGTTTGTTTGTTTTTTTACTAGCTTTTGTACATGTTTGTGTTATACACCGTGTCGTATCATTTTTCCTTTATCATGTGTTTTGCAGTCATTGGAAAGGCGTTGGGAGGCGCTATATAAATTTCAACTGCTGATATAATCATTATCGACAAAAATTTCATGCAGACTGGGTGGTTGAACGAAGTGTGCACGAGGGGTATATTCCGGCCAGGAGGGGTATGGCATGACCTAGGTTGGTTAAATCCTGGGGGTTCAACGAGAGCCTTGGCTACTTTATACCCGGGGTATAAACTAGCCAGGGTGGGTTTCGGCCTGTTGCACCGGCTTTGTTAGGCCCCCAGCTTTCAGCTAATTACGGAGAACGGTAGGTCTGTCCCACGACACTCAGTTACTCAAGTCAATACCGGTCACCGGTAGACTTGTGCCGCGAAACAAATCTATACAGTTTTATTTAGACCTAGTGTCGACATTTAGTTATCCCACTGATGTTCGAGTCAGTTTAACGAGAGACTACGAACATATCATGCATGGAGTAGCCCCCCACAGCAAGTTCTCCATGGTGAATGTAAGGAACTGGGCTCCCGCAAAGGCTAAACGCCAATCCTCAACACACTCGGTTTGGGGTGAAATTTGAGCGAAGAGGGGAGGGGCGCTTACTGGCAAGGTAGAATACTGTACAGACACACTTGTGACTGTGGGTGCATGATTCACAACACAGTTCAAGTCGACGTTCAACACGTGCACGTGCAGGGAAGTATCAATTGCCGGATTTCGTTTTCTGTTGCAGTTTTTTTGTTTTTTGTTTTTGTTTGTTTGTTTGTTTTTTTGTTGTTGATTTTTAACCTGAAGAAGACCCTAAAGTTCAAAACGCCTTGCTTCCTGGGTTCGCTTTGTGCTGTAACATATGTTCGTTCTCAGTTCAATATATTCCGCACTCTTCCATTGATATCATCATCCCTGGTGGGCAGGTATGTGAAAGTAAAGGAGTTTGATACCCCCACCCCCCGTCACGCCCCCCAGACACACGCACACACACACACACACACACACACACACACACACACATCCGCCCCCAACCACCATCATGCACCCCACCCCTGTGACTGAGATTTAGATCGCCACAATGAAAAGTAAATTGTCTCTGGATCACATATTAGGAGGGGGGTGCGGGAAGAAGGAGTGGGGGATGGGTTGATTTGCTGCCATTGCCGAGATGATAACTGATGTTCACAAGGGACGAAACTGCAGTCATTTCAGGCATACTTCTGCGTTCGTGGGCTGCAGCTCCCACGATTACTCGTATGAAAACGAGTGGGCTTTTACGTGTATGACCCGGCGTTTTTACCCCGCCATGTAGGCAGCCACACTCCACTTTCGAGGGTATGCATGCTGGGTATGTTCTTGTTTCCATAACCCACCGAACACAGACATGGATTACAGGATCTTAAACGTGCGTATTTGATGTTTTGCATGCGTATACACACGAAGGGGGTTCAGGCACTAGCAGGTCTGCACTTATGTTGACCTGCAAGATCGGAAAAATCTCCACCATTTACCCACCAGGCGCCATCACCGAGATTCCTCGGCCTTGGTGGGAGGGGCAGCTAGCGAGTCATTGACTGGTAGCTGTGGGAGGGCTGCAATTACCTCGTCAGATATAGACGAGTCACTGTTGAGGAGGGTGTTGAAGTGCTCTGTCCAGCAAGGATGTCTTGCTTGTCTGTCAGGAGGGTGGTTTGGTCCAAGGCTCGGACAGGGGTTGATCCTGTGACTCTCGACCCATACACAGCTCGGAGACCATCATGGAAGGTCTTCATGTCGTGAGCATCAGCAGTGGACTGAAGCTCTTCGGACTTTCTCTCCCACCAGGTGTTCTTCATCTCACGTAGCCTCTTCTGTACGAGTTGCCTGGTTTGCAAGAACTGACCCTTCTTCCTCTGGCAGTCTTTATCGGAAATGTGATCCTGATGCTGTATATGCAGTGTGTCCAGGAGCTTGGAGATTCCAGAGTCGTTCTCGTCAAACCAGTCTTTGTGGCAAAGCCGAGTGTGTCAGCTGCTGCTGTGTACACAGCATCTGTAAAGGTGCTCCATACCTCTTCTACATCAGTCGATGCAGGAATTTCTTGGAGAGCTGCTAGGATTTTCTGTTGAAGCACGTCCTTGGTGATAGGGAGGCGGTGGATGTTCAGCTTCCTGGGGGATTTCTGCCTGGCTGGTTGGAGCTTGCGTGCAAGTCTGATGTTCATCTTGCTGCACACCAGGCGATGGTCCGATCAACAGACTGCTCCTCTCATGCAACGTGTAATGGAAACATCACCTCTGTCCCTCTGCCGGACAATCACATAGTCCAGCATGTGCCATTGCTTGGAGCGGGGGTGCATCCATGTGTTCTTGTACTTGTCCACTTGTTGGAAGAGGGTGCTGGTGATGGTCAGCCCATGCTGCGCGCAGAGCGAGAGCAAAAGCAGTCCGTTGGAGTTGCAGTTGCCAGTGCCGTGGTGTCCTAGAACTTTTTGGCCACGAGGAGAAGTCCACGCCGACGCGGGCATTGAAATCCCCAAGGATGATCAGCCTGTCCTTTCTGTCTACCGCTGAAATGGTGCGGCTGAGCTCCTCGTAGAAAGCTTCTTTGATGTCATCAGGGTTGGTCATCGTCGGGGCATAGCAGCTGATGACTGTGGAGAAGCGATCCTCGGACAGCTTCAGACGCAGTGTCATCAGCGTATCGTTTATCCCACGTGGAAGGCTGTCAAGCTGTCGTGCAAGTTTGGTTCGTATGGCAAAGCCCACCCCTGAGGTTCTTGGGGTGCCATCTGGCTTCCCAGTGCAGTAGAAGGTGTAGCCCCCTCCATCTTCCTCCAGCTGGGTTTCACCGGCAAACATGGTTTCGCTCAGGGCTGCTATGTCTACCTGGTAGCGATCAAGCATTCTAGCAATGAGCGCTGTGCGCCTTTCTGATATGTCATCTCTGTCTAAAAGGGTGCGAACATTCCAAGCACCCAGAATCAGGGCAAGACTCCTAGTTCTTTTCTTCTGTTGTTTTCGACCGCTAGTGTTGGATGTCCAAGTAGGTGCGGTTTCCTACTTGGTTCTGGGCGAGGCAGGCTTTGTTTAGGGATCCTTTTATCCCCCCTTCCCCATGTGGGGAGAGCAGTGCTGTCCCTAAAAAGGGCTGCTCTGACACTGCCAGCAGCATCCTCTGCCTGTCCCCGTTACCACTCCTCCATCGCCGCAGGGCTTGGGAAAGCTGGGTGTTGAAGGGCTAGCTCGAGGTTCCGACATTAGCCTGGTTGCCTGACCAGCACAGGTGACTTTTTTTTTTAGTGAAGAGGAGTTGTGCAGTCCCTTTCCCACTATCTCGCCTACCGATGCTCACAGTCCCACAGGTGCAGATACTGCCACGTGCAGGACGGCCTCGGCAGGTGCAGGTTTTTTCTTCGGAGTTCCGTCTCCTAGGAGGACTTCCAGCCAAGGATAAGAGCTCCCCCTGCCCTTTGGTCATCCTCTGCCGCCTTCACAGCCGTTGGGAAAGGTTTCCTCCTCCGCCTGGTCCGTCGTTGGGTGACTTCACATACGGCTGGTAGCACTGGGTTACATGGTACCCGGCAGTAGCAAGGGCTACACCCCTGACCTGACACATAACACAGAAAGGTATATAACAACATTAATACTGCCACTCAAAGACAGGCAAAGTGTCTCTGTCTCTCTGTCATACACACACACGCGCGCGCGCGCGCGAACACACACAGACACACCGTGACACACACACACACAGAGTAACGACTAACACCGCAGTTCTTTTACCTCAGTCACCCACATAATGAAATGCAATGCCGAGATACAAACTTTCAAAAGTAGTATAAAGGATAACAACACTTACGACTCACACACATCCCACCTAACCCCAACCCTCACATAAACACACCGATGCTCACATATAAAGACGGTTTGGTGAGAGAATGATAATCGATAGTTCAAAATATTGTTTGAACAAATAGGTATATGTTTTAAGATTAGACTTGACAGATTTTACAGTCAGGAGCAGTGACTGATGTTCTGTGGTAGAGATTTCCAAAACCAATAGTGATTGTGTGTAAATGTTCGGAAACCATGAGACTTGTGTCTGTAACTGACGTGAGATTTCGAACATGCGTGTGTCAGACTGATGAAGAATGCAACAAGCCATAGCGGGGTGGACTGTAAATTTTGACTGAGAAAGGTACGATGGTGTACTGAGAACCACTCAATGAATTGAAACATATACAAGCTATTTTAAATTTGGTTCTTTCATATACTGGAAGCCAGTGTAACTTACATAGAAGAGGAGTGCATGTTGGATACCTACGAGAGGCTTTCAAGATCAGACGAGCAGCTGAGTTTTGGACTTTCTTCAGAATTTCTGTGACGAAGGAGACAAATCTATTAATAACACACACACACACACACACACACACACACACACACACACACACACACACACACACACAAACTCAGTACCACTCCAGGGCCATAACTTTCACTTGTTGTATATACCTGACGCACTGTTGCAGTTATCAACTCACGTTTACTTTTAGTGTATGTCAGTGTGTGTGTGTGTGTGTGTGTGTGTGTGTGTGTGTGTGTGTGTGTGTGTGTGTGTGTGTGTGATGGTATGTGCATACGTGTTTGCCAGCATACAGTATATACTGTGTATTATTACTTTCACTTTTTTGTCTTTGACCTTTCCTTTCCTGAAGTGCTCGACTCCGAAATGGAACTGATTACTGGTGAGAATTGGTACGAGAGATTTTGCAGGATATAATTAGTGTAGTTTGTTCCTCACTCACACCTAGCTATGAGTACTGATATCAAGTATTACTCACGGGCTCAGGCTGGGTTTGCTTATCATGTACTGATGCACTTTAAAATTAACTACAGTATGTGCAGACTGAATGGAAGCGCTGGGCAGCAACTGCCATACGTGCATCATATGCTTTGTTGTATACGAAGAAAGAATAAGAAGCTGTATAATGACAAAATAAAAACGAAAGTTTCTGGGTGTGTTTGTTGCTATAATTATGATTGGTATTTTCTTCAGTCCCGAGATCTCTTCACCATTTCTGACAGATGATTACAACGAAAAAAATATATGTTTGTTTTGATCAGCATGTAGGACGTGCATTCGCGGCATGAGGGGATATTTAGAAGAATAATTACGGGGTGACACGTTTATCTTTTCTTTTCTTTAAAAAATTTTTTTTTTATTGTTATTATTTTTTTACATTTTTGAAACGACCCCTCGAGAAGAAGAAACGCAGCTTGCTAGTTTTATATAACAGGATGTAAGTGCTCTTCAAACAGTTGATCATTGAACGTATACATAAAAGGGTGATGCAAATAAATGAAATGGTGGCATTATTGTCAACAGTTAAACGCAATTTCTCAGGTTAGTTTGCCCCACAATCGTGCCCACACACACACACACACACACATGTTGACAGTGCAACCACTGAGCATGCGCACTGGCATGAAACACTGACTTAGCCGCACACGCAGCGATCTTGGGCATCCGCCATTCTGTGCAGCAATAAACGAAGAAGAAAATTGTACGAAGATGGCATCTACCAATAGCGATGACATCGCAGAACCTATTCAGGTAAAATAGAATTCGCTTTTGAACATATTTACCGCATAAAATCTTGTAGACAGTGTTTTAGATGTCGACTCTACACGCTTTGTTAGCGTCGATTCGCAGCACCGTTTTTCGGCTAAGTCCAAGATGGCGAGAGAATTTTTCTAAGTCCAAAATCACGGTAGGGTGGTTATGTTTGGACCCATCCCCCTTTCTCATAAAGCCATTTCAGACAGGAGTATGAGAGTAGATGATAGCGTGACAATATAGTTGTTACTTTTACTGTTTCAGGAAAATGGGTCCGAAGCTCCTTTGACGGATTCAGGTAAGAAAAACTTCTTTGTTGGTTGTTTTTCGCGATTGGTCTGTCTCTCGTCAGTGCGCTGAGGCACATACACACTGAGTGAGACTGAGAGAGAGTACGTGGCCGCAACTCGGTATGTCCCGAACATGGGGTCATTGGCCTAGAAGCAGACAGCTCAGAGGGGATGCTATAAGCCAGTTTACACGCGTGACACTGGATTTACAACCAACTGAGTGACCCTTCTTCAATAGATACCTTCTGTTTTTTTCTCTCTCTTTTTTTTTTCTTCTTCTAAAACCCGAATTAATGTGTGTTTTCTGTCTCTTTAATGCAGTTAGTTGATTGTGTCAGGAAGTTGAAGAAGTGAAGAACTGATCACATTAACTTCTTCAAGTTCTTAGAGTAATTAATTAAAATAGTAATTAACTATGGTTTGACTTGGCCAGATTGAATAATCAGTTAATCATAATTTATTCATCTTTGATATTGAAATGAGTTCAGTCAATTTTGATGTTAAAAAAACACAAAAAACAAACAGACAAACAAAACAACAACAACAACAACACAATTTTGTTGTTGATGTTGTCATATCAACGTCAGCATCCGCATCATCATCATCATTTATATTAACTTTGCTGTTTTATTCCTGTTACTGTTATTGTTGTTGTTATGTTTTATTTATTTTATACTGTATTGTATTTAAAGTAATAATAATGATTTAATTAAACAGATACATTATAGTATAATATAGACATGTTAACAGCAACAATAATAAAAATTAAAAGGAATAAAGCTTCATTAAGCAATATTGATAATGATGCAGGTGATACTGATAATGATGTTATTATGATCTGTTGATGTTTATGTATGGTAATACCACCTCCCTAAATAACAATGCAATTTTATTATCTGCAAAAACAGAAGCTTCTTCAATGATTTTTTTAATGAATAAATTTGTTTCAGTATCAGATAATTATTAATTACAATTCACAGATTAATCAACTGTAATGAAACAGTAGTTATGATGATAATCATTGATTCATGATATCATTATCATTGATAAAAAGCTGATATTATGTTGTTTTGATGTTGTTGTTGTTTGTTGTTTTTTTCTTAATTAATCAAGGTTATCAAGCAGCAGTTAACATGATAATCATTGATCTGTTGATGAAAATCATTTATTACCTCTCTCTCTCTAAACACACACACACTCCTTTTTTTCTTCTTTCTTTTTCTTTCGGATGAATTATTCAAGCATAATAAAACAGTAGTTAACACAATATTTATTAATACTTATAGATAAAAAGCATATATTATAATTTATATCATGGTGTTCTTTTGATTAATCAGTCAAGCATAATTAAACAGTAGTTAACATGATAATCATTGATTCATAGATAAAAAGCAGATTGTTTTTTTTTCCATTAATTAATGAAGCATGATCAAACAGTAGTTACAAGATAATCATTGATATATAGGTAAAAAGCAGATACTAGATAGTGGTATCAACACATGGAAAAAACCTGAAAAGCTGTATTTTACTTGTTTATTATTTTAATTTGTTGAATTATTTCTGTTTCCTTTCTTTTCATTTTTTTCTCAAGGATTGTTAGATTTTTGTTTTTGTTTGTGGAAAACTACTGTTACTACATAAATTTTTTTTTTTTTTTTTTTTTTTTTTTTTTTTTACTATTCAAGCTTTCTTAGATTTAAATACCTGGCACATCAGTAATTACAGCAGATAAGCGAGCACAGTGTCTTCTGACTAGTCCAACATATTGGAGAAAGAAATTCATGTCTACTGTGCATTTAAGAAACAAAATCCATGGCAGATTTTGATGCAACCCTTAGCTGACATTACAATCATTACAAAATGTGCAGTGATGGCCTAGAGGTAACGCGTCCGCCTAGGAAGCGAGAGAATCTGAGCGCGCTGGTTCGAATCACGGCTCAGCCGCCGATATTTTCTCCCCCTCCACTAGACCTTGAGTGGTGGTCTGGACGCTAGTCATTCGGATGAGACGATAAACCGAGGTCCCGTGTGCAGCACGCACTTAGCGCACGTAAAAGAACCCACGGCAACAAAAGGGTTGTTCCTGACAAAATTCTGTAGAAAAATCCACGTCAATAGGAAAAATACAAAAAAATGGGTGGCGCTGTAGTATAGCGACGCGCTCTCCCTGGGGAGAGCAGCCCGAATTTCACACAGAGAAATCTGTTGTGATAAAAAGAAATACAAATACAAAATCTCTATAACAAAGGAATAAGAAAATGTTGATACTACGGGTAAATGCTCCGGCATTAGTCAATGCATGAGGCAGTCAAGGAGATCCACAGTCAACTATGCTATCAAGTTTCTGCTCTCACCCCATCATCTGTCCACAAGTGTGAGGTTTCTCTCCACTGTTTGCCACCAGTTCATTTTGGGTCATCCCCTCTTTCTCCAACCTGCAGGTTTTCAATTCACAACTTGGCATGCAATTCTTGGTGCAGTGTCACAAGCAACTTTTCACTCAAAAGTTCTGGCCAGCTCTCTCACACTTCTTTCTCCTTCACGAAAACAAAAGCCTGGAATAAACTTACAATAAAGAATTTACTCCAAATTTTTCAACTTGAATAACACACAGTGACACACATCACAACAAGACCAGAGTATTTCTCAGCAGTCTGACAGACAAATAAAGAAAAGTCTTTCACTTTCCTTTTTACAGAAGATCACACACACACACCCACACACCACACCACAAACTACTTTCCCATCTGTAACCCCTTGTAGAATAATTATAAGGTTTTTGTTTTTTCTGCAATACTCAAAGTAGGGTGGAATGGTGGTGTCATCACCTTACTAATTCCATTGAGTCTCAGGTGGTCTGGGGGGAAAAACTGCTGTGGTTGTAGTCCTTTGGGATTGACACCCATCAGCAATGCTCAGGTACCCCAGGTCGGGACGGTGAAACAGGGTCACTCACAAAGTGGGTGACATCAGGTTGTCTTAAACTTAAAGGGAGAGTGGAGTCCCCTAGCAACAAAGCCTAAAGTCTGCGCATACATTTCTACCACGCAATCCACAAAATCCTGGCCAAATGATTCCATTGCCACCCTCCATCATGGGACAGAAGAGCAATCAAATGGCTGTACACTATATTATCAAGTACAATATCAACTCCTTTACTGCCTTTACAGGTTACAGGTAAAACAATCAGAGCAAATTCATATAACTGAACTATTTTTCATACCTCTTGTTCTGTTTTTCAACAAAGTGGTCAATTCAGCAAAAACTGAAATATTCTGGTTTAACCTTAATTCAAAACATTGAGAATTTCACAAAGTAATTAATAAACCCACTGAAAATGATTTCCAGAGCAAATGTAATTATGTACTTCACATTTATTTCCACAGTACTAAACTGGAAGTAATAAATAAATTAAGTAATTCTCAAAACATTAGGTAATGAATACTAAATGGTAAATTGAGAGTGAAGTATCAGTAATACCAAATTAGCACACAGAGAACAAGAATAAGACATTCTTCCCAAAATCCCTGTAACAGTTCCACAAGAACTAGTAGTGTTTCAAACTAGAAAATAAATGTCTATGATGAAAATCTGAAATAACATACATAACATGACACAATAAAAATTCAGGTCACAAACATTTGGAGAGCCAGTACCTATTCCCTGTTCAGTATTGAAGCAGAAATACAACAAACTGACAGGTAAGTATACCTGTGTTATGACAGTGAATAAATACCTCAACGAGCTATAGATTTGGGTCAAAATACTGGCAGTTTCCAGCAGCAACCTGTATGTTGTCACACTGACAGATTTCAGTCTAAGCACTCATCCTCATGGACCACAAGCTGACTCTTGTTTTTGACCTGGTCAAGTCTCTTGCTCCATTGACCGACTGATCGAGCACTACTCTCATCCTCATGGACTACAAGCTGACTCTTGTTTTTGACCTGGCCAAGTTTCTTGCTCCATTGACCGACTGATCGAGCACTACTGACCAAGAAAACTCCTCAACTGGTCAGAAAACTCATTGAACACTGAACTGAGCCTCATGCTGTACCAGTGCAACATGTGCATTACACAGACTCCACACAACCAGTGCAACATGTGCACTACACAGACTCCACACAACCAGTGCAACATGTGCATTACACAGACTCCACACAACCAGTGCAACATGTGCATTACACAGACTCCACACAAGCAGCATGTAAAGGAAGAGTGCCTGAGCAGGTCTACACTCTAACAAACAGCATTCATATTCAACATGGACACACATGCACACACATATAAGATAGAACCCTTAAATGATAATAATAATAATAATAATGACATTTGATATGCCCAGTCTAATGAAACAAAAGCCCTGGGCGTTAATGAAAAGTACAATGATGTATGCATACTAAAAACACACGAGTACACCCACACGCACAAATCCTCATGCTCCAACTGCAACCCACATACCCACACCCACTCCACACAAGATGTAGACACACGCATGCGTGCGCTCAAGCACAACTTGGCTGTTCAAGGCATAAGAACATGTGTATGTTTGAAATAGTAAAAAATAGTAGAAGTTAAAAAATAAAATAAAAAAGACTAAAACATAAAAGTGAAGACAAGGAGTTATTTACTGATTTGAATGGCTGGAAATAAATGAGTTTTTAAAAAGGCTTTGAAAGAAGGGTAAGAAACAGCATGACGGACAGGAAACAGGAGTGAGTTCCATGTGGAGGAAGCCTGGAAAGAGAAAGTGTGTTTTCCATGTGATCTGATTCTGTAGGATGGAATTTTTAAGAGACGGCCATCACCTGATGACCGGAGCAGGCGAGATGGAGAAAGGTAATACAGAAGCTCAGAAAAGTAAGGAGACATGCCAATCATAAATTTGTAGCACATGAGAGAGAGTTAATACTGTATTCTTTTCTCAGTAGGTAACCAGTGGAGGGAATGAAGGAGAGGAGTGATATGAGCTGATTTGGGAGAACAGAAGATAAGCCATGCAGCATGGTTTTGGACTCTCTGAAGTCTGAATAACAAGTAGTTGGGGCATCCAGCGAGCAAAGAATTACAGCAGTCAAGCCTAGATAGGACCAGGGAACAGACAAGGATTTTTGTCTGAAATAAGTGGGGAGCCTCAGTATATGTCCCAGTGAGGAGACACCATTTGCAGATGATGGTTGACCTGAGAGGCCAGTGGGATCTCTCTCAGACCTTCATTTGAAAAAAATATCATGCCATTTCATGCCTATGATCTTACATAGGCATTTTATGTCAAAGGCATCAGAGTTTTTTCTCCTGTAAGGTCTTAAGTTGCCAAGATTCTCAGGAGCAGAGGAATGTGGATTGAAAATTTGATTTACAGTCTCCTCTCAAATAGTCTGGGGGAAAATTTCTTGCTGCTCCCTATTTCGTTCAATATATTAAATGCTGCTGTCGCCTTTCCAATCCAGCATTTCAGTTCATGGTCAAAGTTGCTGTTGCTGCTGCTGAGAACTGCTGAAGTAAGTGACGTGCTTTGTCAATTTTTTTTTCTGGTCTATAAAGATGTCTGTTGGTGATGTTCACCACTCATAAGGGTCTTAGTCTTCTTGGCACTGTTTCCGGCATAGCTGCTGATCTCACCCATAAGAAGCTGATTCAAAGTCTTTGGTGTTGTTTGTGAGGGAAGTCATGTCATCAGCAAAGTATTGATCCTCAGTCCACTAGCTCCTTTCCCCTGGAGTTTCATGCTTCAGCACCCAGTCAAGTGTGAAGAGGATTGCGGAGAAGATACACCCTTGTCTGACACTAGGAAGCACTTAAAACCAATCACATAGTCATAATATATCCTGACTCAGCACTTGGAGTTGTAAATCTGCTCTGTGGCTGATGTGGCTTTCTCTGTGATGCCATTGTACTTCAAGATCTTCCAAGGTATGGTCTGCTGACTATTGAAGGCTTTGCTGAAGTCTGTGAAGCTGACAAGGGATACCTGGTATTCTTCACACTTCTCTATGATCTGTCTCAGCATGAAGATCTGTTCACTGTGTCATGCATTTGGTTGAGAATGGTCTGGCAGTAGACTTTCCCTGGTATTGACAGTGGAGTTACTCTACTTCAGTTTTGAGACTCAGAGAGGTTACCCTTCTTTGGGATGCAGACCATGTCATCATTCTTCCAGCCCTCTGGGACAATATTGGAATTCCTCACCTAATTGCAGAGACTGCTCATCCAAGACGATTCAGTCCCCGCCACCATTGAGCATCTTTGCTGCTATTGAACCCAGGGAATTTGTTGTTCCTGTGTGTCTTGATTGCTTTTCTGATTTCATCCTATGTCAAATAATGGTGTATTTAAGGAGCAGATGAAGCAGATCTTCAATCTCAGTTTGGATGGGAGATTATGGTCCGTTGAGAACCTCTGACATTTTTAGCTAATCGTTCAAGCTTGTCCTCGCCCTTTGAAAGAATTGTGCCATCTGTTGCCATCACTGATCCTGAGCCTGTTTGCAGGGTATCAGAAATCATTTTCGCAATCAGGCAGGCAGCTCACATGTCATTGGGTGTGTTGCTTCCTGTGCATCTTCAGCTTGTTTGTTCAGCCATTTCCTCTTGTCTCTCTGATGACTTCCTCTCTTTGTTCATTTCAGTGTACTCCTTGTTTTGTGGGAGGCACAGAGGTGTCCTTTCTGCTCTGCTATCAGTTTCCTAGTATGGTCACCGATCTGTCCTGTGTGTGTGTGTGTGTGTGTGTGTGTGTGTGTGTGGACTGATGGCACTGGGGCTGTGATAGTTCAAACCTTGATGTACAGCATTAAAATGTACAATGCTTCATTTCATTCTAGTTTTGATCTGGCTAGAAATACTGGCTAGAACATAGCAGACAGCTGGTTGGAAATGAGAGAACAGATTCATTCATAGAGGTTATGTTCTTTCTCTTGAAAGTTTAGTCCTATAAAACATGTATCAGTTTATTGTTGTTTTTCATTTCACAACCCTTTGCTTGACTCTTGTAACCTTCATCAATGATACTTTTCTAAAGTTCAGGCCATTGTCGCAAATTTTTGAACAACAGATGATTGGGGTGGAAGTCTGACACATTAACTACTTACATTGTGGTCACAACAGATTTTTATGTGTGAAAATCAGGCTGTAGTCATCAGAATCAAGAATTACATGTCTCAGTCAGCTAATGTCAGTCTGTAGTCAGAGCTTAAAATGACATGCATTAATCAATGAACAGGTGTAATCAGCACCTGTAATTACATAAATCAGTCAGCAGAAGTCTGTGTAATCAGAACCTTGCAATATATACATCACTGAGATAAAATGAATGTGTAATCAGAACCTAAATCAACTTAAAAAGATAATTGAACAGAAATCAGTGAAGAGAGTTCAATGTTCACATGTAAATGTCAGTCAGCTGAAGTCAGCTTACAGTCTGAGTGAAATATACATTCATATGCCCTTGTTTTAGGTTTGTAAAATGAAAACCATTTGAAAATATTTATGAATAATGTATCAGAATCAAGATTTTAATCCATTCATGATTTTTTTTCCTTCTGCATTTGTTGACTGCAATTTCCATGTTCAGTTGTGTATAAGTGTTGTTTTTTACTTGAATGGCCTGTTTTATACAGTCGTTTAAGCAGCCATACATGGTTTTTGGAGGGTGGAGTGGTTGGCAGGGTGGATATGCTGTATATGTTCATATTTTCACAATATCGGTGATGATATGGATTACAGGATCTTAAATGTGTGTATTTGATCTTTGGCATGTGTACAAGGTACTTATAGTTATGCATCAGCATAAGACTTCGTTGACATAGGAGATAGGAAAACACACACACACACACACACACACATACACATGCACACACACACACACACACACACACTCCACACAGAGTCACTCACAGCACATGCATGCTTATAATACCCACACATAAATCACCTCTTCATGCAGACTTTTTGCCCTGTTTGCTGACAGGAGAGGAAAGAAACGGTGGGAATGACATGCTGTCCCCACACATCGATCTAAAAGTCAAGATGGCAACATCGAGCCATCAACAGAACGGCCTCCCCAACCATGTCCTTAATGATGGGGGAGATGGCAAGTTCAAGTCTCCTGGTGCCTCTCCAACCAAGAACCACCACTCCTCCTCATCACAACACCACAAGGAACGCTCCAAAGACCACAAAGAACGTCCCAAAGACAGCAAGAACCATGAACACAAAGACCGCTCCAAAGACGGCAAACAACATGGGTCCTCCTCTTCTTCTTCCTCCAAGCATAAGGAAGGCTCTTCTTCCTCTTCGAAGCACCGTGATGGTTCATCATCATCGTCATCCAAATCCAGCTCCAGCAAGGAGAAGGAGGCCTCAAAACATTCCTCCAGCTCGCACCACAGCTCCAGCTCAAAATCTAAAGAATCCTCATCTTCATCTTCCTCTAGCAAGCGCAAGGAGGGGTCATCATCGTCGTCATCCTCAAAACATAAGGAGGGGTCCTCCTCTTCCTCCTCCCACAAGGACAAATCCTCCTCCTCTTCCCCCTCCAAGTCAAAGGAGAGTAGCAGCAGCCATTCCAAGGAGAAATCGTCAGATCACAAGCATTCCTCCTCCTCCTCTTCTGGGGACAAGCACAAGTCCAGCAGCTCTGACAGACATGGGGACAAGTCCAGGGACCACAAGACATCGTCCTCTAGCAAGTCATCCTCATCGTCCTCTTCAGACAAACACAGGTCAGTTGGTTAATAACTAGGTCAGTCATGACCTCATTCTGTTTATTGTTGTTTTTGTTCTTGTATCAGAGTCAGAACTTGGCAATGACATTTTATTCAGTATATAGTTTTCTTCTTTTTCACCTCCTTTTGTGTATTTGTAGGCTGCAACTCACACACTTATTAATTTCAAAAGATCAGACTGTTTGTGCAGATCCAAAGAAAGCAGCTCTCATGTGAAGAAGGAGAAAGAATCAAGCAGCTCATCAGTGGTGAAGAAGGAAAAAGACTCCAGCGGTTCTTCTGCAGAGAAGAAAGAAAAAGACTCAAGCAGCTCTTCCAGTGTAAAGAAGGAGCGCGACTCTGCAGGCGATTCTCCTGTGAAGAAAGAAAAAGAGGCCAACAATTTGACTGCAAGAAAGCAGCACAACTCGAAGAACAGCCATGGGAACAAGGTGGATGATATTAACAGTATGGATTGCCACCCTGTGGTGAAGGAGGAGCCCAGCTCCCCCAGCAAGAGCTCCCAGAGTTCCTCACCCAGGAAGGACATGTCCTTGACCAAGTTGCCTGTCAAAGAGGTCAAGAAGGAGATCAAGAAAGAGCCTGTGGGCAGTGATGAAGATGAAACTCCATTGGTGAGACTTCACTACTCTTATTTATTCTTTTCTTTCTCATGTATAGAGCTTAAGGTAGTTATATAATTCTCCATCTTCTGTTAAAGTGTTTACATATGTGCAAGGCCTGACCAGCATGAGTTTATGCATAGGACAGGCATCTGCATCTCCCCAGCTTTCCTCTCTCTCCTTTTTCCAAAGCAGGTGTGATGTGACACATATGGATTGGTCTCCACGATTAGACACCTTCTTGAAACAAACTGAAACTGTTCAAATGTTGACATTAATTGATTAAATGATTTATCCTATTTGAACAGCTTGAGTGTGCAGTGTTGTGACTGACTGTGCTATAACAGTTTAGGGCATTTACACTGTTGTAGCAGTTTGCAGTATTGTCACTGACAGTGTTATACATGTAACAGGATACAATGTTTTCACTGACAGATATCGCTTTTTTTGTTGATTTTCACCAATTATATTCCAGTCTGTACGAATGAAGACGAAACGTGTAAAGGCAGAATCAGAAGATGATGACGATGAGCCTTTGTCCTCAAGGTATGTTGGATGGTGTTTGTATTCAATCACTTTAACAACAGCCTGAAAAAGAAAAACAAAAAGAACAGTTACAGTTAAACAGTGAGACAGTACTCATCTATAAAATAAAAGTATAGTGTTAACACTGTGCACCATGTAATTATTTTTATAATACACAAAAATGGAAGAAAATTAAAGTCGAAATGGTATTCATGCACACACATTGACACAGAGATACACACAAGCTGCCACTATCATTGCCTTCTCCAAAACACTGGACCCACATATCATGACAGGAAACACAAGCATACATGTATGCACGTGTGCACAAACACACACACACACACACACACTCACACACACACACACACACTCACACACACACACTATAGCACACCCATTCATGAGGAACAAACACCTTTCTAAATCACAGCCATGTATTTGCATCTGCTTATTGTATCACAGATGTGCATCATATTTGTAAGTACAACCCATCATAATACAACTTTGTCCAAACTTCTTGTGCCTTGTTCCAGAATTACTGTCAGACTTCCAACAGTGTTACATTCATGTCTGAGGCATGTTGAAAAGTGCGTATCATTTCAACATCCATGTGATGTGGCTTGTTAGTCCTATGATGTTTCTGGAAGAATGTTGCAGAAACTGAGAGTATTTGAAGACAATGACAATAAACAGTTGATAATGATGGTGTGGTTTGGGGACAGGATGGACAAGGTGAAGAAGAGGAAGGTTGAGGAAAAACCTAAACCCCAAAAGAGGAAGTATGAGGAAGAGGAGGAAGAGGAGGAAGTCAAGCCACCCAAAGTAATTTTCTTACTGCTGTCTGATTCTCGTCTGTACACCTTTCCAGATTAATTCAGCGTGTGTCGTTGTTTGCTGGGTTTATGCTTTTCCTTGTACTGATTGTCTGCTCATTTTTCTCTGCCACTCTTTCTATTGTTGGTAAATCTCATTGACTTTCTGGTACTACCAAACTTATTTCATGTTTTTCTGTTCTTTGTTAAACAGTGAACAAGTACCGTAACTTTTGCTGTTTTAGAATTAAATGAAAGAAATGTATACCACTCTGAGCCAATTATATTAGCACTGCCTGTCAGCTTGCACACCTTTGGGTAAAAATTTTTAAAAAAAAACCATTGAGAAAGAAATAAACCAGAAATGTTACACACACACACACACACACACACACACACACACACACACACACACAATTTTAGATTATCTATATCTGTTTTTGATTAATCTCACATGGGTACACAGCAACAACAAGAGGAACACATATGCAAACATAAATTTGTATTTATTCAATGCTTGACAATATCTATAGGTTCTGAATATGCGGAGGTTTGTTATGTCTTTTTTTTTTCTTTTTCTTTTTCTTTAAGTACACAAGTTTCTGAATGTATGAATTATTCAATAGTTAATGTTCTTTGTCTCATTACTGAATTTTCTTTCATTCCATTTTTTCAATTTCAGTCACCCTTTTTATGCTTCTGTCAGCCTCAAGTGTGAATGTTGTATTTTATATTGGCTGTTTTGTTTGTCATAACAGTCACAGACCATGTGATCATTCAGTTAATTGTAGAGCAACAATCACTGACCATGTGATTATTCAGTCAGTTGTAGAGCAAGAATTTTTTTATTCTTCTCTAATCTGGTGTCCATGGTAACATTTGCAGGCTAAGAAGGGAAAGGAAGAGGGAGGGAAGGCGGGGGCAGGACGTGGGAAAAAGGAGGAGGACAACCAGGTGTGGCGATGGTGGGAGGAAGAGAAACGTGATGATGGGGTGAAGTGGACCTTCCTTGAACACCAGGGCCCTGTGTTCGCTCCCCCCTACGAACCCTTGCCCAAAGACATCAAGTTTTACTATGATGGTGGGTCATGGGCGGGCAACCCTTACAGCTGGACAGTGCAATATGTAGTGATTTGATTGTTTTTTGTCATCTTTTCCATTTCTTGTTGAATTGTTTTATGACTGGATTAGAGTTTCATTAAATGGTACTTTTGTTGTCATTAATTTCATTGGTTCAGTATGAAGATAGAATCAGAATGGCTAAAAGACAGTAATTATCACACAAGTTGGTACTGAATTCCTTCTTTAAAATTTCCAATGTCAAAATGTAAATCATAGTAATTGACATGATGTTTAAGAGCTGTGCCTTTATTTACCAGCAAGCAAACTTCAGGTGAAGATTACGCTAATCTAAAGTACAGTAAAATGGAGAAAGCTTATGCCACCTATCCCCCAACTCTCCCATTAAAAGAAAACAACACACAACTCCCCACCACTGACACCAGAAAGGACCCAGAAGAAAACACAAATCTAGATTAAATTCTTATCAGCTGTATTTACATACAACTGATGAGGACAGAGCCATAACTAAGTCAGTTGAATACATGTTACAAACACACACACACACACACACACACACACACACACACACACACACATTATCAGTGTTGGTCAGACTTCACCAGGATGCCATGCCTGGCTTTCTCTCAGTGTTTTACTGTCTTATTGATTGTTACTGTCCATGTTGGAATTTCACTTGTCCATGGGCAGCATTGTTATCTGACTTATCTGCTCCTGAGGTCACCAGGCGATGTCCACAGTTGTGTCCAGAGGAAAACTTCCATAGATAGCTATTTGCTTAGCATTATTTTTATCAGCCAGAAGATGTGGCGGGTCAAGTATATGAGAAACCCAAAGCTATGTAACAACCCTCTTATCTCTCATTGTGTCTGAAGATAACCTTGGCCCAGTCTTCTCTTGTGAAAAAGATTCTTTGACCTTTTGAAGGCCTACAGTTTGTTGTTATGGATAATAAAGTTGTGACTGTCCATGTTTGCGGTATATTTTGAACACTTAAAAAAAAAAAAATATCACAAAAACCATTTGAAAATGACCTTTTCATTTATGTATGATGTGAGATTTTTATTAAAAGATAATGAGGAAAAAGAAACAGCAGGTGCACACACTAAAGACAGAGTAATGTTTTAAATACATTGAAATGAAAATACCAAATATTGTATAATATAAGAAATAATGAATTCTCTGAAATGGACACATTGCCACATTTATCAGCAGAAAAGTATGTTGTTTTTTCTCACTCATTTGTTTCATCTGTCTTGTCTCACTGTCTGTCCTTTTCTCTCTTTCTCAGCCCCAATGAAACTTTTGCTTTTTATTTTGTTTTTTCATAAGTCGTAGCATCTTTGTATTTACATACATTGTCTGCCTGTTTTAGAATCTCCATATAGTCCCAGTACACAATCAACATCTTTAAATGGTTCTCCCTCCCATTTCTCTCCTGAAGCATTTGGAAGAATCCCAAAAAACATTGAGTTCATGCATAGGTCAGGAATCTGCCTTTTTTCTTTTCTTCTTTTTGGGAGATGTAGCATATATGGATGTTTCCATGAAACTGAAACTTCTACTTCTGTGTGTGCGACTCTCGCACTTACTTGTACGAATGAGTGGGCCTTTTGTATGATGTATGACTGTTTTTACCCCACCATGCATGCAGCTGTACTCATGTTTTAGGGCTGTGCAAACTGATTGTTTCTTGTTTCCATAGCCCACTGACTGATGACATACATTGTAGAATTCATAACTTGCGTATGTGATCCTTTGCATGCATGTGTACACAAAGGAAAGGGTGTTTAGGCACTGGCTGACCTGTGCATCTTTTGAACTGGAGATTGATAAAAAAAAATCCAACCTTTTACTCACCAGGTGTTGTGACTGGGATTTGAACACAGGACCCTTAGATTGAAAGTTGAATGCTTTAAGCACTTAGCTGTTAATTACACCCATTCAGAAAGTGAAAGTGTGGTTGACTGTGGACAGGCAAGCCCATGCCTTTGAAGCAAGACACGGAGGAAGTTACCACCTTCTATGCCAAGATGTTGGATCACGAGTACACCGGCAGGGAAGTCTTCAACCAGAACTTCTTCAAGGACTGGCGCAAGGTAAGGGGCTGAGCCTCTGGCTGCTTTCCAGTCACACTTCAGTGGGGCAGATGGGGAGGAGGTGAACAGTAAGATGCTGATAGGAGGAGAGGGTGCTCTGTGAAAGAGTAAAGACATCACGCTGAGGTTGGGTGAAAGATGTCTTTGACTGGTGTACTTCGAGTGTGCACAGAAAAAAAAATCAAATTTTGCAAAGCCTTTTTTTTTAATTAAAAAAACCCCCCAAAAACACAATAAACAACTTGAATAGCACAGAGTGTACTTTCTGTGTGTCTGACAACCTGATCCACCCCCTCACACTGGTGCCCTGTATTATTCTGTGTCTAAATTTATATAGATAAATAGATAGGTATGTAGATGCATGGATACACATTCAGCATGTTGTTACCTTTCAGCTGCTAGTTAGTGTGTACTTATTTTTGATGTTGGCCAACTTTAGTAAAAGCTATGATTAACACTGAACAAAATCTGTCTTTAAAAAAAAAAGTGCACAGGACAAGATTGTCATGTTCACATTAGTATAACTTAACAGCGTGTAATGTTCATTCTTTGGAATGTGCACCATTACACTTTTTTAGCAAACAAGAATGAAAACAGAATGTCGTTTTGCTTCAGGGTCCAGATAATTTTTAGACTACTTCTTGTTGAAATCAATGATTCACAGAAGTTCCAACAAGATATCTGCATTTTGTAAATATTCAGTATAACTTTGTGCCAATGGTCACAAAAAAGAAGAAATGTATGTGTACATGTACATTGTGTGTGTTTGTGTGTATGTTGTGTATGCTGTGTGTATGTGTACATCGTGTATTGTGCATATGTGTAATTGTGTGTGTGTGTGTGTGTTTGTGCCAGGTGATGACAAAAGAGGAAAAGGAAATCATCACAGACCTAAGGAAGTGCAACTTCACGGAGATCAATGAGTATTTCAAGGTGAAGAATGAGCAGCGCAAGAACATGTCCAAGGAAGAGAAGCAGGTTGGTAGGCTCTGTGTATGTGGTGTGTGTGTGTTTGTCTATGTGTGTGTGCGCACGCGTGTCATCGTGTGTACTTGCATGCAGCAAGTCAGTGGTGGTGGTGAGTCATGTTTTTGTTCTTTCTGCACCTTCATTGATAGTCTCAGCCTTATTTGTTTGTATCTGTTGTAACTGTCCAAACTATGTCGCTTACTGCAATCACCTCACAGGCATATATTTCCTTTCTCCTCTTGCATTGAGCTTTTTAATCATAAGGGAAAAGCGTGGTATGAATCAAATCTGTTACTGTTATGTTGCATTCATGTGCCTGTCCAGGGTGCTTGTGAGTAATACTCATGGATTTTAATGATAATAATAATGATAATAAAAAATGGGCATTTGTATAGTGATTACCCTGTGGCAATAAGCTCGTTTAACAATATATGTGGCATGATTAAGGTACTAGAATATGAAAAATATTAAAGATTCAAACTTGCTTAAAATATTGTATGAAAACAGTGTAACATCACTAACAGCACACACACCTCTTCCACCTCACCCTCCTCCCAGATGTACACACATGTACACACTACACACACACACACACACACACACACACACACACACACACACACACACACAACACAGTTTTGAGCAAACGACATTTGTGTGTATAGATCCAGAAGAAGAAGAACGAGGAGATAACCAACCAGTATGGCTTCTGCACCATTGATGGCCACAAGGAGAAGATTGGAAACTTTAAGATCGAGCCTCCAGGTCTGTTTCGGGGCCGTGGGGACCACCCCAAACAGGGCATGCTGAAACGCCGGGTCATGCCTGAGGATGTCATCATCAACTGCAGCAAGTCAGTGGTGGTGTGGTGTATGCTTTTGTCAGTTTGTGTGTATTGTGGGGTGGGAGGTGTATTTGTGGATGTGTGTGCATGGGGAATGGGGGTGGGTGGGTGTCAGTGTGAATGTGTTGGTTGTAAGTGTATATAGATGTGTGTATGCTTGTGTAGGATTGTGTGTGTTTGGTTTGAATGTATGTATGTGTGTAGTGTTTATTTGTGTGTGTGTGTATGAATGTGGATGTTTGTGTGTGTGTAGAGCCGTGTGTTAAGTGTTTGTGCATGTGTGTGTAGACAATGATATAATAATAATGGATACTTATATAGCACACTATCCAGAAATCTGCTCTAGGTGCTTTACAAAAACGCTTTTGTTAACATAAAACATTACATCTATGTTACATACACACACCAAAATGTGACTACACACACACACACACACACACACACACACACACACACACACTGCATACATACATTTTAACATACATGTGTATCTAACAGCTACCCTAACACATATGCACACATAGGTAGGCACAAACTTACATAAACACACACACACACACAATACACATTCATATACATGCATGTAGTTATGTACACATACATACGTATACACACATAGTCAAGCACAGCTAACGCAAAGGAAGTGGACCTGCCACAATTGAACTTATTGCTGAGGGAAATGGTGAGTTTTGAGAAAAGAAAACGAACTGTGTCCATAGGTCTTACTTCTGACGTGAGGTATCCTGAGAAGTCGAGTATCAGAGGAAGAACGGAGCTGGTGAGACAGGGTATAGATATGGAGGAGTCCAGAAAGATACTTGGGGCTAGATCCATTGACTGCAGAAAAGGTCAGAGTGGATAGCTTATAGTCTGTTCGATCAGAAACAGGCAACCAGTGGAGAGACTGAAGGAGAGGAGAAACACGGTCAAATTTAGAAGCTCTGCAAATGAGTCTGGCAGCGTTATTCTGAATTTGTTGGAAACTGTCTAACAGATATTTGGGAAGGCCGGCCAAAAGAGAGTTGCAGTAATCCAGTCTTGAGAGAACCAGAGAGCATACAAATGTCTTGGTTGCATCGGTTGAGAGGTAGTGGTGGATAGAGCTGATTCTACGCAGTTCCAAATAGGCAACTTTACAGATATTCAAAATGTGCTGTTGGAAGGAAAGAGACTGGTCTAGGATTACACCAAGACTGCGAACAGAAGGAGAAAGTGAAACAGGTGTGCTATTGATCAGAACAGAGTCAGGAAAGGAAGGATGTTGACGAAACTTCTTTGGACAGGTTATCATAAATTCAGTCTTATCATCATTTAGTTGCAGCTTGTTGAGAGTCATCCAGTCCTTTAGGCCAGCAATGCACTCCTGTGTTTGAGTCACCAGTGCATCAAATTCAGCGATGGAAGCCAACTGATAAAGTTGTGTGTCATCAGCAAAGCTCTCATGCGACATCGCATGATGACTGATGACATCCGACACAGGAGCCGCATACAGCACGAAAAGAACAGGACCTAGGACGGACCCCTGTGGGACACCATATTTCAAGGCAGATACTCTAGAGTATCTACCATTTACACACACTTTCTGTGTACAATCTGACAGGTAAGACGTGATCCATGCTAGTGCAGTGTCACGAATACCAAAGGAAGTTTTAAGTCTGTTCAAGAGGATATAGTGGTCGATAGTGTCAAAAGCTGCTGACAAATCTAAGAGAGCGAGAACAGATATCTTATCCTCATCAAATCCCGAAAGCAAATCATTCACTGTTCTAAGAAGGGCTGTTTCGCAACTATGACCACATCTATAAGCTGACTGGTGGGAATTAAGTAAACCATTTTGTTCCAGATGAGCTAAGAGCTGAGACAATATGATCTTTTCTAGCAGTTTTGATAAAAAATGACAGATTAGAGACAGGTTGATAATTTTTCAAACAATTATGATCCAAAGATGGTTTCTTGATGAGTGGACATGCAACAGCAGATTTGAAGCTTTCAGGGAAACAACCAGACAGTAAGGAAAAATTGATGACATGAGTAATATGTGGCAGTAGAATATCAATACTTTCAACCAACAAAGAAGACGGGACAGGGTCAAGCTCACAGGATTTCGGACAAGTGCTTAGACACACTTTCTTCACAAAATCTTCAGTAACCGGTTGGAAACAATGTAAAACAGGACCACTGTACAGGCGTTCTTGAACGGGTGAAGAAGGACACACAACAGAATCAAGCTTCTCACGAATGCATATTTTGCCGATGAAGAAGTCAGAAAACTTTTGAGGGAGTTCCTGCACTGAAAATGTTGTAGGGAGAAGAGTGTTTTTCATTTTATCTAGTAGATTGTTCGTAGCGTTGAAAAGCTGTTTGGCTGTGGTGCATGTAAGGATTTTAGAAGAGTAGAACTTTGACTTTGCCCTGTCAACAATGTTTGTTACACTATTCCTGGCTGTCTGAAAAATGTCCCTACTGACAGTTAAACAAGTGGCGTGCCAGTGCCTCTCAGCTGTCCTTCTCTCCCGCTTGGCCTCCAACAGCTCTGGTCCCACTGTGTTGTACCAAGGCGACGGGGGACGATTGGAGATCAGGCGCCGAGTCGACGGGGCGTGCCTGTCGAGTGCAGCGTGTAGGACAGTGGATAGCTGGTCAGCAGTCAGCTTAAAAGGGATATTAGTCAGCAGGTCAGCTTTAAATAAGTCTAAGTCAGTTGAGGTCAGTGTGCGCACCTCCCTGTACACACGGGGCATGGGAGGTTTGGTGAGGTTCAGATGACACGTCACACTGTCAGAGGACAGGGTGTGATCGACGGTGGTAGACTTCAGGAGGCAGTCCTCATTTCTGTGCAACACCCAATCGACGATGTGACCACGATTGTGTGTAGGCTTGGTTACAGACTGTTTAAGATAGAACAAACTGACAATTTCAAATAATTTAAAGGTATAAAAATGTGTGGGTGAATCAAAATGAAAATTAAAGTCACCAACAATAAGTAGGGAGCCTGGTAAACTGTTAGCGTATTCTAAGAAGTCCGGAAACTGTTCTATGAACATCGTATCAGAAAGTTTATTTTTCTTGTTTGGTGGCGGACAGTAGAGGCAGAACACATTCAGGTGGGAATGTGGTAGCGACAGTGAAAGCTGGGCCAGTTCAAAGGAGGCATGGTTGAAGGGGAAGGCTGTTGTGTGTGGGAGCAGCCTGTCTGACACAACGAAGGCGATTCCTCCCCTGCAAGTTGTTGTAACACGAGGGAAGGAGGTGGTAGTGTAGCCCGGGGGAGCGAGATCTCGACACCCAGCTTCATCTCCAGTACTGCGAAGCCAAGTTTCTGTGATACACAGGACGTTGAGGCTGATCGAAAGCAGATGTTTGTTGATCGCTGAGCGTTTGAGGCAAGGACCAACTGACTGGGTGTTGAACAGACCTAGAGAAATGTTAGTTGAGCGGTGGGAGGGAAAGCAGGACAGAGGTACACGAATAAGGTTATTAAAGTTGATGCATTTAACAGTATGGTCAGTGGAAGTTGCACGTCCAGTACCACACTCAACAGCTATCTTCCTCTGCTTGCGACGTCCTGCACAATGAGTGCGAACATGGGGGAGGTGGCAACCTATACCCACACCTCTGATGGCATCGATGACAGAAGGGTCAAGTGCTGCAGGAGGCATGGACAGGAGCTGGTCCCGTGTGTAAGACACACGGGGAGAATGAACATCAAGCAAGGGCCTGTGGTAGAGGTCAGCTTCAGGAACACGCGGAGCGGGCTGCACGTGTGAAAGGGGATTGAAGAAATGGTGTGCTCTGACAAACAAGAATACTTGTCAGGTTACACAGAAAACATGTCCAAATAACTTGATATCAGTATGATGCAATACAACACAATACAGAATAATGCAGTGCAATAGAACACAGTGCAGTTCAATATGACATGGTGCAATGCAATGTAATACAATGCAGTTCAGTACTGTGCAACACAATGCAACTGTTGTGGTCTTGTTCGTCATTTATCAGATGGATTCCCCTGTCTCTTCAACAAAGGCGGCAGTACGTTGCAGGTCCTCCGTAGAGCTTCCGGGCCGCTGGGATTGGGTCGGGCCAGGTTTTCTCTTGGAGTGTTTGGTGGAGCGGGCAGGACTGGAGCAGATGTTCTGTTGTCTGGCTGCCTGTTCTGCAGGGGCACTGCTCTGTGTCACCGATATGGAGTTTCGTGTATAGGTGGTGTTTCAGGCGGTTGTGGCCTGTCCTGAGCCTGAAAATGGCTACCTGCTCTCGATGAGTCAGCAGGTAGTACAGATCTGCTCTGTTGTGGCATGGATGCTGCTGCTTCCACTTGTTCTGCAGCTTGGCCTTAATGATGGTCCTGGATTCAGAGTGGTTGGTAGACCTGTCCATCTGGTCTTTTGTAGTGCCTTCCTTTGCCAGGGAGTCAGCAATCTCATTGCCAAGCACGTTGCAGTGGGAGGGAATCCACTGCAGGGTGACTGTGTGACTTGTGCAGAGGGAGGTGAGAGAGGAGGACAGATCGTTGAGTTCTGGATCTCTGTTGGACCAAAGGGCCTGCAAGATGGACAGGGCATCGGTCAGGAAGATAATGTTGTGGCTGGTGTAGGGGCTGGCCTCGATGTGGGCTGCCGCTGTTTTCAAGGCTTCTGCTTCAGCTCTGTAATTGGTGGAGTACAGGCCAGTAGCGAGGTGGATCTTTTCTTCTCTGCCTCCTGGATATTGAACATAGACTCCTGCCCCTCTGTTCCAAATGGCATCTGTAGCAGAGCCGTCAGTGCAGACATGAGTCCAGAACTCTTTGGGGAACTGGGTGTGGAGGTGTTCAAGGGTGAGGGACTTTCTTTCAGGGCCGCTTTGGGAATCTTCGGGGCCAACACCAGGGATGCTGCGCAGGATGAGGGGAGGGGTTCCTTCGCTCCAGGCAGGGAATGCAAGACACCGGGGTATCACTTTGGGGGCATGGTCAAGGATATCCTCATGTTGCCGTTCTAGGATCCTGCTCTGGTGTATGAAGCTCCCTCTCTTCAGCCGTCCTTTTGTTGGCTGGGACAGTCTGTCCTTCATGGGGTGGCCTTGCAACCTCTTGAACCTGGCAGCCTGGATCAGGAATTTGGCGTCTCTGCAGTCCTGAAGGGGCTGGAGCTCTGTGATGGTTTCAAGCTCCTGAATTGGTGTAGACTTCATGGCCCCTGTGATGATACGGGTAGCTTGATTCTGAACCTTGCTGATCTGTTCAAAGTTGGACTTGGCCGTAGTGCCCCATGCAGTCATGCCATACTCCAGCACTGGCCTGACTCTGCCAGTGTACAGCCTCCAGATGGTCGTGTTGTCTGCACCCCATGCTGTTCCTGCCAGCTTCTTCATGAGGGCAAATCGTACTTTTGCTCTTGATTCTGCTTTCTCTGCTTGCTTCTTCCACGTCAGGCGTTTGTCAAAAGTGACTCCCAGGTACGTGGGGTTGTTCTTAGCAAGCAGAGTTTGTCCATTGATGCACAGGTTGGCCTTCTGTTCTTTGGGTGAGAGGCTGAAAACAGTGTAAGTGGTCTTTTTGGCATTAATTGTCACCAGCCACTGTTTTGTCCAGCTTCCGAGAACATTCAGCGCCTGCTGTAGTCTGTAGTTGGCAGTTGTGAGGTGTTCTTTTGAGCACCATAGGACAAGATCGTCTGCATAGATGGCTTCCTGGACTTTGATGATGTCGTTGATAAAGATGAGGAATAATGTAGGGCTGATGACACCTCCTTGAAGAACTCCTTCTCTCAGTGTCTTCTTCCGACTGTATGCTCCATTGACATGGACTCGGGCCTTCCTATTGTTCAGGTGCTGCAAGATCCACTGGTACATACAGCCAGTCACACCACTTTTCTGGAGCTTCCTCCAGAGGCCATCCTTCCAGACTTTGTCGTATGCCTTTTCCATGTCTATCCACACCATCAGTGTATGCTGTTTGTCCTGGAAGCCATCCTCGATCTTCTGGGCTATATAGGTCACTTGGTCCTCAGTGGAATGATGTTGGCGGAAGCCTGCTTGCTCTGGAGTGATGATGTTGTTCTTCTCCAGGTGCCAAACTAGGCGTGAGTTGATCATACGCTCAAGGAGCTTGCCCACGCAGTTGGTGTGGCTGATGGGGCGATAGCTATCAGCCCCAGCTCTGTCTTTGCCCTTCTTGTGGATGGGCACCATGTCAGCTTCTCGCCAGCTCTGTGGAACATGCCCCATCTTCCAACTGTTGTTGAAGAGAGCAAGGAGTTTGGTCTTTGCTTTGGTGCCAAGGTGTTTTTGCATTTCGTTGGTGATTTTGTCAGTACCTGGAGGGAGATTTTTTGTCCTGCAGAGACTTTACGGCTTTAGTTTGAAAGGCCTGTCCATATATTCAGGTTGGTCTTGGTCATCATGATGATTCTTTATTTCGTCATGGACTTGTTGTTTTCTGTCCTCTGATACAGTGATGTTGCTGATCTACTCATAGCTGTCTATGAAGCAGTTTGCTGCCTCTCTCCTTGTCACCATCTCCTGGTCTTTTTAAAGCGTGACAGGCGCTGACCTTGTCTCTTTGTTGTTCATGGCTTTGGTGAGTTTCCAGAGTTTGTTGCCATCTCTGTCAAGGTTCAGCTTTTCTGTTTTCTCCATCCAGCTTGTTCTTGCAGCTTGGATGTAGGCCTTTCTGTATTTTGCAGTGCAGGCTTTGAGAGTAATGTTGTTTTCTTGTGTTGGGTTGTTTTCAGTCTCCTCTCTAGTCCTTGTCACTTCATCTTCAAGCTCCTGCAGCTCTTCTGTCCAATATGGCCTGTAGCTCAATACAGTACAGTTTAAGGCAGCACAATGCAACATAATGTAATATAACGGTGTATGTGCGTGTGTTGCAGTGACTTCAATTTTTTTCCCTTTGTTTTATTTGGTTTTAGTTGTTGTTTTATGGGGGGGGGGGGGTGGGGTGCGGGTTTAATGAACCTCTCTGTTCCATTTTTTAAAACATCAAACAGAAATTTTTTTTAAGGTGACAAACCTGAGCAGAACAACATTATTTCACAGTACTAACTTTACATCATTGCAGAGACTCCAAGTTTCCCAAGCCTCCGGAAGGCCACAAGTGGAAGGAGGTTCGTCACGACAACCACGTGACCTGGCTCAGCAGCTGGACAGAGAACATCCAGGGCTCTGTCAAATACGTCATGCTGAATGCTGCCTCCAAGCTGAAGGTAGTGAGCCGTGTGGGGATGTCTTGTCACTGGGGTCATTTTCTGTTTTATGTTGTTTTACTGAGACTGACTGGAGATAGGGGAATGGGCACTGTTGTTGTTGTTTTTGTGTGTGTATGTGTTTGTGTTTGGTTGAAATGCTTTCTGATGTTGATCAAATTAGATGAGGAAAATTGTGTGTGTGTGTGTGTGCAGTGGAAACTTAAAGATTTTGATGATAGTAGATGAGGAAAATGTTTGTGTATGTGTGTGTGTGTGCAGCTGAAAATCCTAATGACAGTAACATTAGATGAGGAAAGTGTGTGTTTGTGTGTGTGCGCACACACTCTTAAGTGTTTATGTTTGAATAATGGCATAATTATTATGTGTGCAAATGGGTATGTGTGAAGACGAAAAGAGATTAAAAGAGCACTGTCACTGTTATTTGGTACAGAAAGGAACAGAAAGTGAAATGATGTAGGTTGTGCAGTACAGAAATAGTAGTGAAGCATACCGTGCAGCACAAAAACAGGAAATGGAACAGAATTTCGTACAGAAAAAGGCTGATGTGTAAAAATGTGGAATAGAAAGAGGACAAATGCGTGTGATGTGGAAAAAAAAGAGGCATGAGGTGTGTTCTGTGGCACAGGAAGCGGTATGTGTATGTTATGCAGGGTAGAATGAGGAATGATGTGTGTTACACGGAGTGGAAAGAGGAATGATACATGTCATGTGGAAGAGAAAGATAACCAATACATGTGACTCATAACCGCAAGAGGAATGATTTGGCTGATGTGGTTGCAGGGGGAGAAGGACTGGCAGAAGTATGAGACGGCGCGACGCCTGCACAAGTCAGTGGACAAGATCCGTGCTCAGTACCGCGAAGACTGGAAGTCCAAGGAGATGAGAGTTCGTCAACGCTCTGTCGCCCTGTACTTCATTGATAAGGTCGATCAACTCTTCTGGGTTACTGGTCATGTGTATTCAGTGTACGACTTTTGCTTTGCTACTAGTAACCACTTTTGCAGGGAATACATTTTTTTTCTTCTAAATCAATGATGTGATACCTTGATTTGTGAGGACAGTCATGGTTGTGGTCAGTGTTAAAGTGATTGTTAACTACCAACATTGACACTGAGTGTTACAGCTATTGCCTAAGTGTCAGAGTGGTTGTTACAAATGTGTAACAGTGGCTGTTACCAACATTGTCACTGGGCTGTTAAAGCTGTTATTAAGGTCTTACAATAGTGGTTGGTAACTTTTTTTTTTTTTTTTTTTTACTGGCATTCAAGTTTTTGTTAATGGGTGTTACAGCTATTGCTGGAGAGTTACAATGTATTGTTATTTGGTGTTCTGGCTGTTGCTGAAGTGTTATGGTGTTTGTTACTGGGTGTTATGGTTGTTGTTAAAGTGTTAAAGTAGTTGTTACCACTGATAGTTTTCACTGGGTTACACAGCTGTTGCTAAATTATTACATTGTTGTTTCTTATATCCCTGGGTGTTGCAGCTGTTGCTGAAGTGTTTCATGGTTAGTTACTTGCATCCCCGGGTGTTGCAGCTGTTGCTAAAGTGTTACATGGTTGTTACTTGTTGCTGAAGTGTTACTTGGTTGTTACTTGTTGCTGAAGTGTTACATGGTTTTTACTTACATCCCTGGGGGTTGCAGCTGTTGATGAAGTGTTGCATGGTTGTTACTTGTTGCTTAAGTGTTACACAGTTAGTTACTTGCATCCCTGGGTGTTGCAGCTGTTGCTGAAGTGTTGCATGGTTGTTACTTGTTGCTGAAGTGTTACATGGTTAGTTATTTACATCCCTGGGTGTTGCAGCTGTTGCTGAAGTGTTAAATGGTTAGTTATTTACATCCCTGGGTGTTGCAGCTGTTGCTGAAGTGTTAAATGGTTGCTACTAATATACCCCTGGGTGTGTTGCTGCTGTTGCTGAAGTGTTACATGGTTAGTTATTTACATCCCTGGGTGTTGCATCTGTTGCTGAAGTGTTACATGGTTAGTTATTTACATCCCTGGGCGTTGCATCTGTTGCTGAAGTATTACATGGTTTTTACTAATATACCCCTGGGTGTGTTGCAGCTGGCGCTGAGAGCAGGCAATGAGAAGGAGGAAGGGGAGACAGCTGACACGGTGGGCTGCTGCTCCCTCAGGGTGGAGCACCTGACATTGCATGAGGAGAAGGACGGCAAGCAGCACGTGGTGGACTTTGACTTCCTGGGCAAGGACTCCATCCGCTACCAGAACACCGTGCCCGTGGAGAAGCGTGTCTTCAAGAACCTGCAGCTCTTCATGGAGAACAAGCAGAAGGAGGACGACATCTTTGACCGCCTCAATGTGAGTGGGTTGGTGATGGTGGTGGTGGGGCGGGGGGGGGGGGGGGGGGGGGTTGTGTGGAGGGAGGGTGTGTTCTGTTGCAGTCCAAAGAGTGTGTGGTTGTTCTCTGTCGGATGAGTTTTTGAATTCTGGTGTCCGCTTTTTTTAAATGACTGTGATAGGTTTGGGTTACTTGGATATTTGATAAACTTGTTCATTTATTTATTCAGTGAAAGTTTAAGAGGGTGAGGGGGATCCTGCATTTTGGGGGATGAAGTTTTCTAAAAATAACCAGTCACAGTGCATCACAAGACTCCACATCGTACCACACCTCATAACATTACATCACATGACACCTTATCACACCACATCACACCATACCACCCCACATGACACCACATCATATATTACATTACACCACATCATATCAAATTACATCACACCACACCACACCACATCTTACCTTATTACTTCACACCTCACCACACCACTTCTTACCACACACCACCACACTTCACCACACCACACCTTACCACACCACACCACACTTTACCACAGCACATCACATCAAACCACACCATAAAGTACTAACTAAACCACACCACACCACATCACACCACACCACATCAAACCACACCTTATACTACACCACACCACATCTCGCCTTACCACACAACACCACACTATCCTCACCGCATCAAACCAGACTGTACCACACCACACCACACCACACCACAACAGATGTTGATGATAAATGACACTGAAGTCATTGTTGGTGTGTTCAGACGTCAGTGCTGAACAAGCACCTGCAGGAGCTGATGGAGGGACTGACAGCCAAGGTATTCCGTACCTACAACGCCTCCCACACCCTGCAGCAGCAGCTGAAGCTTCTCACCAACCGTACGTACCTTCCCATTCCTCTGTCCCTCCCTCCCTCTACCCACACCTACCCCTTGTTCTTGCTGTGTCCTCACACATTGCTGTCTTCTATTGCTTGTCGTGTCACTCTTTTTATATTTTTTTTCCCTTCATGGGCTGCAACTCCCACATTCACTCATATCTTTGAGCAGGCTTTTATGTGTATGGCCATTTTTATTCTGCGATTTAGGCAGCTGTGCTCCCGTTTTGGGGATGTGCATGGTTTGTATGTTCATATTTCCAAAACACACTGAAAATTCACATGGACTTTGGGATCTTTAATGTACATATTTAATTTTTCTACTTGTATATGTATATGCATGAAGGGGTTCAGGCACAAACATGTCTGCACTGATGTTGACCTTGGAGGTGGGAAGAATCTAATTCCTTAACCCACCAGACACAGCTAGGACTAAACTGTTGGATTAAGTCCAGTGCTCTAACCATTTGTCTGTCACTCTTGACATGGTGTCAGTGTTAAACTGTAATGTAACTAACAATATTTTTTTCTTTGTTATTCTGTCTTATCTCTTTTTCTGTTGCTCCATTTTGTTCAACTGCAAATTCTGACCCTTTTCGTTTTTTAATCTGCTGGCTTTTCTTCTTTTTAGCTCAATACTTCCTTTGTTGGGAGGAGTTTTGGGGTGTGTGTTTTTCAAGATAGATATCAACAGTGTTTTCAGCACTGATATAGCCATGTGTGACTGGCTGAGCGATAAGCAACACTGATAGATAAAAGAATAAACAGAGCATGATAGACAAATGAATGAAAAAAGCAGCTAACCCAGAGATGTGTTGGTGTGTCTGATAACAGCGGATGACTCGGTGGCGGCCAAGATTCTGTCATACAACCGTGCCAACCGTGCGGTGGCTGTGCTGTGTAACCATCAGCGTGCAGTGCCCAAAACCTTTGCCAAGTCCATGGAAAACCTCAACAACAAGGTATGCTGCTGCTGTGCAAACACACATGCACATGTGCACAGACTTGCAGGTATGTGAATGTACACACGAGCACATACACCCCCACATTTACAGCATACATGCCCGTGTCTGGTATCACTTATAGCGAAAAGACTTTAAAGAATATTGAATGCAGACTTGGAGACACAGAAACAGGTAGAGGCAGATAGAGACAGACTCACTGATACAGAGATGTTTGCTCATATGCACACACATACATTCATAGGTAACACACACACACACACACACACACACACACACACACACACACACACACACACACAAATTATTGGCACCTATGTCACACACAATGCTTTGCAATTTTTTCTTTCTCCCATATTCTCTGGCTTTTTGTTTTCCCTCTTCCTGTCCCTCCTCTCATTAGGTTTGCTGTGCCATTATTAGACATGAATATGGAAATTTGTTTGTGAATCTGCATTGTGGTTCGATTACAAGACATGTGAAGTCTGTATAATTATAGGTGGTTTGTCCGTCGGGATCGACGAGGACCATCTAGTCATCCTGGGGGTGGGTGGGTTGGGCTCTGTGGGTGCGCAGATGACTGGTCAGGCCAATCCGCGCCCAGAAGGTTCTGATGCAGTGTGGACAGGGGATGGTGGCGGCTGTCGGGGACTTGCTGGCACTGCTTTTCCTGGCCTGTCTGCGTTGCTCTGCTGCAGCGATTCTGTTGGCCTCACAGGATCTGGCGCCTTTGTGGACAGCTGAACGCCACTTTGGTCTGTCCATTGCATTCAGCTCCCATGTGTCATGGCTGAAGGCCTTCAGAGAAGCTTTCAGAGTGTCTTTGAAGGGCTTCTTTTGGCCTCCATGGGAGCGCTTGCCATGTTGGAGTTCGCCGTACAGCAGTTTATTGGGGAGCCAGTGGTCTGGCATGCGAACTACATGGCCGGCCCAGCACAGCTGGGCCTGCATCAAGATGGTGTAGATGCTGGGCAAGTTTACACAAGTGAGCACCTCTGTGTCAGGGATCTTCTCTTGCCACTTTATGCCGAGAAGTTTTCTGAGGCTGGTGGCGTGGAAGTGGTTCAGCTTTTTGGCGTGGCGTTTGTAAACTGTCCATGATTCATATCAATAGAGCAGTGTGGTGAGAACTATGGCCTTGTATGCTTTGAGCTATGTCTCCAGGGTGATGCCTCTCCTGTTCCAAACGTTCTTATGGAGTCTGCCGAAGGCAGCGCTGGCTTTAGCAAGTCTGGCATTCACCTCGTCGTCAATGACAACTGTGCGAGAGAGTGTACTGCCCAGGTATGTGAACTTGTCCACCGCATTCAGTCGTTGCCCGTTGATGAAGATGTTTGGTTCAACGTAAGGCTTTCCTGGAGCTGGCTGGTGCATCACCTCAGTCTTCTTTGTGCTGATTGTGAGGCCAAAGTTGTCACAGGCAGCAGAGAACTTGTCGACGCTGTGTTGCATGTCAGCTTCGGAGGCAGCGTTGAGAGCGCAGTCATCAGCAAACAGGATGTCGTTGACGGTGTCTGTCCTCACCTTAGTTTTTGCTTGAAGCCTCCTGAGGTTGAAGAGTGAGCCATCTGTGCGGCACCTGATGCCAATGCCTATGTCAGCGTCTCTCAGCATGGCTGAAAACCTGAGACTGAACAGGGTGGGGGCAAGAACACACCCTTGCTTGACTCTGTTGGAGACAGGGAATGGTTCTGGTCTCTCCGTTGTCTTGGACTCGGGCCAGCATCCCATCGTGTAGTTGCCGTATGATGGTGAACTTTCTGGGACATCTGTACTTCGCCATGATTCTCCAAAGGCCATCTCTGCTAACAGTATCGAGGCCTTGGTCAGATCGACATAGGTGGAGTAAAGGTCGGCGTTCTGTTCCTGACACCTCTCCTGGAGCTGCCTGGCAGCAAATACCATGTCGATAGTCCCGCGTTCTTTCCGGAAGCCACACTGGCTCTCTGGTAGGAGACCTTGCTCAAGGTGTGCTATGAGACGGTTGAGTAGCACTCTGGCCAGAGTCTTGCCTGTAAAGGACAGCAGGGATATTCCACGATGGTTGTCACAGGCCTGACGATTTCCTTTGCGCTTGTACAGGTGTATGATGGAAGCATCTTTGAAGTTCTGTGGAACTGCCTCATGCTGCCAGATGAGCTGGAACAGCTGATGAAGGTTCTCAGTCAGCGCCATACCACCTTCATTGTAGACCTCAGCTGGAATGGAGTCTGAGCCAGGGGATTTGCCATTGAATAGCAGACGGATAGCTTTCTGGGTCTCCTCCAAAGTTGGAATGGCATCCAACGACTCACTGACTGGCACCTGGGGGAGTCGGTCAATGGCTTCATCATTGATGGTGGAGGGGCGGTTCAGTACGCTGTCAAAGTGTTCAGCCCATCTCTCAAGGATTCCATCCTTGTAAGTGATCAGGGTAGAACCATCAGCACTGAGGAGTAGAGCAGATCCGGAGGTGGTGGGACCGTAGACTTTTTTTAGGCCATTATAGAAGTACTTCATGTCGTTCCTGTCTGCAAAGCCCTGGATCTCATCAGCTTTGTTGCTCAACCAGGAATCCTGCATCTGTCGCAGTTTCAGGTGTAGGCTTGGCGTTTGTCTTCCAGCAGCTGCTTGATCTCAGTGCAGTTCTCATCAAACTAGTCTTTGAGCTTCCTGGCAGAAGGCCCCAGGCACTCCATGGCAGTGTTGTACACTGTGTCATGCAGTGCGCCCCATGCTGCCTCCACATTCTGGTTGTCCAGCACGGTGGACTCAAGGTGTTCCTCCAGGGTGTCAGCAAAGCTCTGCTTGATGTTGCCTAGCTCCAGCTTGCTGACATTCAGGCATTTGGGTGCTTTCATGCCCTGAGGCCGTCTCTTGGGCTGGATGCGGAGGTTGAGTTTGGAGACGATAAGGCGGTAGTCTGTCCAGCACTCGGCGCCACACATGGCCCTCGTAACTCGTATGTCCTGCCTGTCCCTCTTCCTGATGATGACAAAGTCAATGAGATGCCAATGCCCAGAGCGAGGATGCATCCATCACGTCCCGTTATGGGTAGGGAGGCAGAAGACGGTGTTTGTGATAAGAAGGTTGTGCTCGGCACATGTCTGGAGAAGTAGTTGACCATTGCTGTTACAGTTGCCAACCCCATGCTTCCCAATCACGCCTTTCCAGGAGGTGCTGTCACAGCCCAACTCTCACATTAAAGTCACCAAGAATGATGAGCTTGTCTGCGTTGGGAACAGCAGTGATGACAGCGTTCAGGTCCTCGTAGAACTTGTCCTTGATCTCATCCGGGTTGGTCATGGTGGGCGCATAGGCGCTGACAGTGGTGGTAAACTTCTTCCCGTTGCATAAAGGGAGTTTCATCGTCATCAGGCGATCATTCACTCCTTTTGGGGGGCCAGCCAGCTTGTCAATGAGGGTTGTCTTCACTGCAAAGCCAACTCCAGTCTCACGTCTCTCTTACTCCAAAAGAAGGTGTAGCCTGCGCCTCGCTCACAGAGTTCGCCTTCTTCTGCCAGTCTGGTCTCGCTTAAGGCAGGGATGTCGATGTTGTACCTGGCTAGTTCACTCGCAATGAGTGCTGTGCGTCTCTGTGGTCTGTCTGAGTCGCCTCTGTCCAGAAGCGTACGCGCATTCCATGTGGCAATGGTCAATGGGGTGCTCCTTGTTTTCTTCTTTCTTTCCTTTGTGTGTCGACCGCTTGAGTAGGGTCCCTGTCAGCCGCGGTATGCTGACTAGGGTGGTGTGGAGCAGGCAATGTTTAGGGCACTTTTTCTAGCCCCTTCCTCATGCCATGGAGGTGAGCAGTGCTGTCCTGAAGAGGGCTGCTCAGTCGCTCAGGGGGCTGCCGATCTCCACCGCTGCTCCAGTCGGTGAAAAACGACCCTATGGCCTGAGCCGCCTTTGTGCAGGTCCACAGCTACAACTGCCACCACACTTGTCACTTCGTCGCTCACCTGTTGCCACAGGGCTTGGGGAAAATGATGGTATGGGATGAAGGATGACTGATGACTTGCACGATGACTTTGTTTATAGTGAGGAGGAGTTGCGCCCTGTCGACCTCACTAGCTTGTCTGAGACCGTATCCAGTGGCAAGACGAGGTCAAGACGACTGGAGATGGAAACGGATGCAGTGGATGACCAGGATGTCCTGTGTGCCTCATCCTGCCCTCAGCACTCCACAGTGCTCTGCTGCAACCGCCTTCCTCTCCGTTGAACCATGAAGGTTTCTTCCGCAGAGTCCGCCGGATCCAGTCTTCACATGCTTGGGTAGACAGGCCCTAACTCACCGAGGGTTTGAGACCCGTCGGCTACCCTCACCTAGTTTAGCCAGCCTGTCAAAGCTGTTGCCCGGGGGTTGGGCGCTGCCGCATGCTAGCAGCTTCTAGGACCCATAGGTGAGAGCTGGGTGCCGGTGGGGACCAACAGAGGACGAACCACTCCCGGAAGAGCGTGACAAGCCACCCTTCTAGAAGTATTACCCCTCCCGTGCACCCCCTAACCCCCTGTATAATTATAGTATGATTATAATACACCATTTGGGGCCTGTATGATTATGTTATGATTACAATACACCATGTGAAGTCTGTATGATTATGTTATGATTACAATACACCATGTGAAGTCTGTATGATTTTAGTATGATTACAAGACACCATGTGAAGTCTGTATGATTACAAGACACCATGTGAAGTCTGTATGATTATGGTATGATTACATTACACCATGTGAAGTCTGTATGATTTTAGTTTAATTACAAGACACCATGTGAAGTCTATGATAGTGGTATGATTACACCATGTGAAGTCTGTATGATTATGGTATGATTACAATACACCATGTGAAGTCTGTATGATTATGGTATGATTACAAGACACCATGTGAAGTCTGTATGATTATGGTATGATTACAATACACCATGTGAAGTCTGTATGATTATAATTCACCATATAAAGTCTGTATGATTATGGTATGATTACATTACACCATGTGAAGTCTGTATGATTTTGGTATGTTTACAAGACATTATGTGAAGTCAGTATGATTATGGTTTAATTACAATACACCATGTGATGTCTGTATTCAACTCCTTATTAACAGTGATGATGTGTGTCACTTCCGTAAGATGGATGTTACCTGGCGACAAAAAAGTCAAGTTGTGTATTAAGATTGGGAATGCTGGGTTTTTTGTTGTTGTTTGTTTCGTTTTAAGATGTGTCAAGTTGACTGATTTAGATTTGTGTGTATTTATTTATAAAACTTTTTGTCATTGCCTGTCTTATTCTGTTCGTAACAGCCCACTTGAGGATTCATATGAATGTGGGAGTTGCAGCTCATGAATGCAGAGGCAGAAGAAGTAGAAGAAGCATGCTGGCAGATGTGTTAGGTCACTGTGGGTTGATCACTAGAGATACAATGAAAGCTGTTTCAAGATCAGCGGTGTCTGGTGTTAGGTCACTGTGTGTTGATCACTAGAGATAAATAAAAACTGTTAAAGTGTAGTGTTACGCAAATTGATATGTTGGTCACTATGTGTTATCATTAGAGACACAATGAAAGCTGTTCAAGATCAGTGGTTTCTGGTGTTAAGTCACTTTGTGTTGATCACTAGAGATACAGTGAAAGCTGTTCAAGATTAGTCTTATGCAAATTGATATGTTGGTCACTGTGTGTTATCATTAGAGACACAATGAAAGCTGTTGAAGGTCAGTAGTGTCTGGTGTTAAGTCACTGTGTGTTGATCACTAGAGATACAGTGAAAGCTGTTCAAGATTAGTCTTATGCAAATTGATGTGTTGGTCACTGTGTGTTGATTACTAGAGATACAATGAAAGCTGTTCAAGATCAGTGGTGTCCTGTGTTTGGTCACTGAGTGTTGATCATTAGAAATACATTGAAAGCTGTTCAGGGTTGGTGTGCAGATCCAGGCCAAGAGGAAAGAAATCAAGCAGGTGAAGAAAGAAATCAAGGAGGTCAAGGCTGACTACAAGGCCACCAAGACGGCTAAGGCCAGAACGTGAGTCCCCTTTCAGCTTTGCTTGCAGCCTTTCAGCAGGAATCACGGCAGTATCAGTTAGGCATTGGACTTCAGTGTTCACCTTCAGCAGGAATCATGACAGAATCAGTTAGGCATTGGACTTCAGTGTTCACCTTCAGCAGGAATCATGACAGAATCAGTTAGGCATTGGACTTCAGTGTTCACCTTCAGCAGGAATCATGACAGAATCAGTTAGGCATTGGACTTCAGTGTTCACCTTCAGCAGGAATCATGACAGAATCAGTTAGGCATTGGACTTCAGTGTCAACCTTCAGCAGGAATCACGGCAGAATCAGTTAGGCATTGGACTTCAGTGTTCACCTTCAGCAGCGGCAGAATCAGTTAGGCATTGGACTTCAGTGTCAACCTTCAGCAGGAATCATGGCAGAATCAGTTAGGCATTGGACTTCAGTGTTAACCTTCAGCAGGAATCATGGCAGAATCGGGCATTGCACTTCTAGTGTTCACCAGTAATCAGGGTTTGAGGACCTGTTTTGGCATGAAGATGTGTCCTTGAGAAAAGCATTTTACTCTGATTTTCCTCCCCCCACCCAGGTGTGAATGGGTATCTGACTTTGGTTGGGGAAGGTTAAAACAGTGGAAGGTAAGGATTAGGTTCTGCCTTGCAGTGCTGAGCCCTGGACACAGTGGACATGAATTCACTGCCCCAGGGGCTGTGAAAGGCTGTGGGACCTTTAACCTTTTTCAGCACTGTAACAGTGACAACTTGTGCAACCTTCCCCACTTACCTGGAAGGTTTTGACAGTAACTTTAAGATGATTTTAAAAACTAAAAGAACAGCCGTTCACACAGATCATTCACTTACTGCATCTCTTGCCAGTGCTTTCAACAGTTGTTCTATATATTATTGTCAGGATCGAAAGAAGTGTATACATCTCTGAACAGTTTGATGCTGAGTAGTAAAGCTCAACTTTTTTGGCTATACTATAACAGAACTGGCAAAAATGTACTTGAAAATGCTTGAAATGCAGCCAAACTTCATCAATGAATTGTCCACAAGTTTATCATGTCATTTCCCTGATTGTTTACTTTTAGTGGAAAGGTGGAAAAACCAGTTTCATGAATAAGGTATTGAAGCAGAAATGTTCAAACTGGTGCATGTGCAATAGTCTGGCGTATAGCAGAATGAGTCAACCCTTTGGTGGGTTAAGGATGGGAATCAGGTAGGTTTTTTTGTTGTTGTTTTTTTAAATATCCCCCAGGTCATATATACAGACCTGCTTTTGCTGTTATCCCCTTTATGTGCATCCACACATAAGCACACAAGCACACAGTAATCCTATATTTTATGTGAATTTGCTAACTGGGAAATGTAAAAAGAAACAAACCAACAAAGTTCTCTTTCAGTGTTTGTTTGGTTCGTTTTTTTGTTGTTTTTTTTGGGGGGGTGATAGATTGAACCAGCTTTTAATGCATAGTATATTTATGTATTCTGATTCTCACATTTGTGTGTGTGTTTTTGTGTGAGCTTGTGTGTGTGCTCATGTGTTTGTTTATATATTTATATGCTCTTGTGTATGTTTGTGTGTGTGTGTTGTCAGAATGTACGAAAAGAAGAAAAAAGCACTGACACGGCTGGAAGAACAGCTTGTTAAGCTGGAGGTGCAAGCCACAGACAAGGTACACTGTTCTGTCTGCCTGCCTGTCCATCTATCTGTCTGTCTGCCCGCCTGCCTGCTAGTCCGTCTGTCTGTTTGCCTCCTATCTTTATTTGTTTCACCTTGTTTGTTCTGTCTTGCCTGTTTCATATGTCTGTGTTTCCTATCTATTCTTATGTTTGTCTGTTGTCTTTTATTTTTGCTGTGCCTGTTTCACCTGTCTGCCTGCCTCTTTTCAATGGCTGTCTTACCTGGAGTTGTTTGTTCATTTTTTTGTTTTATTTGTCATTTTTTTATGTGTAACTAAGGGTTTGTTTGGTTTTTTTCTTCTTCTGGTTATGCTGCTTCTAATTTTACCATTCTGTAACCTTTCTCCTGTTTTATTTATTCATTTATTTGTTTGTTTATTTATTAATCTGTTCCTTTTTTTGTTGTTGATGATTTCTTAGTCTGTTCTCACTTCTGTGATTTGCTGACCTGTCACTTTGTCATGTCTTTCTTGTTTTCTGTCCTTCTCTCTCTCTCCCTCTCTGTCCTTTGTATTCCATTTTGTTAATAGTAATATGATGCAGAAGGGTTTGGAAGGGTGAGGGATGGGTGGAGGTTGGGGATGGGGGGGGGGGGGGCTCGTGTGTAGGTGATAACAGGCAGGAAGCAGGAAAATTGCATCACTAAAAATTACAGTCACTCTAACCATAATGTCCGGTAGATAATGCACAACTTTTTTTCTTTTATTTTTTTTGCAATGGAGGGACAGTGTTGAATGGATCTGTTTGCTGTATGCAGAAAGTTTCAAACGTACAGTGTGCAGAAAAGTGCAGAAAACTGATCCTCTTAATTAGGAAGTACATGCATTGTGTATGAAAGACATCTTCTTACAACTGCAGCTTACTCTGACAGCAATTTCTCTGTGTGAAATTTGGGCTACTCTAGCCATGTGAGAGTGACTTATCTTGGTGCAGTGTCACCCATATATATATATATATATTTTTTTTTTTTTTTTTTGCAAGTGTTATTTGTTGCACTATCAAAGTGGATTTTTCTAGATAATTTTTCCAGGTACAGAACTTTTGATGCCACAGGTTCTTTTATCTGTGCTAAGTGAACACTACAAATGGGACCTTGGTTAATGGTCTCATCCAAAAGACAAGCACCCAGACCACTACTCAAGGTCAAGTGGAGGTACGTAGTAAAAATCCTGATCCGCATATGGGACTCGAACCTGTAGACACTCACTTCCTAGTTGGGCATGTTACCACTAGGCCGCTGCTTGGTGACTATGTTGGTTTACTCTGACAATGTTAAACGCTGTGTTATGTTGATTTACAATGACAGCAAACTTTGTATCAATTTGTCCAGGATGAAAACAAGGAGATTGCTCTGGGCACATCCAAGCTGAACTATTTGGACCCCCGTATCAGTGTGGCATGGTATGTGCTTTATTTATCTGTGCTGTTCACGTGTGTGTGTGTGTGTGTGTGTGATGTAGGTGTTAGCATATGTATGTGTGTGTTTGTGTGTGAGTGTTCTATATCCATGTGTCATATGTAGACCAGGTCCACTGTGCCATCGCTAAGGACATGGCTTTAATGTTATTTCTCTATATATATGTATATATCTCTCTCCCCCTCTCTCTCTCTCTCCTTAAGGCATATACTTATTTACAAATCACCTGTCTTCATTTCCACATGCATGTGCTTAATATTTCAGATACCTTTGAGCGGTGACATATATCCAAGTGGATTTTTCTACAGCATTTTGCCAGGGACAACCCTTTTGTTGCCATGGGTTCTTTTACGTGCGCTAAGTGCATGCTGCACATGGGACCTCAGTTTATTGTCTTATACGAATGACTAGTGTCCAGACCACCACTCAAGGTCCAGTGGAGGGGGGAGGGATTTGGGCGACTGAGCCGTGATTCGAACCAAGATTCTCTCTCTTCCTAGGCGGACGCGTTACCTCTAGGCCATCACTCTACATTCTTCAGTAAACTGAAATTTGGAGTTTCTTGTGTTTGATATATTCTCCAGTAAACAGAAATTTGGAGTGTTTTTTGTGTGTCAGAGAGGGAGCGATTGTGTGTTTATGTGTGTGTGTTTGCCTGTGAGAGTGTGTGTGTGTGTGTAAGAATGTCTATGTGTGAGAGTGAATGTGTATGCATGCATGTGTGGATATTTGTGTCTGTATGTGTTGGAGTGCTTGTGCATGTAGGTGTGTGTGTGTTGTGCATAATTGTATTCTTTGTGCTTCAGAATCTGCTCTAGTGTTACAGTTGCACTGTGCAAATACCTCATGCTCTATTATTGCATGATCCCAGTAAATATTTGTATTTCACCGTTTTCAGGTGCAAGAAGTTTGAAGTGCCCATCGAGAAAATCTACAACAAGACCCAGCGGGACAAGTTCCGATGGGCAATAGACATGGCCACCGCTGATTTTGAGTTTTGATGACTCTGTGCTGGCAAAGTGCCAACTCGTCCACACAGAGAAGGAAACTGCCAGGCAGCAGTGATAAACAACATGACAACAACAACAGAGCAACATTTTGCAGATGATACAACAGGAGAGAGCTGAATTACTGGATGAATAAATGAGATATCACATAAAGACGCAACAGAGCTTGTGAACAGCATGTGAACAAGAAAGAACCAAACTAGGTATATTTCTGAGTTGGGTGATAGAAAGTTGATGTGATGAAACAGCAAATGAAATGATAAAGGAGCTATCAAACATGAATTGTAAAATAACAGATAATCTAAATGACGTGGTTCTTTTTCTTATTCTTTAATGAGAGGGCAAATAAAAACTAGGTAATCCCACGATCTGTGAATGAGATGACGAAAAGTCATGATCACTGCATGAAAGGAGCAGAAATCCTCTATATAGCAGGTATGAATTGAGACGGGTGTTATTATATTGTTTAGTTTGTATCTTCTGACATGACAGCCAGGCTGGACTGAAGCCTGTGACAGGGAAACAGGACAAGTGATTCACATGACAGGAAGGAGATGAGTAATTGGAGCAGAAAAGGAGAATCGAGGATTGTTGAGGATTAAGGATCCAGGTTAGTGAAGAATGTGAATTGAGGAACTGTGGCTGAACTGAGTAACAGGAATAATGAATGAGAATTATGTAGCAGGATTTGTAAATGAGAATTGATGAACAGGATTTGTGAATGAGAATTGAACAATAGGATTTGTGATTTAAAATTATATTAATAGGATTAGTGATTGAGAATTGAGGAACCAGATTAGTGAGTGAGAATTGACATAGTTGGTGAAAGAGAATCGATGAGCAGGATTAGTGAATGAGATTTGAGTGACCAAATTACTTCATGAGAATTCAGGAACCAGATCAGCGAACAAGGATTAAATGACTGGATTCATAATTGAGAATTAAGCAACACAGATTAACGTATGAAATAACAAAGAGAAAGCTGAGAATGATCTGAGTGAATGAGATAAGAGGAGAAAATTGAATAACAGGGTAAATTAATGGGTAACAGGAGAGAACTGGTTTACACAATCGTGTGTAACAGGAGAGAACTGGTTTACACAATCCATGAATTGTGTAAGGAGAGAACTGAGTGAGCAGAATCAGTGAAAGATATGCTTGGAGGGAAATGAGGAACTGGATTTGTGAACGATGTGTATGGAGAAAATGGATTTGTGAATGATATTACTGGAGAAGGAATGACAGGATGAGAAAAAGACCTGTTAAGATCAGTGAGCGGTGTGATGGACAAAAGAAGCAGCGAGCATGACAGTATCGCATGCAGACCTGTTTCCAAGCTACAGTATTGGGGAATGGTACTGACTGGAATAGAGAGGTGAATGGCTCACTGTGTGGCATAGGAACTGAACTGCTGTATCAGCAACAACAGCTACAATTAGCATGGCAGAGAAGTGTTTGGAACACAATCAACACATTGAACGCAGGTAAGACAGATGTAAATTTTTAGCTGCACTGTCATTCTCTAGCACAGAAAAAAAATGCTCCGAAAACAAATGTACAGCATGAGAGTGTACATCCCAAACGGTGCACGTATTCTTCAGAGTTTTGAGGGGTTTCCACTGACAGTTTTATTGCTCAGATCCTCATAAACAGTGTTGTTTTTCCATGGAAAGCACTGTCAATAGTTTCTTTCAACTTGGTCAAAATGGACGTGGCTGGTGGTGCTGGGATTTAGTCTGCCGTTCTGCAGTGTTTTTTGTGTGGTTCATCTGGTGTGTTCTGATACGTCTTCTACGAGGTGTTCACTGTGTTTTGTAGGGTTTGTCTGTTGTGTTCTGATATGTGTTGTATGGCGTTCATCTGGTGTGATCTAAACTGTTAACTGTTGTGATGAGGTGTTTGATGGAATGCTGCAGATGTTGTGATGGAGATAATCAGATGTGAAGAAAGGAAAGTGGTGGTTAGTGGACCACAAGTGAAGGAGTGGACCAAAACTCTACAAGGAGACATGTGACTGATACGATTGGAATCAAGGAGAAGAAAGCACTGTTATAGACCGTGGTGACTGAAGAGAAGAAAGGGAACAAGAGGATGAACCAGTAGACACCTGTGGAATTGAAATAAAGGGCATGGTAAAAGACAGTTGACAAGGAAGGGTCGGTGGTGAATGTGACAGCAGAAAAGAGAGAAAGAGATAACTATATAATAGAGGAATTTGTGAATGAAATGACGTGGAGAGAAAGACTTACTAGCATGTTGCTGGTGTGGTTTGTGATCTACAATCAAAGAGTTTGATGATGGTGAAAGAGTTGGGAATGATGAATAATGCTGTGCAGCTTGTGTCATGTGGTGGTGATTTTGTTGTTTTTTTTTTCTGAGAATGAACAGAAACACTGAAAAGAGAAGTTACAACAACAACAACAACAAAGATGGGCAGAGATGCAGTGTTCATGCCACTGCAGTATATTTCTTGCATGTTGGAGGGGATTGGGGAGGTCTCTTCTACATTGTGCGCCTTTGTTTTTTGTTTTTTTCTTTAAATTGAAATTATTAGTATTAATGGTTGTGTGTATTCTTCAAAATCATTTTGTGTTTTTGCTCAGACGTGTGACTCTCCATTATGAAATCAGATATAATTTTTAAGGCACTAGAGCCCCCTAAAAGAGAGTGAATGTAGAATTATAGAATTTCAGATTTGGATACATTTTGTGGGACCAGTTTGAATTCCAGTATAAAAGTGCCTTTCAAAGACTTGTAATGAGAACTTCTTTTAAAGAAATTCTGCATTCTTTACCTTAGGTTTTATCAGTTTATTGAAGGGGAGTAACTTCTTCACGAAACTAGATCAGGTGTTGTTTTCATTTAAAAGCAAGTTTTCAGTTTTGCAAAGAGGATTGAAATGTTTTGTAAGGAATCATGCTAAATGGTGACATTAGACTCATTTCATAGTGGAGAGTCACACACTCAGCAGTGGCATCACTGAAATGTAAACATCCAACCAACCAGTCACACCAGCATGCAAACAGATTGTGCAGTATTAAAATCAGTTCTCTTTTTTTTTTTAAAGAGCTGTTTCAGAAAATGATTAAAGATCATAAAGACTGTATTACATTTGTATTAAGTAAACAAAATTGCACTTGGACCCAGTGTTTTTGTAACTCCATTCCTGATACTGTTTTTTTTGTGGGGGGTTTTATGCTGTGTCACATTTCTGCCAATTGTGGACTGTAAACTTTTTTCCAAGGCATCCACAATAAACACCATTGTGACTTACTCTTTTACTGGCTGCACTGTGCTAGCTCTGCTCTTGGTAACTCTTGTCAGTCTTGTGTTTCTTTGAAATGAAACTTTGTTCTGACATTTTCATAAACGTGATGTCGTTGTGATTGTGGTTTTAAAATTTAATTTGCATTGAAACAAAATGTTGTTAATTGATTTTTTCCAGATTGTTCTGCAGAAAATGGATGACAGTGGTTGATTTGAGGTTGGTGCAGAGAGGTGTGCCATGAAATAGCACACATCACTGTGATTGGCAATGCGCCGTGCCCTGTGTCTTTGATTGGATAGTCCACAGCCATCTGTTGATTACGCTTTTGTACATTGGATGTATGTATTATATCTTCTGTCCTCAGTCTGTGGATATTCATTGTTAGCTTTCATGGTTTGAGCTTTCATAGTTTGAATAATGGATTCATTTTTGAGAGGAGAGATCATGGGATATGTACATTAATGTTTATCGATCCTTTGACTGCAGAGTAACGATAGCCAATGGCACAGAGTTGATTTGCAGTGAGTATATGCATTTTTGGAAGGTTTAACCATTTTTCCTATAAAGTGATAGTACAGTCAATGAACAGCTTTCATCATGCTCAAGAACATCTGGGCATCTGGAGCAATCAGTATGAAAACCAAACTCCGCATCTTCAACTCCAATGTGAAGTCAATTCTGCTCTACGGATGTGAGACATGGCGGACAACACAGACGATGCAGCAGAAGATTCAGACATTCTTCAACACCTGTCTGAGGCACATCTACAAGATCCGATGGCAGGAGAAGATCTGAAACGAAGATCTGTGGGAGCGAGCGGGACAGGTACCAGTGGCCAAGCAGATACTCAGGAGGAAGTGGGGCTGGATTGGACACACCCTCAGGAAGCCAGCGTCCAGCATCACACGCCAAGCCCTGACCTGGAACCCGCAGGGAAAGAGGAAAAGAGGCCGCCCTCGCAACAGCTGGAGGCGAGATACCAAGGCAGAGCTGAAGCAGCAAGGGACCAACTGGACTGGAATGGCCAGAACAGAGTGCGATGGCAAGGGGTCGTCGATGGCCTATGCTCCACCAGGAGCAATGGGCAAAATGATTGAATGACAGTCAGTGGAAGAAATCATGACAAAGAACAGTGTGTGCCCGATCACATCACATTGAAATAAGTTCTTCACCAGTGAGCATGCCCATCAGAGCAGTCGAGGTTAACTGGTGTTCATGTTGGCGCAGATTCATCTTAGATACATGACCTTGAGTCAATATTTTATTCCTCTCAAGCTTCCCCCTCCCTGCAATAATCTGTATGTTTCCTCTTCCCTGCAATAATTTGTGTACTGTTCACCCACCATTTCCCTTCCCTCAAAGAGCAGGTATATGTACGTATCTTTACCATGTGTGTTAAAGATTCTGTCAGGACTGTGCACAAGTTGTAGGTCTTTACGCATCCTCTATTATGGACATTAAAGAGTCTGTCATTCTGTTCAGACCGTGGTGTTAATGTCTGCATGTACTTTTTATCATCATGAGCTTTACATATACTGTCACTTTCTTAGTGTCATCCACTGTTTTAGATGTGCATGTCCCTTTCCGTGAATATAGGAGATTCTGTCTAGCATGTGGTTTTGGGGGGGACCTTTTACTGATGCTCACAGGTTTTATGCAAAGCAGAAGGTCAGGTTTGACTCTGTCACCTGGCTGCTTTAAGTATTGTTCATTATTGTTAAATAACACGTGTTTGTGTCAGCGAGTTTGTGTCCTTGTCTGTCTGTGCATGTGTGACAGACTCTGGGAAGATGACTGCGGAATTCCAGGGATGCAGCATGTGTATTGATGTTTAAAGTGTATGTGAGAAGGAGAAAGAGGGGATATGTATGACCATGTGATTACATATTGGGTGGGGGATTGACTTATGTATATATCTATATTTATATACATATTCATTGTGAAGTTTTGCAGCAATGCTCTTGATGTCGTTGGTATGTGTGTTAACTGCAGCAGTCCTCTCAGTGCTATAAGTAGTGTGTGGGTATGGGTGGGTGTAATGTGGTTCCAGAAGTGATTGGGGATGACTTTTAATGTCAGCCACAGTGGAAATACTGCAGCAGTTCTATCATACTTTTTTGTTTCTTCTTCTTTTCTTTCCCAGTCTCTGTATATGGATGCTAGGATGATTTTTCATTGTTGTTGACATTGAAACTGAGGATTGTATGTTCCATATGTGAGCACTCTTGACAGGTATAGCTACTGCTTGTGTTGTGTATGAAAACCACTGCAGGCATCCACTTGAATTCTTGGCACCACACAATTCCATTGTGGGTAAATGAATTAATTGTCTCAAGAGTTAGTTGTTATTTTGTTTGTTTTTATCTCGGGGGGGGGGGGGGGGGGGGGGGGTGCGGCGCGGGGGGGTTGTTAGAGAGGAAGGGAGTTGATAGTTGACAGAAATCCTGATTTTTTTTTCTTAAAGAAATAGTAGTGTAAACAAAATGCATAGACCATTTCAGGGGTTTGCAAAGTCATCGTAAATGTTTTACCATTCAAGCTAAGTCTTGGAATTTTCTTTGATACCTCTCACCACTTACAGTATTGGTTATGGATTTGCTCACACAAAAGAATAAAAGGGAGGGGGTGGGGGGGCAGTGGAAGTGGTGAAATGGTTTGCCTGTTTTTCCAAGACTTAGACTTCCAAGGTTGTGGGAACCTTGTTGATTGGCAACTCAGGTTTGGTGTCGGACATTTTGATGGACGTTGACTCAGTTAATGATAGCCTCTACAAATTGTGGATTACAGATTTTTGTCTTGCTAAAAAAAAGTCTTATTTATCACAAGCTGAACCAGTGTTAGTACATTGGATTTCTACAAGAACTGGACTGAGAATATTAACAAATATTTTAGAATTATGTTTTACCAGACTGTTTGTGTGACTTATCATTGCTGAAAAGCTGGTTTTTATTTTTTTTTTTTTTTTTTTTTTCACCAAATCTGTCCATAAAAAATTCAGGTTCTACCCCCAACCATTCCAGTGTGCGGGTCTTTTCAAGGCTTAGCAAATGTTAATGGGTACAATTGCATGCAGGGGAAGTTTTAATAACGAAACAAAAATGACAATTTTTTAATGATTTTGTTGTGTTTTTTTTCAGTTGGGAAAATTACCAACATAATATTCATAAACTGCTTTCTTTAATTTACTGTAGGAAAACTTATTATGTCTGTTAATTGTTGTTGCTGTTTTGAAAAAAAAAAAGGTTTTTTTTTAGGGTTAGCTCTGAAAGTAATCTCATGTACGTGTGAAATAACATTTCAACAGTGTTAGTCCAAAACATTGTACTCTACATTGCTACAGCTGTCATCTATCTTCTGGTTATGTTTGCTGACCTGATGTAGGCAGTGAGTTGTGAAAATGGTATTTGTGGCAAGAGTGTTGATTCTTGTTGTTCTGACAGTATACTAATATCAGTGGTACCCATATTCCTGATCAAACTATCAGGCAGTAGTTACTTTTTTTTCCTTTTTTTTTACAAAACACAGGGGGAAACACAGTAGCTGGCCAAACATAGTAGTATATGTATTTGCAAGGAGTTGCCTCTCTTTGTGCGATGAAAAGGGTGCTTTGATCTTAATTTTCCTTTACCTCATTTCAACATTCCAAATCCTACACAAGCTTACAATTAGACCTTACATTATATATATATATATATTTTTTTTTAATTTTAAAGAGAGATAAGCCAACAGACTTTACAGTATAGACCATGGTTACAGAATACACTTCATGGATATAGCCATAACTCGCCTGCTTTCTCACAGCATCTGAAAAAGCAGTGTTCATTTAAGACCATGTTCTTTATATTATGTATCCAAGGCACTGCTGAAGAGTTTTTATTAATTTTTCAGTTGAATATAAACTTGGTTGACATTGAATTGCACTGGTAAAACTGGGGCTGAATAAAACTATTTTTTAACACATCTAGAAAAGGTGAATCGAGTACACTATAGCCTGCCTCTCACAGTAGATCATTTCAGACAACTTATGTTGGTGCAGCCAACACATTGAAGAATGTTTGGATTTTTAACACATCTATTTACCATTTTTAGATCATCATTTTTAAAATGTTGCTGATAGAGTACGTGTTTTGAGGGATTCTGTCAGCTTCAAAAACATGTCAAGATTTGTCTTTTAGTGGTTCTAAGTTTCTAGATGAATGACTTGACCTAATCTGGCAATGTTCTCTTGAGCAGTTATTTGTATTTGTTTAGAAGTTGAACATCTTTAGATTGCACATCTATGTGTCATTGTTACAGGTGGTTTCCTCTGTAGTGTTTGTATTTTGTGTTGGTGCTGATGATAACTGTTGGAGCTGGGATATGACTGTGTATGATGTCACAAATGTCAGTGCACTTTTTTCTTTTAATCATCATTCAGTTCAGACATGGATACTGGATGCGGGGGAAAACTTCATATTACCATGTCTTAAATCATGGTCCATGCATGTAGTTTTCGAGTCGTACTTGACAAATCATGTGCATTATATTACCATTATTTATTTGATATATGCATATATTTCTTTTTCACCTTTTATTTTTCACTTTTTAATTCTAAGCATTTTAGTCTCAATTCATTGGGGGGAAAAAGTTTAAACCCATTTTGTGATAAACCAGAAAAATCCATTGGCAGTATTGTACATGTAAAGTGATTGACCGGAGTGAAGAGCAAAGAAGTCATGACCTGAATGAAGAACTAAGAAGTCACAATCATGGCACTGGTCTGTACTTGTCTTGGACATCACTCCGGTTATCTGGGTTTGACTGCAGCAAGGAGGTAATGACCACTTGGCCTGGTCTTTTTTTTTTTCTTCATCATTTCCATGTTCAGTCAATCATTAGGTATAGGTATGGGGTATTTTTCACCAAAGTGGTCAGTTTTGTTTACATAACTCTTATCTGGTGCAGGATATTGTTGGCAGTTGAAGGAGTCAAAGTCGTTTGGCTGCCTGTCACCGTCAAACTTCAGTGTACCAAGCACGTTACCTGGTGATTGTACTGAATGTCCATTGTTTCTTCACAACCTACTACAACAGAGAAACTGAGCAGCCTGTACTCTCTCTCTCTCTTTCCTTCCCCTCTGCCTAGTCCTGTATTCAAGACTCTGTTTTGAAGAAATAAATTCCTATAGAAAACTGATCTGCTTGTATGTTTCTGTAGAAAACCAATATTGTACAAATGCTGTGGATGTTACACTCGTGAGTTTTCTCTCAAGGGACAAAACAATCTACCCAACACAAGTGTTAACAAATGAAATAGCTGTAAAACAGCTAGCTTCTTTTATCTCCCTATATCAAACATGAACTGGAGAACTGCAAGGATTTGTGGTGTGAAGGCAAAAAAAGACAACATTTTTCTGACACTTCAGTACTGGACTCTGCAGTTACACACTGTGAATGTTGAGATCCTAATGTTTCAGTGACAAATGTTTATCAATAGGTAAACAAACACAATACACCAGAAACTTGTCAAACATTTAATTGCCCAAATTTCAGAATATTCCATTCACGGCATTTCCTTTCATTCATTCTGAGTATGCAACATTGTTCCATTGGGAAAATCCATGACACTTTCTGTAATGAAAACAACCAGTAACAGGAGACTCAGTAGTATTAAGTCATATGCACAAATGAAACTGAGGGAAGAGAACAAAACACATGCACATTATGTCCATGGCACATATGACAAACGCGAACACACCGACACATCCACGAGTACATACCTACAAGGACCAGGTGATACATAATCATCTGACAGTAGGTGAAACACCATGATGCACTCATATCAAATTAAATACACAACAGACACATCCACTAACATAACACCTGCTGATGAGTGACTCATGTACCATGGCAGAAAACAACCGATCATCTATTACAGCTGAGATCATTCATCCATGTGCTGCTGGGAGAAAGGTCATGCAGAAGGGAAGCAAACATGAGACAGAGAAACAAGTACTCCACATTCACTGCTGCTGTTGAGCCTGCAACAGCTTCTCTCTCTGCTTCATGCTTCAGTTCGTCCTTCACTTCTTCCACATATTCTGCTCTCTTTCACTGTATCAACAAACTTTCTTTCCCTCTTTTTTACAAACAACCACAGAAGCACACACTAATGACTTTAAAGTGTAATACACACTGCCTACCCATCTACACATATAATTATGCACTGCCTACACATGTCCGTACATATCCCCACACATGTACAAACACAATTATCATTATTGTTAATTTTAGTACTGCTGACCACACAGGGCCATATCAGGACTGCCCAACTACACAAATGTCCAGCCGCATTATACACAAAACTGTCTTCTTTTCTTTTTTTTAAAAATCATTAAGATAAACTCTACAAATAATTATTAAGACAAACCCTACAAAACACAGTTCATGACACATTATCTTAACCATTTATCTCCTTGGGGCAAATAAGATTAGGAGGTGCTGAGGATATCAGCCCTTCCACTCAGTTTATTATCCCCAAACATGCACAAAACATCCATGGCACATATGACACAAACATGAACACACAAACACATCCATGAGCACATACCTACAAGGACTAGGTGATACATAAACATCTGACAGTAGGTGAAACACCATGATGCACTCATATCAAATTAAATACACAACAGACACATCCACTAACATAACACCTGCTGATGAGTGACTCATGTACCATGGCAGAAGACAACCGATCATCTATTACAGCTGAGAAGATCATTCATCCATGTGCTGCTGGGAGAAAGGTCATGCAGAAGGGAAGCAAACATGAGACAGAGAAACAAGTACTCCACATTCACTGCTGCTGTTGAGCCTGCAACAGCTTCTCTCTCTGCTTCATGCTTCAGTTCGTCCTTCACTTCTTCCACATATTCTGCTCTCTTTCACTGTATCAACAAACTTTCTTTCCCTCTTTTTACAAACAACCACAGAAGCACACACTAATGACTTTAAAGTGTAATACACACTGCCTACCCATCTACACATATAATTATGCACTGCCTACACATGTCCGTACATACCCCCACACATGTACAAACACAATTATTATTGTTAATTTTAGTACTGCTGACCACACAGGGCCATATCAGGACTGCCCAACTACACAAATGTCCAGCCGCATTATACACAAAACTGTCTTCTTTTCTTTTTTTTAAAAATCATTAAGATAAACTCTACAAATAATTATTAAGACAAACCCTACAAAACACAGTTCATGACACATTATCTTAACCATTTATCTCCTTGGGGCAAATAAGATTAGGAGGTGCTAAGGATATCAGCCCTTCCACTCAGTTTATTATCCCCAAACATGCACAAAACATCCATGGCACATATGACACAAACATGAACACACAAACACATCCATGAGCACATACCTACAAGGACTAGGTGATACATAAACATCTGACAGTAGGTGAAACACCATGATGCACTCATATCAAATTAAATACACAACAGACACATCCACTAACATAACACCTGCTGATGAGTGACTCGTGTACCATGGCAGAAAACAACCGATCATCTATTACAGCTGAGAAGATCATTCATCCATGTGCTGCTGGGAGAAAGGTCATGCAGAAGGGAAGCAAACATGAGACAGAGAAACAAGTACTCCACATTCACTGCTGCTGTTGAGCCTGCAACAGCTTCTCTCTCTGCTTCATGCTTCAGTTCGTCCTTCACTTCTTCCACATATTCTGCTCTCTTTCACTGTATCAACAAACTTTCTCTCTTTTTACAAACAACCACAGAAGCACACACTAATGACATAAAAGTGTAATACACACTGCCTACCCACGTACACATATGATTATTCACTGCCTACACATACCACCCACACATGTACAAACACAATTATTATTGTCATTGTTAATTCTTGTCCAGCTGACCACACAGGGCCGTACCAGGACTGTCCAACTATACAAATGTCCAGCCGCATTAAACACAAAACTGTCACATATTATATAAAATAAAAAAAGAAGATAAACCCTACAACACAGTTCATGACACATTAACCTAACCCATTTAGCTCCTTAGGGTAAATAAGATCAGGTGGTGCTGAGGATGTCAGCCCTTCCATTCACTTCATTATCCCCAGAAAACTCGTAAAAAAACAAAAAGAGAACAACAATACTTCAAAGCCAAACAAAAAATATTTAAAAAATGAAATATAGGAAAATAACACTGCAAAACAGCACAGACAGTACATCATAGACTGCGGAAAAAAGAGAAAAAAATTGCCTTGGCTTGCTAAAAACAAAAGAAAGGGGAATGGACTGGGAAAGCAGAAAAGGAGACAACAGTGAAGGAAGAAAAAAGGCAGATAAAATGAGAGCAATAGAAAAGAGATTTCTAGCACAGAATTTCCAGAAGGTGGGGATGTTATTTTTTACTGAAAGGCTCCTGGCATCCCATGGAGGGGGTGAGGGGGTGGGAGGTTGCCGTTGGGGAAGGAGTACGCACACAGGCACATGATGATAAATAGTGCAGTTTCTAGCTGATGACAGTATGAGGCATGACAGCACAAACAAAATCCCTGATTTAAAAATGTTTTGGAACTATCTGGTTCTGCTGCAAAGGGCAATGACTTTCATGGATGATTTTCAATCCACACCGTGCATGATCCTTATTTTCAACATGATCAAAAATAGACAAAAAAAAGAACACTGAATGCTGAGTATCTCCAGAAATTCAAGCAATGGAAATCCACAATGTTTTTAAATAACAGCGACAAAAAAAACTAGCCGTTCTGAAGTCTCAGGTGTATGGGTGAAAGCAGTTTTGGAGATCATAAGCTATTAGGAAACAGGTAAGTGGTCACAAGGGATTATAACTGTTGTTAAAATTTCACAGGCGTGTGAGCTAAAAGTACTGAGCAGTGATCAACAGTCTGATATGAGATGCAGGATGCTGACATCTTAGCAGGTGCAAGGATCACACCCCCACACCCCATCCCCCAAAAAAGTTACTCCATAAAGCCAGAAATTATTGTAGATCAATGCAAAACATTTGGGCAAAAACACCACAGCATGCAAGTCAGGAATTATGGTAGATCAATAATAATTACACGCACACATTGTTTCTCGATCATGACGATTGTGTCACTGCAGTCAACAAAGCATACACTTCACACCTGAGCAGTATGGATGGTTCTGATATGAAAATTCTAGGCACCAACAGGAGGCAGGGCCACCAGGGGAGAAGAAACCACTGCACCATTCAAGTCAGTCTTCCCTCCTCCCTTCATCCTCCATTCACTCATGTGGAATTCTCCATGTGGACTCACACTATCCACACTCTACGGCCTGTCTCTCTCCCACACAACTACACACTAATAACACAGTTCAAACACAATCAGCACACAGCAGACAACAGATCACCTCTAACACAGCTATCACACACACAAGACTGTGTTATCAAGTTTCACAAGCCAGGAGGAGCTCACCAATCACTTTAAAGTCCAGCTGGGAAATGGAACCAGGGGTGGGGGATACACCTGATTCTTTGCACAAGAAAAGGGGTGAGGGGCAAGTGGGAGGGACAGAACAGACACTGGCCATGAGAGGAGAGAGCAGCCCACTTTACAGGGGAGGGGGAGGAGGGGGTGGGGGGCTGGTCCACGTCAGGAAGGGAAGTGGGAGAGGGGAGGGCAGGACGTAGCTCATGACAGGGGAGAAGCCACAGGAACATGTCAGGAGAAGTGGGGTATGGCAACAATGGGAGGGGGCCAGAGGGGGCAGAAAAAGTGTGGGGGGAGGATACGGTGACAAGTGAGTCACTTTCAGTGGGAGGGGTCAGCATCACCAGCAGCAGAGGGGTCATAGTTCTCCAGGATCCAGGGGTGGGTCATCACCTGACTCAGTGGCAATCTCTTCCTGGGGTCGTGACGCAGCAGCTGCGACACACACACAATCAGGCATTCTTCATGTGTGTGACTGGAATCAACTCAGTGATCAACATGCTTGCTATTCATCACAGGTGTGACTAGAATCAACTAGTGGTTAACATGTTTACTATTCATCACAGGTTTCCATTATGGTAGCACCAGTACAGAGATAAACAATGGAATGCAGGGGGCAGGGGAAAGCATGATATTTTTTTCTTTTCTTTTCTTTTTCCCTAAAAGAATGAACTATGATGACCAAATAATTGATTCATGACATCATGATCCCTCTTCCCTATTCATGGGTCACAGGTATAGAACCCCTTATTCAACTTTTCTTCTCTATGCATCAGAATTATCCATGTCAAAGTTCACTAAAAACACCACAGGTACCAATCTCAGGACAATCATTTTCACTTTAAAGATGACTGTTAAGCTTTGCTCCTGATAAAAATGCCAAACAGCCAGTCAATTCTCCCTTCCCTTTCTGTGTATGTATTTAACCATGACATCTATCACATTTTGACAGGCATGGCTTGTTAATTCAACACATGTTAACCCTGTAAAAAAAAACTGGCAAATTTCATAAATGTTTCTTCCCTTAGATCTCTGTAAACTGAAAGTTTTCCTGCAAACAATGCTCTCAGGACTGCTGTGTGCTAGCTGCAACAAATGAGGAGCATGGAAAAAGTGCAAGCAATGCTTGACCAAGAAACACTTCTACAGTCCTTTGTTTTTTGCCGGTTTTACTTAAACAAGATCTGAAGGTAAAGTGCCAAGTATACTCCTAAACACACAAAATCCCTTGAGCACAGGAATCACAAAGATCCAGCAACTCCTTTAAGATATCAGATCCAGAACTGATCTTCTTTGTCAAAACAGATACTTAACAAAGCCTGGTTCATAACTATTCTGTGCTTAAGAAAAACAATTTAAATACAAAAAACAAACACAGAAATGACGAAAGAATATTAAAGCACACACACATAGAAATGCTGACTCAGTTCTGTTCATGAGAGGACTCAGCACATACCACTGCAGTGTGGAGATAGGAAATTTTCTATCTAAAATTATGTTTAACCCTTTCCTTCTGATTACGGTAGCAGCCGGCACTGCTCGCGCGCGCGCAGCGCCTCGATGCGTCCGGCGCCAGCAGCATGTGTGTGGTACTTTTCCATCATGTGCTGACGCCGTGACTATGCTCAACAGGCACTAAAAGTTGGTGGAAAGTTTCCTACTATAGTCCAATAATCTGGCATCGCTATTTCTGGATGCTAGCACCACTTCCATTCACAAAGAAAGGAGGGAAACTGCGTGTGGAGAGTTGTGAATGAAACTGACTGATTTTCACAATGGCGTCGTCTGCATGCACCAGTTAGTTCGAGGACTATTCAGCGGAGGAATTAGGTCTTATTTTAGAAGAAGTGTCGAAATATGATGCGAATGAAGAGTGAAGAATTTGAAGAAGATTCTGATGTGCATTTAGGTTCTGATCAAGGAGAAGAAAGTGGTGAAAGTGATCCCGAGGACAATGTGCCACTCGCTGCTCTGCAAACCACGTGGCGACCGGCTACTCAGCCTACCAACGTGGCCACATTCCAGCAGCCGACAGGCCCTGCGCATTCACTGCCAAGCACTGCAACCCTCTGGATTATTATTTTTTGTTTATACCCATCACATTTTTTCAAGCTGCAGCAGAGACCAACAGATATGCCTGACAAAAACAAGCAGCCCGGGGCACACCTGACCCCCTATGGTTCGAAACAACACCTGACGAAATGCGGGCCTATCTCTCTGTGCTGATCATGATGGGGATCAATTGTCTGCCACGTTTGTGGTGCTACTGGTCAACCGACCCTCGCTTCCAGAATAATTGGATCAGCAGTGTGAATGACTGTTTCCGTGATTACCATGGACAGAATGTGCCTCAGCATTAGGACAAGCTAGCTTGTTTTTGTTTATGTGTGTGTGTGTGCTTACCTGTAGTTTTGGTGACTGTGACAATTAGCAGTGACACTCTACTAACTACCCTTACTGTACAGTAACACATTGTGTGCATATATAAACAGATCTGTACAAAGTGCTTAGAACAGTGACATAAGAGCAACATGGAACTGTGCTTGAAATTATCTCCAGTAACTCTTCAGTTGTGACAACTGACACTAGTTGTGTGACATTCTTTGGATTACCTGTGGGGACTGTACTGGCAGACAGGAGACAGATCATCTCAAGGAGGGCGCGGCTTCATTTCACAACACTAACGTGCATGTGCATGGAATAACTGCATGTTGGTGTGCTGTATTATAATTGTCATCATCGCATGTAACATATTTGGTGACATTTTGGTGACAGAGACACAACTTTTCACATCTAGACACACAGAATCTCGCTCACATGACAGAACAAAGCCTCATGACCATACCTGCCGAATTTCATGACTCTAGAGGTTTATTCTTGGTTGTGGTGAAGCGTGAACTATACATACCCATTTTGAGGCTAAAGTGCCAGTATGTAGACACAGAGAGATCTGGGCATTGTGAACAGAATGATGCAAATGCAAGTGTGCCTATATTGCTATGTAGGGAATCTCAATGAATAGATGTCAATGAATAGAGATAGAAATAAAATTGTATATGTTAATATGGAAGTCGTATGAACCTATCCCATAAGCGCACACACCTGTGTATACTGAGGGATAAGTATACATCTATAAGTGTAAATAGAAATGTGTATAAATGTAGCAAGATATTGTATATAAATATCTATATCTCTATCTATATATATATATATACCTTTTTTTAAAATAATATTTTTTATTATTTTATATATATATGAACCCAAAAGTTCAGTGGCCAATAGCCTGAGAAACAGCAAGAAATGTGCAGTTGCTATGCAAAGTTGTGTAAAGTCCATGAATGGGCATCAGGACCCAATGAGAAACCGAAAAAACATCATTGGTGGACAGCACGGGGGGCAGGAGTGACGTGCTGTGTTGGCGAAAGTAACTACAGCGTCAACTGCCTAGGTTATGAATGCGGAGTTGCCTCCCTTGGCGCCGACAATCGGTGAAAAGGATGTGTCTTTAGAGCACATATGCCCTGGTGCGACGTGTCCTCGCTGTAGAGGGAGGAGTGTCATGCTGCATGTGATAGTCCGTGGTTCGATGCCACTGTAACCGACACAGGTGAAAACGGCCGCAAGGGGAATAATTATAAAGTCCCTTAGTGCCGTGGGCATCCCAACCCGAATCGGTCGCCATCAGACGCAAGACGGTCGAGGCATGTGGCATGACAGCACCATAATCCAGTGTTATGGGCGTCGTGGACGAGGGGGTGGCAAGTCCGTCGGCTTGCCGTGGGACGTGCATCCCCCTGTTGCTGAACGGCGGTCCAACTTCATGAATAGCTCCTGCAAGAAGACCGATGTTCAGCTGTTATGTTTTAATGGATAAAGGGATAGACAAGATTGGCCCGAGCACTGCCAAGGGGCAGGATCGAGTTATCAAGAGGCACTCCGACGTGCAAGTGCTGATATTAGTCTGGGTAACAGCAGAGTTAGGCAATGGGGCAGAAGAATCCAGCACGGCCGAAGTTCAAATGGGCCGTGCACGCACCTGCTCTGTGGGCGAGGGGCGGTGCAGGCGCAAGGTGTGGCAAGGGGAAGCAGAGTGGTGCATAATTGCTGCAGCAAGTTAGCAATGAGTTGCTGATTGTTTGGTTGAGCAGCTTGCTGAGACGCCATTAGTGGATGGGAAACAGCAGCAATCAGCGGTGTGGCAGATGGGGTTATCACCGCATAGCTTGGTGGGACCGTGCACGCACCCGCACTGTTGGCCAGGAGCAGTGCCGGTGCAAGGGAAATAACTGCGGCGGTCACCGGCAAGGGTGCCGAAGCAGGGGTTGCCTCCCCTGGATCGGGCGCTCCAGACAAAGAGGGGGTACACGGGTATGGGCGAGCGAGTCCCCTAGTGGTCCACCTTCCTCCCTACACCAGGGGAGGGCATCCCTACGCGCCTCGGTCGCCATTGGATCCGAGACGGTTGAGACATGCCGCGTGCGGGGTCGCGTGATCCAATGTCACGGCCGCCACCATGGACGCATCGCACATAGGGCCCAGTCTAGCGTGCGGATCCAAAGCCTTTTTTTTTTCTTTTTTTTTTTGTGTGTGTTGTTTCCCCAAAGGGATTGTGGCATATTCCATGGTGCAACTGTGGGTATGGGTAAAGAGATGGAGGAGGTCGACTCGTGCACTGTTGACTGGCAGGGCCGAGAAAACGCGGATCGCGACAAGTGTTCGCGGATCGATAAGAATGACATTAAAGGCAACACTGACCTGAGTGTGGGGCAACAAACCTCAAGAAGTCATAAGAGGAGGTGTAGGAGGTGATCAAGGTCTGGATTCGACCGGAGGGAGCGAAGGAAGTGGAGGATGCGGCGGGTTGGCGTTGTTGAGAGGGCCAGGAGTAGAGGACCCAGAGTGGCAGCGAATCGATTGCAATCGCGCCTTAATTTTAGCGCGATCGCCCAATCGAGCTACATAATTATGTGACCTGGTTGAAGACAATTCGACAAAAAACAAGAACGCCAGAGAATCGACAGACAGACAGAAAATACGAAAAAACTTAGCCGTATGAAGAGCACAGGAACAGGAGTCATGATGGCTGCCAGAAAAAGAGGGCGCTAGCTAGCGGGACAAACGGGAGGTTACCTACTTCCGGGAGGTTATCGGCCGTAGTACTTTTTATTCTGTTTGCATGAAACTACAGAAACCATGAAGTGGCCTCCATCATAAGTAACAAGGGCCTACATGCCCTGACCAAAACCTTCAAGATGATAAAACACTCACACAGGCACAAACTAAATCTTGCCATAAATACTACACACTTTTAAAGGTACCCAATATAATCACAACACACTTCAAAGAGGACAATTCACTACCTTACAAATGAGGTCCCGAGCTTTGGCAGACACAAAGTCAGGGAACCTCAAGTCCACCTTGGTGATACGGGCGTATGTTTCGGAGTGACCCTCTGCCTCAAAGGGAGGGTTGCCGACCAGGAACTCGTAGCACAGCACCCCCAGACTCCACAAGTCCACGTTCTCGTCATGCGTCTTGCCCTCCACCATCTCAGGGGGCAGGTAGTCCAGCGTACCACACATGGTGGTTCTCCTGCATCGCACCACAGCAAATTTATTGATCAGTGTTGTTTATAGCCCATCCAACTGTACAGGGCCAGATCAGGGCAGAACACTTGTAAATACTGATCTGGTAGAACCTAAAAAAACACACACACCTGGAAAAGAAGAATGGGCACAAGTGCTGTCATATTCATGCATATAATATAAACCTGGGGCATGCCTCTGATGTTGACCATCCCCCCAATTTTTGTTTGTTTGTTTGTTTTTTGGCAGAACAATCAGGAAATTTGGTAGGAATTTTTTTTAATTTGGTTGGAACACTCAGACTCTGAGCCACATCATCAAATGTACATTTTATCTACAAGGCATACGAACACTTGGGCCTACCAGAAACATGGAGTTACTGCTCTGATTAAAGCTGATTGGTCCACTCAATGTAGAGGATTAGCTGAGCATCATCACATGAGACCATGGTTAGTAGTGACTGCCCTGGCCTCGTGATCTATAGGTGTAGACCATCTGGGTAATGTTACAACAGGAAAGCATGTGACCATGCGATGCAGTCGAAAATGAACTCGTCAGAACCATTTTGATGTTGGCGTAACGTCTAAACAAACTGCGATCGAGCGCAACAAAATACGGTGACATCGTAATAGTTGGCATCTCTGCAGATTGCAGACAAGACAACCAAGTCCCAGTCAGTGGTGCTATTTTCTGCCAGCCTCCATCTCCAGCTGGCAACTTAGCGAGTACACCCACTGTTGTAGCCTATCATAGGGAAAGCAGTGGTACAGGCCAACCTCAAAATCTTACCAGTAGTAACAGATGATGTAAAAATTAGGAACAAACAGAAATGAATTTTCATAAAAACACTATGTTCTTACAGCACGCTGTGCAGGCAGGTATATGTGTGCATGTTTGCGCACACACAATACCACTGAAATATATTAAAAAAAACAAAACAAAAAAAACATCACAGCTGTAGCACAATTTCATCATGGCCACCATGACTCATGGAAGATTTACACTTGCAAAGAGTGCACAGACTAAACGTTTTCCCCTTTCTGTCCTTATTGTAAACATGGCCACAGCTTATTGTTGTTGTTTTTTTGTTTTTTTTGTTTTTGTTTTTTGTTGTTTTTTTTGCTGCCCCATCATCTGCACCATTTCAGTGGCATTACTCCCACGCCGCTCATTTACATTCCCCCATACATGGCCACACCTGGGTTCGTCCGTCGCAGTTCCAGCGTCGGCAGTCCACAGGGAACTATCGATGTTAGGTCGCCAGGAGGCCACACACCAGAGGAGACCCTGCACTGCTGCTGAGTCACTTCGGTGGTGTTCAGTGGTGCCTGTTTTGTTTTAACGTACTTAGGACACCACCTACTAAGCCCCCTACTAACGACAATAATGGCTTAGTCGCGGAGCCAGACTGAGTGAGCGTCCCTCCCAGAGTGGAGACCGCCACCACGTCCCTCAAACAACAGCCACCCATGAATCTGCCGACACTGACGACATTGACAGGACTCACCCCAAGCACGGAAGTGGAGGGGTATCGAAACTGAGGTCACCATGAGAGCAGGGCATGAAAGGCCACAGACTTTGAGACTATATTTTTTTTATATTGATGACGATGAAGGAGGAGGAGGATGACGATGATGATGGCGATGTTGCTATGGAGGTCCATTTTGGTTTAGGACTGCATGACAAGGCTGTACTCTACGCTTCCTGTCATAATGATATCCCGGCGTTAACCAGGCCCGAGAGATGCAGACACTTGCAGTGTTGGTCAGGTAATTAGAGCAACACACCCAAAGACGCATCCTTGAAGTGGATGACACTCGACTGTGTGGTCCCAGTCTCCCCATTTAAGCCCACAGCACACTCAACTCTGGGTAGGAGCAGGCCAAGGGCCGAAAAACCCACCTCCGCTGGGATTCGAACCCACGTCCTCCCAGCCGTCAGTCCGCGACGCTAACCACTTCGCCACGGCGGCTGGTGCTTATTGTATTCTTTCCTGAAGGCCTGGCGGTGTCAGTTTTGGTTGACTTTTTTTTTTTATCACAACAAGGTTCACTCTTCATTTCCTTTATCAATGTCACACAAATATGGCGATTCCTGAAATGTAGGCAATAGCAGACCCCATAGAACGGTCACTACAAAGAAAAGCTACACACTAACCACAGCCTTAAAAAAGAAGCTGAAGGCATAGATACTGAAAGCCTGAGGAAAAGGACAGTTTCAGTTTCAGTTCTCAAAGAGGCATCATTGCGTTCGGACAAATCCAAATATGCTACACCACATCTGCCAGGCAGATGCCTGACCAGCAGTATAACCCAACGCACTTAGTCAGGCCTTGAGTGCCAGCATATATATTTGTGTACCAATCAGAGTGGATTTCTTCTGCAGAAATTTTCAAGAGGACAACACTCTCATTGCCATGGGTTCTTTCACAGTGCGTCAAGTGCGTGCTGCACACGGGACCTCCATTTATTTGTATTTGTATTTCTTTTTATCACAACAGATTTCTCTGTGTGAAATTCAGGCTGCTCTCCCCAGGGAGAGCGCGTCACTATACAAGAGCGCCACCCATTTTTTTGTATTTTTTCCTGTGTGCAGTTTTATTTGTTTTTCCTATCGGAGTGGATTTTTCTACAGAATTTTGCCAGGAACAACCCTTTTGTTGCCATGGGTTCTTTTACGTGCGCTAAGTGCATGCTGCACAAGGGACCTTGGTTTATCGTCTCATCCAAATGACTATTGTCCAGACCACCACTCAAGGTCTAGTGCAGGGGGAGAAGATATCGGCGGCTGAGCCGTGATTCGAACCAGCGCGCTCAGATTCTCTCGCTTCCTAGGCGAACGCGTTACCTCTAGGCCATCACTCCACTTTATCGTCTCATCTGAATGACTACACGGTCAATTTGATTTTCCAGTCAAACTTGGGAGAAAGGGTGAGAGCAGGACTTGAACCTAGACCCTCGCAGACAATGTATTGGTAGATGAGTGTTCTAACCATCCTGCCACCTTCCTCCTTAAGGACAGCATGAGGAGAGTGTGACCCACCTGGAGGAGGGGGCGTGCACAGACCACCCAAAGTCAGCAATCTTCAGGCCCCCCTTCATCCCCAGTAGCAGGTTCTCTGGCTTGATGTCACGGTGTATCACCTTCTTGCTGTGGCAGTACTGCAGGGCGCTCGACAGCTGGTAGATATACTGCAACACACAAACATACGTCCCCATCAATAAACGACAACACACACACTTCCCCATCAACATAAACAACACACACACACACACACACAAATAATATCACATGTGCAAGTCCATATGACAAACACATGGGTGAGAGTGACTGATTTTCATAATACAGAAAAGCTTGTGACTAGTGTTCAGGGGCTACTAAAGTGAAGTGCCTGTCTCAATACTGAAAAAAATTGTTTTTTTAAATTGCAAAAGTGCCCAAATGAAAATCTATCTTATATAGAAAAACTTCCACACAAGTATATGTGTAGATACATAATCTTACAAAAGCATCAAAATTATGCAAGAATACCAAGTTGGAAGCTGAGATCCATGCATTCCAGATAATGACAAACATCACAAAAAATGTGAATGAGCTCAGACAACGATGCAGTTTAGTTCAAATGAATGCTGGACAAATACATCCCCAGTGGCTTTTGACTATGATGTAAATCCTGCATTTCCTGAAATATTGATCTGAACGAGAACAAGCCAAATAAAGATTATATCAAGATATATATGTCACTCCCTTCATGAAAGCTTCAGACCTGTAACAGAACACCAAAAAAATTGACAAAGCCACTGATAGATTGTAGATGTGAGCCACTCACCCCCGCTGATCTCTTCTCATCAAACCGTCCACACCTCTGTAGCTCTTTGTACAACTCTCCCCTAGGGGCAAACTCAAGTATCAAGTAGACCCGTGTCTTGTCGTGGAAGTAGCCAAACATTCGCAAAATGTTTTCGTGTCTGCAACAGATACACGTGTTGAGTGACAAAGTGTCCCCAAATGGACCAAAGCGAAAAATGATGAAAAGAGTAGCCACTGTTCGTCTGACATTCCCGTTTGGGAAAGGGGACAGAAGGATGGGAATGGGAGAGTGGAACACCAGTCAGGTGCATGGGATGGGGAGAAGGGGAGGTGGAGGTGGGTGGGGGAAGGGACAGGGGTGCTATTGCTAGACAGAACGAAAGTCAAGCTCATGAAATAATGCCAAGGAGGTCAAAAAGTGAATGGTGGAATGAGAATCTAGTGTATGAAAAGGGTGGGGCGGGGTGAGGGACTGGGATGGAATAAGTCAAAGCCCTCAAGATCCATCAATAACCTACCTTTTATAATGTATCTCTTCAACAAGAGAGATCAAATAATATTACTTGTGAATAAATACTAATCCAAAATGGAATTTGACACTGTTGTGACCCTGAAACTAACAATGCCAATCATGATGAACAATACAAAACAAAGTCACCTATTTCCACAGAACAAATACAACACTCCCCAGTGACATATTAATCATGTCCACTTAGTTTTATACACATGATAACGTGCACAAGGAAAGAAGCAATGCATAAGGCTTATGCATTCTTTCAAAGACGAACAGGTAAATTTTCATACTGAAAACCAGTTGTGAAGAGCAACTGATGCATCATGATTTCAAAGTAATATTTACTGAGGTCCGAAAGTTGAGTCAAAGCACCAAGTTGTAGTGTTCTACAATTACATAAAACAGTGTAGCTGATCACTGATGGCAGTGTTAGCAAGACATTAATGTCAACATCAAAGACAATACAGATCTCATGGTCACCCCATACACCACAGTAAATTACAAACTACACACACTGATCACAGTTAAATGTGTTTACCCCATGTCTTTGTCACTGCAGTAGGTATGCACTCACAGATAGATTCATGAGCATCCTTCCCCCCACCCCACCACCACCCTCCCCCCATCCCCCATCTGGATGACAACGATGGTCATCATCGATCTCGAGGGACACACCACCACCAGGTATACTGTAACAGCAAACATATCACAGACAAATAAATGGGACTCGCCAAAGCTGGAAATCAAAGCATCTGTGGCATTTCTAGACTATGTGCCAGGCACAGTGCACTCACCTAAGATGGGACTGAATCTCAATTTCTCGCCGCAGCTGGTGCTCCACACCTGCTTTCTGGAGCTGGGATTTGAACATGAGCTGAAAACGTATGAAAAAAAAAATGTTCAGCACAATGAAAGACTTGTCTCCTTTGTGCCTAAAATATGAAGTCACACTATTTTTCTGTCCACATGTTGGGAGGAGGGTGGGAGTAGAGGTCATCTGGCCAATGAAGTGTTTGAAAGTTTGAATATAGCTTCTATTCCCAAGTTTTTCTGTTTCAATTTACAAATCTATTCATAAGACATTGTCTACGCATTAGCTGCTTTTGACATGTATGTGTGCAACTTGCAACTAAAGATCTGAAGAGAAAGACCACATGCATCTTACTTATGTTATTGCTGCCCAACCAGAATGATAAAACGATTTATTTTTTCCTGGTTGCTTCTTGTACATGACATACAGACACACTTCGGACTGCGTTTGGGATCTAGACCTACCAGGTCTTATAAACTAAGATTGTTGGAAATATTGTTTCTTCCCATCATTCATTCAAGGTGTAAGTGTGAAAGGCCCATAGCATGTGTTAAGTTTACTCTGTATTTCTGACTACAAGCTTACTAGTAAACTAGACCGCTTATTTTGCATCATGAGACCAAAGGGCACAACCATTCACTGAACCAAGTGTGACAAAAATAATGGTATAAAAAACCTCAGTACAAAGCCATTGGCAGACAGAGTGGATAAGATGATACCTTGAGGGCAACGATGTATTTGCTGTGTTTCTCACGAGCCAGGTAGACATTGCCAAACTTGCCCTTGCCCAGAGGTTTGCCGATGTCAAAGTCTTCAAGGGACCACTTCTTCCTGCACACACAACACATTGGCCATCCACAATCAACACATTCACAACAAAATGTTTCAGATGAACTGAATCAACATATAAATGTTCACTTACCGAGTCAGAGTTCAAGAGACAGCATCATACTAAGTTGCATAAAGCTAAAAAAAAAAAGAAAAAAAAAAAAAAAAAAAAGTTGCATAAAGCTGCTGGTTAAGAGGACGGTATCAATAAAATAAGTAGGCACTGTAAAATGAGATAACATTCTCCTTCACACCTGAAAATCTCTTTTTTTGGACTGGACATGATGCAGCAAAATCTTCTGAAATTCAAATATTTTGCAGATACACTGAAAACAAAAATCAGAGTTTCTTTGTTAAAATGAGTTCTGGCCGTTCTAATAAAAGCTAACACAAAAACATTTTGTATCACCATCACAAGTGGTCATCTATCTTTGTTGGCTGCCACATTCTCATATCTTGTGACTTAAAAATATCAGCGTTAAAATCCTTTAGTTTGACTCCTCTGGCAGTCTGACTTGAAGGTTCAGACTTTATACGTCAAAGAGCAGGGTACTTCCTCAAAGTTTTTATTCTTACTCTTGTGCAGAAACATAGTTCAGATCATAATTTACCTTTACTAAGGTTATTGTTCTTGAAAACAGGGACCTTAAAATGACCTCTTTCATAATTGGTGGACTACATTCCTGGTTAGGTACTCTCTCATTGTGTATATTTCAACAGCTAGTGCAGTTTTCAATTCCACTGTGTATGCTTCATCAAGGAGAAAAAATGATGTAATCAGAAAAGAAACTATACCAAATTCATTTATATGTAATATGCAGAGGAAATCATTTTCTGAATGATCACCCCAACCAGTTTATAATTCTAAACTGGTGATTTTGTAATGATTCTGACTATCTTAGATGTATAAATACTTATGCACTCCATCATTCAACACACAAGACAGCCAAACAACAATGCATTCCATGCGTTCTATTTTCTGCCAGTCTCATAACAAATTGAAACAAATTCTGTTAAATCAGGGTAAAAGGAGGAGTTTGTATTATACTCCATGTTTGGTGTTTACATATACTTACCATGTCAAACTGATGCAAACTAGGCCTATGGTTTGCTCTGTTTGGCCAAATTTCGCGCGGCTAACAGTGAAAAGACGCCCCTCTTAGTCTGGCCCGCTCTTAGCCAATCAAACGCCTCTAACAGCTATAAGCGCTGAATCATTCCTTTGGCCAAGGCTCTCCACGCCATCTTGTCAGTGAGAGATTTTGATAAAGAATAATCAAACATGCTTTTCCCCACTGATCAAAAGGAGAATACACACACACACACACACACACATATAAATCATTAAACATAAATGCACTGAAATAAAAGTCAAACAATTCATTTTTCAAAACAACAAAAAACAGAGTGATGAACGTAAGAAATTCATTAACTCAACACTCTATAACCTCTTTCAGACAAAAATGATAATATATATACTATTAATATCAAAAGACCACTAGTATCAGGGCCACACACACACACACACACATGCACACACACACACACTAACACACAGAATGCAATGGTAACTTACTGACTGGTTTTAAAGAAAAAAAAAAGAAAGTAAATTATTCAAATTAGGCAAGAATTTTATAATGAATATGATAATAAACACACACACACACACACGAACTTTACTTTCTTTTTTTCAAATTTAGACCAAGCAAAGTTAAATGACCACTCTAGAAGGACACATAATAAAGTTACGTACATTTTGGATGCAGCACCTGCATCAGACTGCACTGGCTCCACGGCTGCTGGTGCAGGACTGACCTTTCCTTGACCAGCAGGCTGCTCTGTCAGCTGACTGCTTCTGTTTGTTTTCAGCACACGCTGCGGTCCAACAGAGGCCATACTGCACCCTCTTTCTGGAAGACACAGTTTGAACGTCTGCATGTTATTCACATGTTCCCTTCCACTCAAAACAATACTTGAACTGGAATCAGATGCGTGAGCAGTAATCACAGCTGCCAACCAAGTTCAGCTGCATTCTTTTGTGTCTGTTTGCAACAACACCCACATTCACTATGAATTATTCTGTGCATAATTCATAGTGTTTTACCCTGTTGTTAGTAATTGTTTCAGTGATGCTTCATTTTCTTGGCATTGCATCCTGGATATATGTTCATGTTTCCATATCAATTATCATAACCCATCCAAAAACTCTGGTTGAATCCACCAAACGTTTCATATGTATATACATATATATGAAGCCATGAAACTTTTGCCAAGTATTCTGTACTTTTATGAGTAAAACCTAGCAACATGAAGGAACTTTGACCACAAAACCTTTTTTTTCTTTCTTTTACTGTAAAGAACTTCAGAATCATTGAATACATCTATCCATATAAAAAAAAAGCTTCAACTATTGCTAATACAGTTATTAAGGGTTGGATTTGTTGTCTTTTCAGGGGTGGTGGGGGTTAAAAGCAACCGAACAAAACTTGGGATATCAGACATATTAGAAATCCCAGTTTATGAATCACTCAGATACTGCATACAACTTGAACACTCACAATAAAGCAGAAGGCATACAACCTAAACACCTGACAAAAACAACGAAACACAATCTGGGGTTTTACGCCCAGCCCAGACAATCCTTTTAATTTTATCCTGAAGCAGACCCATGCAGTGACTAACTGAAGTGACCAACCATATCATATCAATATCAAGGCGTGCAGGCCTGACAAGGCCTTTTGCCCGCTTGAAGTGTGGAAGAAAAAGAGTCCCCACATATGTCTGGTGCATTTTTTAACATTGAGTGTGCAATGCTTGAAAAATCAATAAATATGAAAATGAGTTTTGAATTAAAAATTTTGTAAATGAATATCAAGATAATTCTTAAATGTATTCACTGTTCCTGCAGAAACAACGTCTTGTGACAAATTATTCCAAACATTTGTTACTCTGTTAGAAAAGAAATGCACAAATCCAGAAGTTTTTGCTGAAACTTTTAACAGTTTGTAGGAATGGCCTCTTGTAGCACTGTTCTCATTCAATGTATACAAAGAGTTTATAGTTCTGCTGTCATACAATCCATAAGTCATGTTATACATCTCTATTAAATCAACACGCAGTCTTCCATACTCTAAACTAGGTAACTGAAGTGCTTGCAACCTATTTTCATAGTCCATATCAGCAAAGCCAATGATTCTTTTAGTAAATCTTTGTTGAACATTTTCAATACTGTCTATATGTTTCACTAAGCCCATATTCTGAACAACATTCCAGTATTCTAAGACTGGCCTGACTAATGACTTAAATAATGGCACCATAATGTCTTTACTTTTACACTGTATATTCCCAACTAATATTCCAGTCAATCTATTGGCTTTTTTAATGGTTTCATTAACATGAACATCAAAAGAGACCAGAGTCAACAATGACTCCAAGATCTCTCTCCGATGAAGTCTCCTGGAAGTCTGTACCATCCATATAATACTTATAATGTGGCTTATTTCTGCTTACATGTAAAACTTTACATTTATTGCTATTAAATTTAATTTGCCATCTATCAGTCCAGTGTACTAAATTATCAATACTAACTTGCAACTTCAGTCTACCAACATCAGAATCTACTTCCTCATAGATCTTTGTATCATCTGCAAAGATTTTCACAAAACAGTCTAATATATCAGGCATGTCATATAATGTACAAAGAGTGTGGGCCCCAAGACACTGCCTTGAGGAACACCACTACTCACCTTAACAGGACACGATGACTCAGTCCCTACTGATACATACTGTGTTCTCTCATATAAAAAGTCTTTTATCCATTCCAACAATTTACCACAAATACTGTACCCTTGCAATTTAACAATTAGCCTATTATGTGGAACTTCATTGAACGCCTTCTGTAAGTCCAGATAAATTGCATCCATTGGTTTAATGTTTTCAAGTGACTGCATCCAGTCATGTAAAGTATTCAGCAACTGAGTTACACAGGATCTACCACTGGTAAAGCCAAACTGATAATCAGACAATAAGTCGTTATCAATCAAATGTTTATTCAAAGTGTCACGTATGAAACCTTCAAAAACTTTACATACAACAGATGTCAAACTTACTGGTCGATAGTTTCCAGGGTCTTGTTTGTTACCTTTCTTAATATTGGTTTTACTGTTGCTACTTTCCATGCATGTGGGATCTTACCATGTGATACAGTTTTAACAAACAGAATCTTTAAGGGAATAGCTAAACTACTATTCAATTCTTTTAGCAAATAAGGGTGTATTCCATCAGGACCAATGGCTTTATTCACCTTTAAGTTTAACAGTGAAAGTTTGTCACTAATCATCTTTTCTGAAACTTCAACATAATCTGTTGAAGCCTTGCATTATGATTCAAAAGAAGGAATATTGGTGACATCTTCCACTGTGAAAACACTAGAGAAAAACAAATTTAGGACCTCAGTCTTTTCTTTGTCGTTGTTAGTTAAAGTTCCACAAGGTATGCTTAAGTCAGAATGATCTCCTTTGGTTTAGACTGTGATGCAATATAATCTCTTTGGGTCACTTTTAATGTTCTTTGCAATAGACATCTCTTTTTCCTTAGTAGCCTTTCGTAATGCCCTCTTAACCTGATTTTGAGCACATGCTTAAGCATTATAATTTTCAGTTGTCCTTTACTTCTTATACCATCTGAAAGTCTTTCTTTTCAATCCTATCTTTTCCGAAACAGAAGGTGAGGCAGTCTTTTTGTAACTTTTGCTTCCTGTCCAAAACTCTTTAGATGGCACATACTTATCTTGTAATTCCTTCAATTTATCAGTAATGCAAGACCAACGTTCATCCACAGATTTGAGTTCCAGTCTCTTTCCAATTTATGTCATCCAGTGCATGCCTCATTGTCCCATGATCACCATGCAGTGACTTCAACTTTTGTTAGACGTTTGCGGCATGGGTTGGCCTGTTTGTCATTCTGAATGTGGTTAAAATCACTTTTGGTGGCATGCGTGGACTACTTATGTGTAGCATACTGTACAGAACAGTGTGCGTCGACGTAGTGTGTGACCATTAGTACTATGATCTTGCCATTCTTGGTCAATCAAACTCAGATGAAGTCGACAAAATGGTGTTTGAAGGAGCTGCGAATCATAATCCACCCACCGATTTAAAACAAAGAAACTTGGACGACCACTTCGCTACACAGTGAGAGTGTTTAAAGAAATACAACACCGTGATCAAGATGTTCCTTACTTGATGTTCGTGTCTTGCGGTCGAGTTCCCGACTGAGTTGCACAACTGTCTGTGCTGAGATGTCGTCAACAGTGTGACTGGTCTGACAACAGACCTTCACGTGACCAGTCTTATCAATGTTATTCGATAGATTTAATATATTCCTACTTTTTCCTTGCCAAAGTCAAAAGCAGGAGAATCAACACAAGATACACACACTAAAAATTTCCATGGACGTAACAACAAACAATCAGCCTAGTGCCATTCAAATTCAGTAAAAGGCATTGCGGTTGGCTTTGCTGGCCCGCTTTTTGGCATACCTGTAAAAGCTACTTTCGTTGGACAAAATGTGTCGATCCGGAAATGAGTGGGAGTGTTTCTTTTCTGGCATTGCTGCACAACTCGACGTCTTCGCGAGAAACAGTTCAGCATTTTTCGCTAAAGCCGTCCCTCTCAAAATGGCGTAATGTTCAACTTTAGAATACTAAACTCAGGGGGGCTGTTTAGACGAAAAGCAAAGGGTGTTTTAGGATCACCTCGATGCGCTGAGTTGAATGGAACCCTCAGCTAAGCTCTAGGACCACTCCTTTCTCATGAAACTGCGACAGATACACAGTAAGCTGAGTACTCCTTCCCCACCTGCACGCATTTTGACACACAGAGATTGATGACGCGACCACCCGCGTGATCAGCAGTCAAAATGGCTTGCAGGTGGTTGCTCTGGCTGTGATCGGCTGAGCTTACTGTGTATAAAATTGTCGCAGTTTCATGGGAAAGTAGTGGTCGTACAGCTTAGCTGAGGGTTCCATTCAACTTAGCGCATCGAGGTGAGCGTAAGACACCCTTTGTTTTTCGTCTAAACAGCCCCCCTGAGTTTAGTATTCTAAAGTTGAACATTACGTTCCCAAATCACTGAAATATGAATATGGTTAAAGCTGTACTGTAGGTCTGCAATCTCATTCGCATCCCGTTTCCATGGTTACGAATGACGCACGTTGCCTTGATGCCTCATGTGCGATGGATGATCTGTCTGTGTGTGTGTGTGTGTGTACGCGAATGGGCAGGGTGTGTGTGTGTGTCAGAGTGTGTGTGTCTGTGTGTGCAAAAGGAGGAGGAAGGTGGCAGAATGGCTAAGACGCTCATCCGTCACTTACCAATGCTGTCCGCTTCCAAGTGCCAGTATCAGTATCAGTATCTCAAGAAGGCGTCACTGCGTTCGGACAAATCCATATACGCTGCACAACATCTGCCAAGCAGATGCCTGACCAGCAGCGTAACCCAACGCGCTTAGTCAGGCCTTCATGAGAGAAAAAAAAACTAAATGAAAATAAAATAAGAAGACCATAATGATGATAAATAAGCAAATAAATGTAAAACTTGCAGACACACATTCACACATAGACACACACATGCATAACAGATATGCAACAAACATGCAGTTTCACAAATATGAAAGCACAAACAAATACACATAAACGTACACGAGCCCCAACACACACACACACACACACACACACACACACACACACACACACACCATCTCCCATGTTATCTTGCAACCCCCCCTCCTCCACACACTCATTCCAGGGCTACATATTCCAGCTTCCACGGCACACACAGACACGCACACTTACTTATACAAGCACACACACACACATACACCCATATCCCCCTCTTACCCCCCCCCCCCCCCCCAACACACACACACACACACACACACACATACAAATACATATATTATGTATGCACACCCACACATTCTAATATTCTGTTGCTCCCACAGTACAGACATGAACACACAACAAACTTGAAAACTCATCTATTCAAACAGCTAGCTTTGGGTGTGCTATGAAGCATCAGTTAATTGTCTGCACTCTTCCTCCTCCTCCCCAATTTGCCCTTTACTGAAGTCATCATGTAGTGTGTGTGTGTGTGGGGGCGGGGGGGGGGGGGGGGGGGGGGGGAGGGGAGTGGTTGTGGTCGTGGTGGTGGATGTTTGTATATGTGCAAGTGTTTTTGGTTGTGTAACAAACATTGTTGACAGGGCAAAGTCAAAGTTCTACTCTTCTAAAATGCTTGCATGCACCACAGCCAAATGGCTTTTCAACGCTACGAACAATCTACTAGGTAAAATGAAAAACACTCCTCTCCCTACAACATTTTCGGTGCAGGAACTCCCTCAAAAGTTTTCTGACTTCTTCACCGGCAAAATATCATGCATTCGTGAGAAGCTTGACTCTGTTGTGTCTCCTCCTTCATCCGTTCAAAAACGCGTGTACAGTGGTCCTGTTTTACATTGTTTCCAACCGGTTTCTGAAGATTTTGTTAAGAAAGTGTGTCTGAGCGCTTGTCCGAAATCCTGTGAGCTTGACCCTGTCCCGTCTTCTTTGTTGGTTGAATGTATTGATGTTCTACTGCCACATATTACTCATGTTATCAATTCTTCCTTACTGTCTGGTTGTTTCCCTGAAAGCTGAAATCTGCTGTTGTACGTCCACTCATCAAGAAACCATCTTTGGATCATAATTGTTTGAAAAATTGTCGACCTGTCTCTAATCTGTCATTTTTATCAAAACTGCTAGAAAAGATCATATTGTCCCAGCTCTTAGCTCATCTGGAACAAAATGGTTTACTTAATTCCCACCAGTCAGCTTATAGACGTGGTAATAGTTGCGAAACGGCCCTTCTTAGAATAGTGAATGATTTGCTTTCGGGATTTGATGAGGATAAGATATCTGTTCTCGCTCTCTTAGATTTGTCAGCAGCTTTTGACACTATCGACCACTATATCCTCTTGAACAGACTTAAAACTTCCTTTGGTATTCGTGACACTGTACTAGCATGGATCACGTCTTACCTGTCAGATCGTACACAGAAAGTGTGTGTAAATGGTAGATGCTATAGAGTATCTGCCTTAAAATGTGGTGTCCCACAGGGGTCCGTCCTAGGTGCTGTTCTTTTCGTGCTGTATGCGGCTCCTGTGTCGGATGTCATCAGTCATCATGCCATGTCGCATGAGAGCTTTGCTGATGACACACAACTTTATCAGTCGGCTTCCATAGCTGAATTTGATGCACTGGTGACTCAAACACAGGAGTGCATTGCTGGCCTAAAGGACTCTATGACTCTCAGCAAGCTGCAACTGAATGATGATAAGACTGAATTTATGATAACCTGTCCAAAGAAGTTTCGTCAACATCCTTCCTTTCCTGACTCTGTTTGATCAATAGCACACCTGTTTCACCTTCTCCTTCTGTTCGCAGTCTTGGTGTAATCCTAGACCAGTCTCTTTCCTTCCAACAGCACATTTCGAATATCTGTAAAGTTGCCTATTTGGAACTGCGTAGAATCAGCTCTATCTGCCACTATCTCTCAACCGATGCAACCAAGACACTTGTATGCTCTCTGGTTCTCGCAAGATTGGATTACTGCAATTCTCTTTTGGCCGGCCTTCCCAAATATCTGTTAGACAGACTTCAACGAATTCAGAATAACACTGCCAGACTCATTTGCAGAGCTTCTAAGTTTGGCCATGTTTCTCCTCTCCTTCAGTCTCTCCACTGGTTGCCTGTTTCTGATCAAATATACTATAAGCTATCCACTCTGACCTTTTCTGCAGTCAACAGATCTGGCCCCAAGTATCTTTCTGAACTCCTCCATATCTATACCCCGTCTCGCCAGCTCCGTTTTTCCTCTGATACTCGACTTCTCAGGATACCTCACGTCAGAAGTAAGACCTATGGACACAGATCGTTTTCCTTTCAATTACCAAAGACGTGGAACAAGCTCCCTGATAACCTCCATCATTCTGATTCCCTCGCATCTTTTAAATCTCATCTCAAAACTCACCTTTTCCCTCAGCAGTAAGTTCAATTGTGGCAGGTCCACTTCCTTTGCGTTAGCTGTGCTTGACTATGTGTGTATACATATGTATGTGTACATAACTACATACATGTATATGAATGTGTATTGTGTGTGCGTGTGTTTATGTAAGTTTGTGCCTGCCTATGTGTGCGTATGTGTTAGGGTAGCTGTTAGATACACATGTATGTTAAAATGTATGGATGCAGTGTGTGTGTGTGTGTGTGTGTGTGTGTGTGTGTGTGTGTGTGTGTGTAGTCACATTTTGGTGTGTGTATATAACATAGATGTAATGTTTTATGTTAACAAAAGCGTTTTTGTAAAGCACCTAGACCAGATTTCTGGATAGTGTGCTATATAAGTATCCATTATTATTATTATTATTAAGTGTGAGATCTTCAGTTTAACCTCTATTCACTGGTGTTGTGTGCGTGAGTTTTTTTGTAGTGTGCATGTGAGCGTGTATGTATTTATCTTTGTATTTCTTTTTATCACAACAGTTTTCTCTGTGTGAAATTTGGGCTGCTCTCCTCAGGGAGAGCGCGTCGCTACACTACAGCACCACCCATTTTTTGGGTATTTTTTCCTGCATGCAGTTTTATTTGTTTTTCCTATTGAAGTGAATTTTTCTACAGAATCTTACCAGGAACAACCCTTTTGTTGCCATGGGTTCTTTTATGTGCACTAAGTGCATGCTGTACACGGGACCTCGGTTTATCGTCTCATCTGAATGACTAGTGTCCAGACCACCACTCAAGGTCTAGTGGAGAGGGAGAAAATATCGGTGGCTGAGCAGTGATTCGAAGCAGCACGCTCAGATTCTCTTGCTTCGTGATTGTTCATACCTGCAGTCTGTAGTTTTGTCTTGTATAGATGCGTGTGCATGTGTTGTTTTTTCATGTGCAGAGGTATGTTATCATGCACTATTGTATATGTGTTGTTTCATATACTGCGCTTAGAGCCCATTACAAGGGGAGTCTGTGCCATATATGTAATGTCTATTCTTATTATTGTCTGGCAATACAGAGTCCACTGAGGACTGTGTGCAGCACTCACTTAGCGAACTGAAAAAGAACCCATGGCAACGAGAGTGTTGTCCTCTGGCAAAATTCTGCAGAAGAAATCTACTCTGATAGGCATACAAATATATATGCATGCACTCAAGGGCTGACAAAGTACATTGGGTTATGCTGCTGGTCAGGCACCTGCCTAGTAGATGCGTAGTAACCCCTCCTTGAGAAACTGAGTGTGAGTGAGTGTGTGTGTGTGTGTGTGAGAGAGAGAGAGAGAGAGGCAGACTCTGAAATTGATGGATACTGGAGTGGAAAGGGGTGTAATGTGCATGCCTTGAGTCTGTATATATATACAAAATGTATTGTATACTGATCCATGATTGTGAGGTACTTCGACAACAACAGACTTCTCTGCAAGGAGTTCAGGCGCTGCGCTGCACTTCCAGCCACTTTTTTTTTTCTCTTTCTCTCGCACATTGATATATTTGTGCACAGTTTCAGAAAGAGAGAGCAGCAGGAGGAGGAAATGCAAATTGCCCAGTGAAAAGAATGTTATCTGTCTTGCAGGGTGCCCGTGCTGGGCCTCAGGTCGTAAATACTTCAGTCAGCCAGTCCACGAGAGAGGAGGGAAGGAGAGGGAGAGAGACATTAAAAGAGTTGCAGAGCGATACTGACATATATAATAATATTTGACATCAAGTTTGAAGAGTCTAGATATTTTTGACTATTTGACTAATGTTGCTTAATGTACATGTAGTGTAAGCTGGAAAATAATGGTACAAAGTATATGGTGTGTGAGTATACTTTTTACTTGTTATTTCAGGTGTGTGTGACTGATGCATGATATGAGGTGGTTCACTGAGCTGGCCAGTGAACAGTGCGCGAGTTTTCTCACCCGCAGTGCTCTGGGCCTTCAGTGAGTGTTTATAAATACTGACATGCTTATTGGGAAAGGAGCTGAATAGGAAGGAGTGGCAACCATGGTAATATATAAGGAGGGGAAGATGGTCACCATCTTGGTGTCAGCTACTGCCTGCCGCAGGAAGGCACTTGTTATCTAGCGAACACCTCTCACTTTCTCTCCAAGTCTCTGCCTGTGATCGCCCATGACAGCTCCCTGCTTCCACTTCGCTTCAGTCTTACATCATGAAAACACTTACTTTCTGGGTTTGAATTCTGGTCAGGGCACTTCTTGTGTTATGGGTGGAGATTCTTCTGATCTCCCAAATCAACACATGTGCAGACCTGATAATATACTGATAGTGCCTAACTCCCTTGCTGTGTATATCCATGGAGAAGACGAAATGCACACATTAAATCCCATAATCCATGTCAGTGTTCAGTGGGCTATAGAAAAAAAAACATACTTAGCATGCAACCCCCTCCTCCTCCCCCAAAAAACAAATATAGCTGCTACATGGCAGGGTAAAAATAGTCATACATGTTAAAGCCTGCTTGCACATTCGGCAGGTACATAATTATGGAGTTGCAGCCCACGACCACAGAAGAATGCACTTACGCACACACTTCAGGCAACAGACCATGGAATTGTTGTCCCTGCCATTCACCAATGTTGGTGGTATCATTCAACTACCTAGAATTCCACACAGACAAGCAGTGCATGGGCATGTGTGGATATTATATGTTCAAGGTGTAACAAAAAACAAAACAAAACAAAAATTGTGTGCAGCTTATATTTAGGTGATTAACTTGTTGAAGAAAATCAGTATTATATTGTGCTGTGTCTTTTGTACTGGAAACTGATGCCCACTAACACTGATTATTATATATTTCTCAAAGATGGGTTTATCGAAAATCGTCATAACTCAGTCAGCTGAAGTATGTGAGGAAGGACATTCTAAATATTGTGTAAATCATTCCCCTTCATGAGTTCATTTTCATGTTTATGTGTCATCTGAATATTGTCTTGTTACACTGTTTCTCTGTGACTCAAGTGAGTTAATGGGAATTAACTCATTGTCATTTGTCATTGCCAGTAGTTGTTGTGGACTGAAAGATTATCCTAGATGTTTGGTCAGAAAATTGGAACACACTTTCATAGCAAATCTGGGATTTTGGGTTGTTTTGTTTGTTCTGTTGCTATTGTTTGTTTGTTGTTGGTTTTTTTGTTGCTTGGTTTGTGTATTTCATCCTCATCTTCTCTTTTTAATGTGTGCAGTCAGAAAACAATATGTATGATTTTCTTTATTAACTTGTGTCACATCTCTCCATGCTGCCTAAGCTTTCAACAACGTCCTGAGGCTTCAGACATGAATCACCAACGGCATATGAGGTCATGTGGGATTCTATTATTACCTAATGCCCTCTTGGGGAAAATACACAGAACAAAAACAACAACAAAACCCTACATTTCTATTGTACAAGGCTTCTTAAAACTTCCAACCCATTTCATATACATCATCATCACTTGGACTGATAAAAGAGTTGTTCATTTCATTCACATCCACAACATTTAATACAGTGACATACACCATAACATGGACAATTATACCTCATAATGAAAAGACACATAGCCACCCCAAATAAATTGGGAATGTTTGAAATGCATCAAAGCTCACAACTTATAATAAAGTTCCATTCCTCCTGCTCAAAACTGCATCTGAATGTCAATGTCTGGACAACTTTTCAAGGCATTCAACTGATGGTACTCTGCAGAATTCATCACCAGTGAGCCCTGGCCAGCAGCGGTGCTAAGTCAACCATGAATGATGAGGAGATAGATTTTTTCAATTTTATTCATAACCACACACCTATTTTCCAGTCAATTGTAATGAAACAAAAACAGTTGTTTTTTGAACAGTCAACATTTAAGACAACACAGGTGTTTCCCAGTCAACCATAATTACATCCAAGGTGTTTTTCAGTTAACACTGAAGACAACACAAATGTTTTCCAGTCAGTGTGTAAGAACACATGTTGTCTTCAGTCAAGCCTAATGACAACACAAGTGTTTCCAATCAACATAATGACATCTCAGGTGGTTTTTTTTAGTCAACGCTAGACAGCTCTGGTGTTTTTCTGTCAATAATTAAGACAACACAGGCGTTTCTGAGTCAGTAATAATGACAACACAGGTCTTTACAAGTTATCTGTTATGACAAGGCAGGTGTTTTTTTTGTTGTTTTTTTTAGTAAGCATTTAAGACAAAACAGGTAAGTTTTTGATTCAGCATGTAAGAAGACAGGTGGGTTTTTTTAGTCAACTGTAATGACAACACAGGTGTTTTTCAGTCACTAGCAATGTCTGTCTGTCAAGAATGTTGCGACGTCATTTCTGAGGCAGATCCAATGAGGTGGCCTTTGTTGCTGCTGTTGTCGTGGAAGATCTTGTTCCGCACAAATTCAACCCTGGCTCCCCACTCTCGAAGCGCCATGGAATTCCAGTCATGCCGGGAAATCTTAAACACATGTATGAATTTTCTTTCAATTACACACACACACACACACACATGCACACACACACAAACACACACACACATACACACACGTGCGTGTGTGCTTGTATGTGAGCTTTTGTGTATATGTGTTCCAATACTTTGGCTATGTAAAAAGCTTGAAATAATGATGACAGTAAGTTGAATTACCACTACCACAACAACAACAACAGGAGTAACAATCATAATAATAAAGATGATAATAACATTACATAATAAAAATTATGACAATAACACCATGACATTGATAATAACACGTGAAAAGTTGGCCTAGTGGTAACACGTCCACCTAGGAACTGAGAGAATCTGTGCACACTGGTTCGAATCCCTGAGTTGCCAATGTTTTCTCCCTCTCCACTAGACCTTGAGTGGTGGTCTGGATAGTAGTCATTCAGATAAGACAATAAACTGAGGTCCCGTATGCAGCAAGCATTTAGTGCATGTAAAAGAACCCACAGCAACCAAAGTGTTGTCCCTGGCAAAATTCTGTAAAAAAAATCCTCTTAGGAAAACAAATAAAATTGTACACAGAAAAAACACTTTAAAATGGGTGGCGCTCTCAGCGTAACAACATGCCCTCCATGGGGAGAGCAGCCCAAATTTCACACAGATAAATCTGTTGTGACAAAAAGAATGATACAATACAATACAATGCAATACAATACAAAAATAACTGTAGTATAGCAGTAATACTAAAGATCATGATGATGATGGTAACAATTCAAATAAAAACAACACCTCAATCACACGGGCTGCAGGCTCAACTCACCCTTCAATATTCATAACAATTACAAGAAGACGGTCACAGAAGCTCCAAACCGTCTATGTGTGTGTGTGTTGATGTGTTTATGTGAATGGGTGTGTGTGTGTTGATGTGTTTATGTGAGAGTTGGATGCTGGAGTGAGGTGGGAGGTGTGTGTGAGTCATAAGTGTCGTTACACTTCTTAATATCAATTTTAGCGAGTTTGTATCTTGATATTTTATCATGTGGGTGAGGTGAAAGAGTTGTGTGAGTCATGATTTTAGTGTGTTTTGTATACTAACATTTTACTAAAGGAGTGACTTGAGAGAGCTGTGTGAGTCGTGAGTGATATTACACTGTTTTTAAATGGAAAGCGAGTTGTATCATTCTAATCATTAATATCATATTCCTGTTTCTTGTTTATAAAAGGTGTATTGTTAAAGGCGCTTTGAGCTGCAGGGTAAGTGCTATTCAAATGTACAGTATCATTAGTATCATTAGTATTATCATTAGTAGTAGTATCATCACTCAAGTGGAGTGATGGCCTTGAGGTAACGCGTCCGCCTAGGAAGCGAGAGAATCCGAGCACGCTGCTTTGAATCACGGCTCAGCTGCCGATATTTTCTCCCCCTCCACTAGGCCTTGAGTGGTGGTCTGGGCGCTAGTCATTCAAGTAAACCGAGGTCCTGTGTGCAGCATGCACTTAGCGCATGTAAAAGAACCCAGGCAACAAAAGGGTTGTTCCTGGAAAAATTCTGAAGGAAAATCCACTAGTATAGCGACGCGCTCTCCTGGGGAGAGCAGCCCGAATTTCACACAGAGAAATCTGTTGTGATAAAAAGAAATACAAATACAAATACAAAATACAAATTAATGACACCAAACACCCACACACCCACCTCCTCCACCCTGTAGCCCAAGATCTCCAGATGGCGCCGGTCTCGCAGATACTGGCCTCGGCGCTGCACACTGTTTGTGCACAGCTGCTGGTTGCTAAGGAGCATCAGTGCCACCCTACACGGATGTGACACCAATCAGAATCAGAATCACTTCATTAAAGTGTGGTTAAGTTTGAGATACATACAGATTACAAGCAAAACAGCAAAACCAACCAGAAAAGCCTACACATTACCAAATCAAAGCAAGCCTGACAGAAACATAATCTTTCCTTCCGTGAGTTTAAACACACCCACATATATACACACCACACACTTCTGCACGTACACATGCACTCAACTTGTTCTATGGCACACACACATGCACAACACAAACCTCCACAGACTCGTGAAGCGGAAGTGTTAATTTACTCCACAGGTTATGTTAACATATCTGATATCAAGATTACCGTAATGTGGGACAGTTTAAATCTGAAACAACCACATAATCTTCAATACTGAATGGCACCATTAAGAAACCATAGTTTCTTTTTTTTTTTTACAATTATCACATGCTGAAACAGCTGATGAATGTTCTTGATGAAAAATGGCATTTTATCTTTATTTTGTGTGTGTAAAGAATAAAAAAAAAGTTAGAAAAAAAATCTACAGTTCACGCAATGCAAATTCACACATGCTTCACCATATTTGTTGGGAGAATAGGTTCATAAGTAATAGAGCATTAACTGAAATATTCAAGACACATTGCTTATGCAGAATTTTGAAAACTTTTGGGCCAAGCACCATTGCAAACACTGGACTCCAGAAAAGAGTTTTTCCAACTTTTTTTTCGTTCTTTACACACACATAATGAAGACAAAAAAAGCCATTTTTCATTTCTTCACACTGCCCCCCCCCCCCCCCCCCACACACACACCCCTCCCCTGCCACCACAAACTTTGAGTGGTGATCTGTGTGCTGGTCTTTCGGATGACATGATACACTGAGATCCGGCGTGCAGCATGCATGTAGCACACATAAGACAAAACTGTTGTCCCTAGCACTTACCAGTGGAAATTTTCACAGTAAAATAAATTCACCTGCAGATAGAAAAAAAAAGAACGTAGGGCTGCACTGTGGAGACATGCTCTCCTTGGGGAAACAGTCTGAATTTAACACGAAATAAACTGTTGTGACAAAACACAAAACAATAAATACAATAAATACTTTCATGATAGAATTGTGGTGACTAAAACTGGAATGAACTGACATTTCTGTAACAATTTCTGTAACTGAAATACCCAGCACACACATAGCCAAACTGTTACAGTTGGATGACACAATGGTGTGAGGAAAACCATCTGGTGGACGCAACGACAGTCAACAGTGGATCTACACTTGAGGAAGAGGATGAGGCAGCAATAACTAACTAAACAATAAATTCCAAAGATAAGAGGAGGAGCTAGAACCAACCTCTGGTAGCCCAATTCCTCTGGCTGGAGTAACTTCACAGCTGCACTGGACACAGGCTGACCTGAGGCATCCAGTACAACCTCAAAGTCTGCAACACATGTCAACTGATGGTCAATTGTGTCTGACTTTTTGTGTATGTATGTGGGGGAGGGGGGGGGGAGAGGGCCTCTTCTCTTTTTTCTTACTTTTTTTTCTTTTTGGTGGGGCCTCCATCCTCCTGTTTTTTCACATATCTTTCCCCTTCTCCTACCTCAGTTTCATATTTACCTTTCATATGCCAACTTTTGCCCACACCCATCTTAACTAATCACTTTCTTACATTTTTTCCCCTATCGTCTGGTGCAGCAATTGCCTCAGTGTGTCTTGATGCAAGCATTTCAAGTGTGTTCAATGACTGTATACATTTGTCTGGATTTTTAATGTTCTAGTGCTCTGCTGTATACATTCTAAACATGTATGGCAATTGTGTCCAGCTTTGATCATCAGAACAGCAGAGAAGGCAACTGCTGTCCTGACTATCTGGGCTAGAATTAGATCATGGTGGAGAGTGTCTTGCCCAAGTTACATCCCCTATAATCTCAGCCAAAGGGCTTTAGGATAACTGGTTCTGGGATTGCCAACTAGCCCCTTTGCTGTTTGGCCCAATTGTAGATTCGTGTCAACATCTGATATGAGCTGAGTGTCAAGCAGTTTCATAACTCCTGGTTAACCCTATGTTATCAGCTGTAGGAAGTATTGATTAAATCACTATGGGGTGGAATATCACTTGTAGTGAATGGAATTGAAATCAATTCAATCAAAATCAAACATGAATGAAGGTATGAGCATATATGAGAGTGGAATATCATTGACAGTGAACTGACCTAAAGTCAATCAAATCAAATCAAACATGAATGAAGGTCTGAGCATACAGGAGAGTGGAACATCACTGACAGTAAATAAACTTAAAATCAATCAAATCAAACATGACAGATCAGAAGGCACACAGGTACCGTACCTATGGGATGGAATACCTTGAAAAATCAATAATCATAATCAAATCAAAATACAAATGAAGGTGAGATGGGTGTCAAGGCTGAATGGCTAGAGCTCTGGAATCTTGCCTCAGTTTCCCACAGTTCAATCCCCAGCGTTTTTACACTTGATGGGGTCAAGGCTGCAAGTTTTTCGATCTCACAAGTCAACATATGTGCAGACCTGCTAGTGCTGGAGCTTCCTTCAAGTGTTTACATACGCAGAAGATAAAATACGCAATAAAGCACCCGTAATTAATGTCAGCGTTCAGAGGGTTATGGAAATAAGAATATGCACAGCATACACACCCCCAAAAAAGGAATATGGCTGCCTACATGGTGGGGGGTAAAGATGATTATACACGTAAAAGCCCACTCCTACATACGAGTAAACAAGGGAGATGGAGACCATGAATGCACAAGAAGAGGGGGACAAATCCCTCCTTCCTTCACATTAATCTACAAAACCATTGGAGCTAAACCTTCTCCATTCTCAACCCCTTCCTCCACAGCCTTAGCAAGGAGGGAGTTGCAGACCATGAACGAAGAAGATTATGAAGAGGCAGCAAAATCCCTCCTTCCTTCACAACAGTCAACAATACCATTTGAGCTGCACCTTCTCCATTCCCCATCCCCCTTCCCCTCTCCCACAGCCCTAGCAAGGAGGAGGACGCAGACCATGAATGCAGAAGAAGCAGCAGAAGTGTGTAAATGGGTCATACAGTACAATATACAACATACACGAGTGCAAATAAAATCCCAGACATGTGTACACATGTGTCCAACACTTAAGTTCACAGCAATTGTCCATCACTCGAAAAGTACACAGATAAAATGAATGAATGTGGGTGGGGTTTTTTTGTCTTATGGTAAATTTTTTCTGGGGCAGGGGACAATGAAGAAAGCCACATGAAGAGCACTAAAAAAAAAAAAAAAAAAAAAAGGGGGGGGGGGGGGGGGGGAAGAAAGAAAAAGAAAACAATGATAATGATGTGCTCTGTGAAACTGCATGCAACTGAGGCCACAAAAGAAAGAGATAAAGAAATTAAAAAAAAAAAAAAAAAAAGAGAGGAAAAAAATGCAGGAGGATGAAGAAGAGGGGTCAGACAAAGGGCAGTACCGATGGGGTGGAAGTAGGGGCTGTAGACACGGCGGGCCACACCCTCCCGTCCTGACAACGCCTCCAGCAGGGCCCCCTCCACCTCCTCTATCATCACCAGGTTCTTCTGGAAGTCTGCAAGTCAAGGCACAATAGCTGAGTGGTTAAAGCACTGGACTTTCAATCTGAGGGTCCCTGATTCAAACCTCGGTATTGGTACCTGGTAGGTAAAGCCAAGGGTGGATTTTTTCCAATCTCCTGGGTCAACATATGTGCAAACCTGCTAGTGCCTGACCCTTTTCGTGTGTATACACACACAGAAGATCAAACAATGCACGTTAAAGATCCTGTAATCCATGTCAGTGTTTTAGTGGGTTATAGAGACATGAACATACCCCACATGCACACACCCGAAAATGGAGTATGGCTGCCTACATGGCGGGGTAAATAAACAAAATGGTCATACATGTAAAAAGTGTGCATCTGTGCATGCCTGAAATCTGACTGAATGACACAGGAAACAAATGATGAGAGCCCAATGGCAGCTGTCAGTCGGCTCTACTCAAGTAGGCAGCCTGTTGTGCAAATGACCACAAGTTTGTAATGAGCCCAGAGCTTGGTCTCTGACCGAGGATAGGTGAAATATAAGTATCCATATCAAATATCAAGGATTGCACAGTCAGTTCACTGAGGAGCCAATGCAACTATTTTATGTGTGTGTGTGTTTTGGGGGAGGGGGGGGGTGTACCAGTGGATGTGTGTGTGGGTGGGTGGGTTTACAGGTGTGTATGTATATGTGAATGGGATGAGTGTGTGTATGTGTGTGTGTGTGTGTGTTTGTGATGTGTGTCTGTGTGTGTCAGTATGTGTGCATGGATGGGTGTATCATGCATAAATTTTCCTACTTCATAATACACTGAACTTAACAAAAAAAAAATTTTTAACATAGAAAATGAGGTAATGGGTGGGATGGATAAATCAACTGAAGAAATAACAAACCAACAGACCAAAAGAGGACAAAAGACAGGACCGAAAGACAGATTAAACAGAATGAAACAGACAGAAAGACAGATAAAAACAAAGAAAACAGTAATAATCCACTAAATGATTTGAATCACCATCATGTAACTGGAATTGAATGAATCATTCCATTTCTTTCCCTGAAATGACCCAGCAAAAAGACAAAGAAAAGAGAGCAACGATCCATGGAATTTAATTCACCATCAATGCATCATGTAATCGGAATTCAACCAATTCTTCATGTCACTGGAATCCAATGGATTATTCTTGCAACTGGAAATCAATGGATTTTTCATATACTTGGACTGTGTAATTGGAACCCAATAGATTACTCACATAACTGGAACAAAATGGATAATTCCATTGATTTCCTTCCATTGAAAGCATTATTATTTATGTACTTCACCGTAAAAATATACATGTAAAACAGCAATCTAAAAACGGAAAAAGAAAAGAGGGGTTCACCTCTGGCAGCAGATGTCTTGACCATCTCCTGGCAGTAATGCTGGTGGAACCAGGGAACGTCCAGATGGGGGCACTCCAGAATCACACTGCGGTTCAACTGCATCATCAAGTTCCGCACCAAATTCCTGCCCGCTTCCTCCTCTGTTTCGTCGCCAGCATTTACGCAAGGTTAGAAAAAAAAACACCCAAAAAACATGTATTATATTGTTTATCAAGTTGAGAAAAAAAAACCTGTTGATCTTTCCTTTTATTTCATTTTATCTTATTCTATTTTTAACATGATGGAAGAAAGTATGAAAAATCTTGTCTGGGTGGTTGGCAGATGACAATAATAAAGATGATGATGACAATGATGATGATGATGATACTACTACTACTAATAATAACAATTATGCTACTACTACTACAACTACAATATGATTTTGTTTATCAAGTTGAGAAAAAAAACTGCTGATCTTTCCTTTATTTTATTTTATTTCATTCTATTTTTAACAGGATGGAAGAAAGTATTAAAAATCTTGTATGGGTGGTTGGCAGATGACAATAATAAAGATGATGATGATGATAATATTAATAATAATGACAATAATTATAATAACAATTATGATACTACTACTACTATGATTATTTTTATTATTGTTATAATCTTCTTCTTTTTCTTCTTCTTCTTCATTCGTCGGCTACAACACAAGTTCACTCATATGTACACGAGTGGGCTTTTACATGTATGACTGTTTTTACCCCGCCATGTAGGCAGCCATACTTCGTTTTCAGGGGTATTGTTATAATAAAAATGATGGTGATGATGATGATGATAATAACAGCAATATTAATACTGATGACAATGATAATAATGATATTCACAATGATAACAATGATACTGATAATACTAGATCAATCATTCTCACAGAGCTCTATTCTCCTGCTGAGTGCTGGACTCAGCGTTATCTAACCATTGTGTGTATCAATCAGCTCACATGGACACTACTATGTCCTTCTGTTTATCACGCAGAGCTAACAACGATGATCACCACAAGTCTGCCCACCTTCTATACTACTGTCCACTTTCTCCAGGTAGTCAAAGGTGAAAATCTGACCCAGAATCTGATATGGGAAGATGCCCATTACACTGAGGTTGTGGGCCAAGCTGATCTGGCTGAGGTAGTCCTTTGTGCTCATCACTTCTTTTAACACCTGTGACAAACAGCATCAGGTAAACAGGCCGTACCAACATCCGTCACTTCTAACACCTGTGACAAACAGCATCAGGTAAACAGGCCGTACCAACATCCATCACTTCTAACACCTGTGACAAACAGCATCAGGTAAACAGGTATTACAAGCATGTCACTTCTAACACCTGTGACAAACAGCATCAGGTAAACAGGCTGTACCAACATCCGTCACTTCTAACACCTGTGACAAACAGCATCAGGTAAACAGGCCGTACCAACATCCGTCACTTCTAACACCTGTGACAAACAGCATCAGGTAAACAGGCTATACCAACATCCATCACTTCTAACACCTGTGACAAACAGCATCAGGTAAACAGGCCGTACCAACATCCGTCACTTATAACACCTGTGACAAACTGCATCAGATAAACAGGCCGTACCAACATCCGTCACTTCTAACACCTGTGACAAACAGCATCAGGTAAACAGGCCGTACCAACATCCGTCACTTCTAACACCTGTGACAAACAGCATCAGGTAAACAGGCCGTACCAACATCCGTCACTTCTAACACCTGTGACAAACAGCATCAGGTAAACAGGCCGTACCAACATCCGTCACTTCTAACACCTGTGACAAACAGCATCAGGTAAACAGGTATTACAAGCATGTCACTTCTAACACCTGTGACAAACTGCATCAGGTAAATAGGCCGTACCAACATCCATCACTTCTAACACCTGTGACAAACAGCATCAGGTAAACAGGTATTACAAGCATGTCACTTCTAACACCTGTGACAAACTGCATCAGGTAAACAGGCTGTACCAACATCCGTCACTTCTAACACCTGTGACAAACAGCATCAGGTAAACAGGTATTACAAGCATGTCACTTCTAACACCTGTGACAAACAGCATCAGGTAAACAGGCCGTACCAACATTCGTCACTTATAACACCTGTGACAAACTGCATCAGGTACACAGGCCGTACCAACATCCGTCACTTCTAACACCTGTGACAAACAGCATCAGGTAAACAGGCCGTACCAACATCCGTCACTTCTAACACCTGTGACAAACAGCATCAGGTAAACAGGCCGTACCAACATCCGTCACTTCTAACACCTGTGACAAACAGCATCAGGTAAACAGGCCGTACCAACATCCGTCACTTCTAACACCTGTGACAAACAGCATCAGGTAAACAGGTATTACAAGCATGTCACTTCTAACACCTGTGACAAACAGCATCAGGTAAACAGGTATTACAAGCATGTCACTTCTAACACCTGTGACAAACTGCATCAGGTAAACAGGCCGTACCAACATCCGTCACTTCTAACACCTGTGACAAACAGCATCAGGTAAACAGGTATTACAAGCATGTCACTTCTAACACCTGTGACAAACTGCATCAGGTAAACAGGCTGTACCAACATCCGTCACTTCTAACACCTGTGACAAACAGCATCAGGTAAACAGGTATTACAAGCATGTCACTTCTAACACCTGTGACAAACAGCATCAGGTAAACAGGCCGTACCAACATCCGTCACTTCTAACACCTGTGACAAACAGCATCAGGTAAACAGGCCGTACCAACATCCATCACTTCTAACACATGTGACAAACAGCATCAGGTAAACAGGTATTACAAGCATGTCACTTCTAATACCTGTGACAAACAGCATCAGGTAAACAGGTATTACAAGCATGTCACTTCTAACACCTGTGACAAACTGCATCAGGTAAACAGGCTGTACCAACATCCGTCACTTCTAACACCTGTGACAAACAGCATCAGGTAAACAGGTATTACAAGCATGTCATTTCTAACACCCGTGACAAACTGCATCAGGTAAACAGGCTGTACCAACATCCGTCACTTCTAACACCTGTGACAAACAGCATCAGGTAAACAGGTATTACAAGCATGTCACTTCTAACACCTGTGACAAACAGCATCAGGTAAACAGGCCGTACCAACATCCGTCACTTCTAACACCTGTGACAAACAGCATCAGGTAAACAGGTATTACAAGCATGTCACTTCTAACACCTGTGACAAACAGCACAAGGTAAACAGGCAGTACCAACATTGATCATTTCTAACACGTGTGACATGAATCACCAGGTAAACAGGTGGTATCAACATCCATCACTTCTAACACCTGTGACAAACAGCACCAGGTGAACAGGCAGTACCAAAATCCATCATTTCTAACACGTGTGATATAAAACACCAGGTAAACAGGTGGTATCAACATCCATCACAAGAACACAGTGAACAATCAGCAAAGAAGACGATGATGATGATGATGACGGTAATAAAGAAAATAATGATCATAAAAAGAAAAAAAACCCATAAAAACAACAATTATGAAACACATACAAATGATGCATGTCTATAAAGCTAATTACAGTTCAGTGTGATGAATGCAACCGAATATAAGAAACACAATGGATGTAATAATGACAGACATCAATTCGCATAAATTGTGCACACACACTTTTCTTTTAAACTATCTTACATAAATTTCACAAACACACACACACACACATACAGAGAGATATATACACTAACACAATGCACACATACACACGTGCGCGCGCACACACACACACACACATGCACACGTCTGAAGTGGTCTCATGCCATACAAGAAAACGCACAAAATCAAGTGCATGATTAAACACATTTACACACACCTATAGTGAAGGCATATACTTTAACAGAAAGAACAGAAAATTGTGATTCAAACAAGTGATCCTCTTTATGGTGTCTTCTTTTTTTCTTCTTCTTCTTCTTCTTCTTTTTTTTATTTTTAAATAAAGCAGAAACATATTTTGGGATGCAGAACCATTCTTCAATTTTTCACGCAGTTTAGATGAACTTTTTTGATTTCTCACTCTGGTATGTGGAAATAAAACAACACAAGACAAAAACACTGACAATGAAAAAAACCCACGACCAACAATTAAACACAGAGCTGGTCAAGTACGCCACTAACCTGTATCTGGGAGGTAAAGTAATACCATCAACCCATACCTGAGTTGTAAAGTTGGAGAAGTCCTCAAAGTGTTTGGGCCGGTAGCCAGCGTTGGCAAGAATAGTTACAAGGTCAAGGACAGCAGTGCAATTCAGCTGAGAGTAGTTGTCCATGGTGAAGGCTATCAAATCCTTTAGGGCAAGGAAGGAAGGAAGGAAGTGTTTAGTGTCCCATCACACACACTGGCGGTTGTATCAAAGTATTAATTTTCCAATTCAAATGTCATCCTTTATCGATATCTGGTGAAAGTTTCAAATTTCAAAACATGATGTAATCCTTTGTGAAAACACAGTGAAAAGGACTGTCATCTTCTGTCACTTATCAAAATCATTTGTCTCATTATAGATTTGTGTATCTCTTTTTTTTCTGTAACGGCACATGCCCTTGACTTCAAACATGCATGTAATTACAGTGACATCATGGATACTGAACATCAAACTAACAGGAAGAACTTTTTGTCTGTTGAACAAATAAAATGTCTGATTTTCCTCAGCAAAAAAACAACAAACAAAAACCTAGTAGAACATCAATGTTAATGAAGGCCCTGAGCATTTGACAGGGGGGGGTTGTTTCACCAACAAAGAGCAAAATAACTGCAACTTATCTCAGACAAAAGGACACAACTTCAAGTTCAACCCATTGCAGCTTCGTGTTCAATCAGCTTTTATACAGGTAAATAGGAGGTATGGAAAAATATCTCCAAGTCCCTATAAAAAATACTCTTCTGCTGACATGTGCAAATTTCAAGAAGAAATGCGTAAACTCAAATAGCATCTACTGAAGTCTGGACAATTTGTTTTGTTCTCAATCATACTCTTAGAACAGACAAATGAAACTAAACGGCACAATGATCTTGACATGACTGATATGATTCTATCAGTGGAAATCATTATGAGGCTGAGAGAGAAGAAATAATATCAAACAAACACGAACAATGACTGTTGCTCTTCGAAAGGGAAAAGCAGACAACTCTGTGTTGCCAGAATAGTCACTGCTGCTTGGTACTTCAGATCAGCTTGCTTACAGGTAAATAAATCATACAGAAATTTTCTTCTTTTTCTTTATCTGCGTTTATCATTAAATTTCATGGTCTGTAACTCCCATATTCTCTTGTATGAATGAGTGGGCTTTTATGCGCATGACCATTTTTACCCCACCAAGTAGACAGCCATAATCCATTTTCAAAGGTGTGCATACTGAGTACATTCTTACTTCCATAACCCACCAAATGAAAACATAGAATTTGGGATATTTAGCATCTGTATTTTATCTCCTGCAAACATATACGCATAGAGTGGTTTGGGCACTTGCAGGTCTGCACATCAGTTGACCCAGGAGATCAGAAAAATCTCCACCCTTAACCCAAATGGGGTTTGAATAAAGATTCCTACAACTGAAAGTCTAATGCTCTAACCACTCGGCTAACATGCCTGTTGTAGAGAAAAATGAATAGACACTTCGCTGCAGAGCAAATCTTCAAAGAACATTCACAGAGCAAAGCCCTGTAAAGCAAAACTTTCACATTCAGCCATAGAAGCATTTCCTTTTTTGAAAATAGATTTATTAACTGGAAGACAGCGGAGATCACAGACTGTGTACATCCACTGACCTCAAACACCTGGGGGTGGTAGTAGGGGTGGGGCATGCGCCGGAAGACAAACAGAGTCCTGTGGTAGTCGGGGCGACTCATGGAGGGGGTGAGGGAAGGGTAGTGGTCCATGATGTGGTCTAGCAGTGCAAAGTCTCTGTTCCGGGACTTGATGTGTAAAGCCTGAAACATAAAACATTCTTTGAGTGAGTCAGATTCTGAATGAGTTGCATGTAACACCTGCCACATAGAACATGTCTCTGAATGATTCAGTTTTTGAACAGATCATGTGTATACCTTGAAATGTGAAACATGTATATATAAATAAAGAAGAGTTATAAGCATACTCTTAACAATAAGTTAGTCATGGGTAAAACTTGTAATATAAACCATGTTTATGAATAAAAAAAAAGATATTTTTTTGCAAACCATGGAATATGAAGTGTGTCACTTTTTAACATTAGGCAAGTAATGTGTTAACTCTGCAATGTGAACCATGTTTATGTCTCTTAATACTAAGAGAGTCATGTCTAAATGATGAAAAAATTAAACCATGTCTCTAAATAACAAGTGTAAATTGTGCAAAATAAATCATTTCTCCTATCAACATGTCAGTCATGAGTAAACCTTGCAACATAAATTATGTCTGGTCAGCTTACTTTCTGCATGAAAATACCATGATTACACTACACATAAACCTAGCAACAAAAACCTTGCATCTGAACGAGTTATCAGCAAACACTGCAATATGAACTTCGCCACATAACAATGTGCAAATTATGTGTAAAACCTAAACCGTCTCCCCTTCCTCTTCCAACTGACCTTGACAAGGTCAGCCAGCTGACCAGCACGAGTGGCGCTGTAGATCTGACGTCCAATGTTCTGCTGGATACACAACCTTAGCTCCAGCATCTGCAGGCAATTCAGTACAGTTCATCTTGTTTACTGCCTAGTTGAGTGCATAGGCCCTCTCTGGGCTTATATCTATGGGCAGTTAGTGATAACAACATATCACCTATAAAAATGATCATACTCATACTTATATGCATATCTATACAGCAAGCTGCATTTCCAGTTTATCTAAGCCCTGTAAACTCTTGATTGCAAAAGCGAGCATTAAACAGTCTCTTCTTCCCACTTAACTGTGTGAAAAGTCATTGATTATAATCTAGAACCACAGCAGTGAAAGTGTGTTCTCATATCCATGCATTAACACACACACACACACACACTCTCTCTCTCTCTTCCTTCTTTGTCTCTCTCCAGTGTGATGGTATTGCTACTGAATTAGTGCAGAAATCAAGGCAGCAACGAGACGGGCAGTTAAAGCACAGGACTTTCAATCGAAGGATCCTGGGTTCCATTCCTGGTCACAACACCTGCTTGGTTGAGGCAGAAGATTTTTACAAGGTCAGTAGATGTCAGACCTGCCAGTGCCTAAACCCCTTTCACGTATATGAAGAATCAAATGTGCACATTAAAGATTACATAATCTAAATCAGTGCCCAGTAGGTTATGGAAACAAAAACATACCCGGCATGAACACCCTGGAAAACAGAGTGTGGTTTCTACACTGCAGGGTAAAAGCAGTCATGCACATATAAGCCCACTCATCAGACACAAGTGAATGTGGGAGTTCCAGTCCACAATGCAGAAGAAGTAGAAGAGGCAGCAAAATCCCCCCCATACCCCCTTTCAAAATGGTCAACAATACCATTCAAACCATGCTTTCTCCCTCCCTCCCTCCCTCCACCCACCCATTCCCCCAACAGCCTTGCTGACCTGGTTGTGCAGCGACCTTGACCTTGGGCTGCCAATCTTGTCCAGGCTTTGGAGGACCATGAGCATCAGCGACAGGTTGCATCGTGGGATGGCGTACAGCAGTGACTCCATCAGGACTGCAGGCACGATAGTTCGCACGCTGGGCAGCAAAAACTGAGCCACCACCACCACCAAGGTTGGGTCGTAGCCATGGTGACTGGTCAGGTTCTTCAGCAGGAAGCTGCATAGCTTCTGGTTGAAGCGCTGGTTACAGTCGCGCCTCTCACGCAGCAGGCGCAAAATCTGGACATTAAATCAAATTGCACTGCTTATACTGCTATAACCCAGCCAACTGCAAAACACAGGGCCGAATACCTGTCAGTACTTAAAAACTAGTTGAATACAACACAAAATAATGTTACAAGGTTGACTAAAACAATGTTGCTGACCAATTTACTGGAAAATCTTGAAAGGTGGGTGGGGGTGTTATACAAAGTGGATTTGTTGTTGTTGTTGTTGTTGTTTTTTAAGTCTTCCCTTTTTTCTTCTTTATTTTGCACCAAAAACACACACAAAAATTGAGATGATGACAGCTTTTGATGATTATAATGATAAGATATGATGATGATGATAAGAAGAAGAAGAAGAAGAAGAACCTGAATATAACTCGTAGGAGAAGAAGAAGAAGAATCTACTCTCAATTCTTATTTTAATTTTGAGAAGTGCGCGCATGCACGCACACACACACACACACACACACACAGAACTTAATTTAATTCCTTTTGCTTATTGAGAACAAATTAACGCCATTGCAAACAAGATTCATTGCACCCTGTGCCATTCATACAAGCAAAACGACCACAGTCTTCATACAGGACCATACCTTCACAAGTCGAGTAATATACTGGGAGATGTTGTGAATGTTCTGCATGACTTTGGACTGGAAGACGGAGATGAGGTCAGGGTCATAAAGGTCAAGGTCAAGAATGTTGTCAGCGATGTTGGACAAGGTCAAAACATCAGCATCATCAAGATGATCCATCAGAAGCTGGCTCGCCTCCTGCAACACAGTAACTGCTTAAACAACTTAAACAGAACAGACGATGACGCAACAGCCAAGTGGTTAATGCATTGGACTTTCAATCTAAGGGCCCTGGGTTTGAATCCCATTAACTGTACCTGGTGGATTAAGGGTGGAGATTCTTCCAATCTCACAGGTCAACAGATCTGCAGTGCCTGCAAGTGCCTTAATTGTATTCATCTCTATATATCATGTGGAAGATCAAATACACAGCCTGTAATCCATGTCAGCATTCAGTGGAAACATCAATATACACCCAGCATGGGCATCCCCAAAAATCAAGTATGGCTGCCTGTATGGTGAGGTAAAAATGACCATAGTCCATACTCAAAAAAGCAACAAGAGTGAATGTGGGAGTTGCTAGCCAATGGACACAGAAGAAGAAAACAAAACAGACTGGCTGGTCCCCAGAGACTTAGATTCTACAACCAACCCCTCAACCTTGCCCACGTTCCATTATCATCTCTAGTTTTAAACATGTAAGTTTACATAATCATAAAACCTCAATGGACACAAATGTACTGGATAACGACTAAATATTCAAAATCATTCTTGTGAGACTTCTCTTCACCACAAAAAGGTACATGAAAAAAAAACAAAAAACGTTTGACCTGAAACATTGTAGTTTTACTTCTTTTAATTTCACACATCATCAGATTCACTGCACTCTTTTGATACTGTCTTTCAATAAACTAAACAAACAACAAAGAAAAAAAAGTTTCCAGTAAAAATTTAGAATAAATCACACACACCCACCCATGCACTTTGCACAGCAAGCACACATGTTAATTGTGCACACAGATACAGACAGACAAAATCACACACACTGAAAATTGTGTAGAGAAATGACAATTAAAGACTATCATACTGCTCAATACTCATCTGCTTGCTATTGTATATTTAGGAAACCTTTCTTACGAAACACTATCAATGACCAGCACAGGTAAGATTCCATCGGTCAAGTAATTCCCTCATATTTAGATCAAACAATTGCAGTTCTATTGATTTAGAACTGACCTATGACCCAAATCATCTCAATGACAACAAAATATGGAAAGAACTGTGCAATCTCTGAATGGATAATACTGGACTATCTGGCTTAAGATCCTAAGTACCATGCAGCCATTGGTGTCTCAACATCTCATGGGTTAAGGGTTGAGATTTTTCTGATCTCCCAGGTCAACACAAGTGCAGACATGCTAGTTCCTTAATTCTCACTGCGTGTATACACACATATTTGTATTTGTATTTCTTTTTATCACAACAGATTTCTCTGTGTGAAATTCGGGCTGCTCTCCCCAGGGAGAGCGCATCGCTACACTACAGCGCCACCCATATTTTTTGTATTTTTTCCTGCGTGCAGTTTTATTTGTTTTTCCTATCGAAGTGGATTTTTCTGCAGAATTTTGCCAGGAACACCCCTTTTGTTGCTGTGGGTTCTTTTACATGCGCTAAGTGCATGCTGGAGGAAGGTGGCAGAATGGTTAAGACGCTCAGCTGCCAATACAGAGAGTCCGTGAGGGTGTGGGTTCGAATCCCGCTCTCGCCCTTTCTCCTAAGTTTGACTGGAAAATCAAACTGAGCGTCTAGTCTTTCGGATGAGACGATAAACCGAGGTCCCGTGTGCAGCACGCACTTGGCGCACTGAAAAAGAACCCATGGCAACGAGAGTGTTGTCCTCTGGCGAAATTACGTAAAATGAAATCCACTTTCATAGGTACACAAATATGTAAGCATGCACTCAAGGCCTGACTAAGCGCGTTGGGTTATGCTGCTGGTCAGGCATCTGCTCAACAGATGTGGTGTAGCGTGTATGGATTTGTCCGAACGCAGTGACGCCTCCTTGAGAAAGTGAAACTGAAACTGAAACTGAAGCATGCTGCACACGGGACCTCGGTTTATCGTCTCATCCGAATGACTAGCGTCCAGACCACCACTCAAGGTCTAGTGGAGGGGGAGAAAATATCGGCAGCTGAGCCATGATTCGAACCAGCGTGCTCAGATTCTCTCGGTTCCTAGGCAGACGCGTTACCTAGCTCCATTTGTGTGCTACGTTCAGATAAAATATGCTGGTTAAAGAGCACATAATCCACATAATCAGTGCTCGGTGAGTAATGGTATCAAGAACATACCCAACATGCACACTCCTGAAAATGGAGCAGGGCTGCCTATGGGGCTGGATTCAAATGATCATACACATAAAACCCTACTCTTTGACAGATTTTTATAAATGTGTGAACATGGAAGTTGTGTCCCACAAATGCAGAATTAGAAAGAAAACAAAATAATGAAAGTAATATTTGATGACTGGGTCATCCTGCTAATGCCTCAAAAAGTACCACATCAAAAACTATCATTAAAATCAAATACTTGCCTCCTTCATTGATGCATCAGTAGTCTTTGAGAAGGCAAACAAGAGGTTGGTGACGTCACGGATATGGAGATCTTTTGATCTCAACAGCTCTAAGCTTCGAGCCTGAACTTTCTGCACAATCTCCCCTGAGAAGCAGCCCAGGTTTTTTGCATTGTGACAGATCTCAGCAATGTGGTAGCTCTGGAGATGACTGCAGTCATCCAAATTCTCCAGGGATGCCTTCCCAACTGACCTGATCTTTGCCAGAGTTTCACTGCTCACTCTGAACTTCATTTTTCGGGCATAACGAAAAATGCACCCAACAGTGAATGCATCGATATGAGGACTTTGCTGATGCAGCTTTGCTAGCACTGCATGAGCCATTTTCTCTAACAAGTCTTGACTCATGTACACAGCCAAGATAGGATTGGACACACACACATCTCGGACTTCAAATTCCACCTCTTTGATATCCCTGCTCAGAAGCTCGTCTAGCCGGGACAGAATTTTCTCTGCCAGATGGAAGTCTCTTCCACCCAAAGTTTGCAGGATGTGAGTTAGATCTCTGAGTTGATGGACACTCAAATCGGGAGCAGCATCATGGCACCTGGCCAATAGTTTGTGCACAACTGGTTCAGTTCTGTCCACACCACTATAGAGCAAAGACAACAAAACTGATGGACAATCATGACCAGGTATGAGGTCACTTAGCTGCTCGATCTGTTGACAGATGCTGTGAAAATGTTCTTGGTCATACAAAGGCTTCCTGAGCAGGTCCTCGATTTTACCATTCATCAAAATTTGCATGAAAGCAATGACGTGATTGTCATTGTGTAACCACGGCAAGCTGTGAAGGTTAGAGTAGACAGCGGAGCGCAGAGCAGTGGTAAACTGTGTGACACACTCAGGATGAAAGCTGTTTCTATCTAGCAATGTATGGTACCGTTCCAATACATCTGCCACACTCTCAGAATGCTCAGACTGGGTGCACTTTGCCTTGCCTGTACTCCATTGATGACTATTTACAAACTGAATCACACCGGTCCTTGCACCAAAGTGAAGTCTCAAGTATCGCCATTGACAAAATGTGAGGCCTGGATGTCCTCTGGACACAAGGCTCCTCCTCACTAAGGTGGAATACAGGGTCTGACCTACATGTCTACTGCTAGAGCCAAGGTGGCCATAAGATAAGACGCTGGTTAGAGTCACATGCTGCCTGAACAAATACCGAAGGTTCATACTCATGATGATGACAAAGACAAATCAATGTGGGATCAGTAAGAAGAAAAGCTAGTCCCTCTACTTGCTATCTGTTTGACCATCATTGCCACATTTCATGTCTTTGTGGTTTGTTTCATCTTTAATAAAGTATTTCTCTTCCAGAAGTTGAGTCCAGTATTGTCTCTTCACTTCAGGAACCTGCACGGCAGATGGAAATGAAAAAAATTATTATCTGTGCCAAAGTAAACATGAGAGGCTGAAAGAAGATACTGAAAAAGGAAAGGAGGTGAAGAAAAAGATGATGATAATCACAATGCAACAATAACTGAATATGTTCATTATCTATGAAAGTTCATGTTTGCTTTTCATTGCATTCAACTTATACATGAGTATTGCAGTCTGCAGCACATGCACACTCACACATGCTTGCAAGAAGAACTGACCAAATTTTACACACATCTAGATGGAACTGCTGGAACTATGCAAAACTACTATTCATTGAGTGATGTACGTATTTCTGCTGAGAAGACTAAAGATATATCGTATACACATGTACATTCTAATCATGTGTGTCACAATAAACATAACTAAGACTAGTGTAAGAGTGAGAGTGTGTGTGTGGGAGAGAGAGAGAGAGAGAGAGAGAGAGAGAGAGGCTGTTCGTTTAATGTGCTTTAAAGACAAACACAAAGAATCGATTTGACTTTGCCTCATTGTTTATAAAAACAATCACGAACGCGCGCGCTCACACACACACACACACACACACACACACACACACACACACGTGCCCCTGCCATGCTCTCTAACCTTGGTGCTGATCCACGAAACGTGCCCTCCAAGGGACTTCACTTTCAACACAAACTGGAATTGGCTATATCCAACGAAGATGCCACATTTCTTGTGTGCACTTTGATACTGTCGATGAACATGACACGATTAAATATGAAACGTAATGCACCCAACGTGATTCAGTGAAACGGAGAGAGAAGAAAGAATTTAGCCTGTCAATGCACATTTTTATGTGTGAATGCCAATATCCCTAGTACTTCTGGTTTGTTTGTTTTTCTGTGTGTGAAGGGTTTGTGTGTGCATAATTATTGGCGGCGACCATCACATGTTCTACACGTATAGTTACAGATCTTCAGTCAAAATGGCCGGCAGGTTGACCGCTACGGCAGCAAACCTTGCGGTGAGGCAAACGTTCCTCCAGTGCCGTGGTGTTCTCGCTGTGCAACCAAACAGAACCAGATACAAAGGTGTTCGTCGAGGGAAAAGACATGAAGATGCGAAAACATTTCAGCAACGCCTTGATGGTATGGAAATGTGCACTTTCAAGATCGCATGATGGTCGGTCAATCGAATCAAATCGAGCATTTCAATAACACTTTAACAGATTACTTTGATTTTGTATATAACGCAAGTCAGGTCCAGTGATCCACAGATTGTTTATCTCTGTCTCTGTCTGTCTGTCTGCCCGAATTTTTGTCTATTCCTCTCCCTCCGTCTCTCTCTCTCTCTCTCTCTCTCTCTCTCTCTCTGTCTGTGTCTGTGAATCCAATAGAACTCGGAACTACAACAGCAGCAGTTCAACTTCAACAAATGTTCTGACTTCTTCCGTAGGTAAGTTAAACTATCGGAACATTTTGAGATCCAGTACTCATAACTGGCAGAAACTGGAATGGATGTGTCCACACAGACACACACACACACACATCCACACACACACACATTCACACATGCATGCGTGTGCACTCATATACCCACACTTGTACATGTGTGCTCAGTGTGGCACACATATGATACATTTATTTTATTATCACCTCGCAAAGTTGTACATATCTGCTGAAAGTGAAGATATCAACAAACAAAACAAACAGATGAAACAAACAAGCTTACAAAGGAAGGTACTTGCTGCACAGACTGCTTTTAATCAGGAAAAGCTACTTTATGCTTTTGATATGTGATTTAAGATGAATTTAATCATTTTATGATTATTTTATTCATATAGATCTATAATGTCATGGGACACCTCATAATGCTTTGCAATGGATTTCTTGAATTTATGTTTACTTATCATTTGGTAATGAAATTTGTAACAGAACCCAACATATTGCTGACAAATTGGACAATGAATACTGGTATAGCAGTTGTCATCTCCTTTTTTGTTTCTGTACATGTGCATTTTCAGAATTCAGTGCCAAAGACCCAGAACTGGATCATGTTGTCAACATTGGTTTTCCTCTGAGAGATCCAGAAAGGACTGGGGAATATGAAAATAGGCATCGACTGTGGCTGAAGGCCAGAGAGACAGTAGAGTCTGCAGCAAGACACAAACAGTGTAAGTTCTACATGTGCCAGAAATACAGAACATTATGAATAATATTTGTGTTCATTATCTTTAAGTAAAGGAGAGATTTACAAGGGTGGAATCTGATAACTAAATTTAATCACTATGCTCCTCCTGTCCCTCTCCCCATACTTTTTTATATATTTTTTTTTATGTATTTGCTTTGATTTTTTCATTCCTTTCATATCATACATGATGTACAAATGCACATTTTTCTCAATCAGTCAATGTTTATTGTTACCTTTTTTGTGATTAAGAATGTAATTGCTTCGGTTTTCGATTATCAGTTTCATTTGTACAACAGATGTGCCAACTAGTGGTCCACATTTTGATTTTGTTTTTCCTGTCACTGAATTGACTCTAAATTATACACATACAGAGATTTCTTTGAGTATTCAAACTGCGATGATCGTTTGACGTTTAGGGAATTAAAATGCAAGTTTCTATTTTTTATTCGTTCATCAGTCTTCCTTGCAGATTTGTTTTTAGGTTCATTTGTTTTCAGATTGTTCACACATGTCAGCCAAGTTTATTTTTGTTTGTGTTTTAGTGAAACTGGACCTTGCAGAGGTGAAAGAGAAGTGGCAAGAAGAGCAGGGCCCCCTTCATGTCCGGCAAATCACTGACCATTACGGTGTGTATGGTGATCTGTTTGGCACCGCCTTCTTCTACAACACCACGCCCTTGTCGGTGTGCTATGAGTATGACGAGGAGTTTGTCACCCCTGTCTATCATGGGAACCATATCCCTCCTTCTGAGGTAAGATGCCCCTTGTCTCTTTAGAAAGTTCAAAGTTGTTATTGTAGGATGAGGAGAAAGAAACAGTTTTTGACTCACTTGTGTAAACAAAGTGAGTCTATGTTTTAACCCGGTGTCCGTTTGTGTATGTGTGTGTGTCTGTGTGTCCATGGTAAACTTTAACATTGCCATTTTCTCTGCAAATACTTTGTCAGTTGACACCAAATTTGGCATAAAAATAGGAAAAATTCAGTTCTTTGCAGTCATCTTGTTTAAAACAATACTGCACCTCTGGGATGGGCACAAAAAAATAAAAAAAGAAGCCAAATTATATGCAAACTGCATTTACTGTTATATTTCTATTTTTTTTATTCTCTAAACTTGGCATTTTGATCTGATATTCTGACACAACAGCAAGAGCAGTCATTATTATCATTTTTTGTTCAAACAGGAACTTCTTTTGCTAAGCATGGAAGTTATATTTATTTTGCAAACGTTTTGGTGCAGAAGTAACAAGAGAGGCAAGGCCTTCAAGACTCATTTGTGATACACTTGTGAGTCAAAAACAAAACAAGTTTTTTATGTATTGAGTATAATTTCAAAATGTAATGTTTAAGATGAGAAAGATCAGTTTAAAGCAAATTAAGTCCCATAGCATTAATTACAGAGTAATTTCCCTTTACTATCTGCACCAAAACATTTCCGTTAAATATTTATTCAGAGAAAGATTTGTGAACGCCTCATCACTTACTGGATTATGCCCCAAACTGCCATAAAAATATCCACAGAATCAGTCAGAATTCACAGTTAAAGATAATAAACCATGTGAGTTAATACCCTTGAATTGATGAAATGTAAAAATTTCCAGTCTTGACTTTTCTGAAAATGAAGTCTTTTTCACTTCATAAGACATTTAGAAGTACTTGTACTTGGCTCTACATGTTATTAGTTAAACAAAATTCTCAATTTTCATATCAACTTTAAAACTATAAAACTAGAATGAACATAAAAGAGAAATTGAATCGACAGTGTCAACCGGGTGTAACTAACTGAAACTTGTACATCTATCTAGATCCAGAGAAAATGGCTAAATGTTGCAGTGTGATTGCGGCGATAGCCACGTCTCCTTTACCACGGACTTAAAAAGAATTTTTAATTGCCCTTAAAGATTTTTTTAATGCCCAAGATACACCAGAATAATATGATTTAAACAGCGTTCTTACCGTGAATACCACAATCGATTTATCGCCCTTTAAAAAAGCATGTTTAAATATTATATTTTTGAACGTCAGTTAAGGAGCCATGATAGTGTAATGGGTAAGACAATTTCTTCTCACCAGAACACGAGGAGTTCGAATCTGCCGTTAGGACTTTTTTTTTTCTTTTTCTTTTAACCCAAAGCTTTATAATAACAAATACAAAACACATTTTAACGATTAGATTTTTTTTTTTTTTTTTTAAGTGTATCACAAGTGAGTCTTGAAGGCCTTGCCTCTCTTGTTTTATGATTGTGTTTGAAAAAAAAGTTAAACAGACAAAAGAAAAAAAAAGTTGCACCAGTATTCCAATACTTAGGAAATTGTCATAGTGTTATTCATTTACTCATCCTTGCACACCACTGCATATTACCAAAGACCAAAACACAATCAGTAAAAGCAATATACTCGCAAAACAAGAAGTAGACCAAAAAAACAATTAAAGTGATGGGTGGATGAGGGTGGGGAGATGGACTTCAGATAATAATTAAATGATTATTTACATAAAATCTAATAGATATTAAAAACAGATCAGGCTTTTGGAAGTGCACACCACAGGGATGAGACACAACCAGGCTTTTAAAGTTCAGTTTAGAATTGTGGAAAAAAGAAGCTGATCTGATGGTTTTAATATCTGATTGATCTCTCCTTCATCTTCTGTGTTTGTGGGCTGCAACTCCCACATTCACTTGTATGTACACAAGTGAGCTTTTTACATGTATGACTGTTTTTACCCCGCCATGTAGGCAGCCATACTTTGCTTTCGGGGGTGTGCATGCTGGGTATGTTCTTGTTTCCATAACCCACCGAATGCTGACATGCATTGCAGGATCTTTAACGTGCGCATTTGATCTTCTGCTTGCGTATACACACGAAGAGGGCTCAGGCACTAGCAGATCTGCACATGTTGACCTGGGAGATTGGAAAAATCTCCACCCTTTACCCACTAGGTGCCGTCACCGGGATTCAAACCGGAGACCCTCAGATTGAAAGTCCAACACTTTAACCACTTGGCTGTTGCACCTGTCATGATTGATCTCAGGAACTGAGCTGTACACTGTCATAATATGTAGAATTGTTTAGTATTATGTAGATAATACTCCTAAAAATGTGTCCATGTCATCCACCAATCAAGTGTGCTGTAGAATAGATTATATTATTTGTAGTACATACTGATTTGGTTTTACATTTTGAAAAAAAGGTGTAGCACTTGTTGATGACATGCTGGAATTATGAATGAGAAAAAAAAAATGAATAGATTTAGAGAGGTGAATTTCATTGTTCACTGCATTCCTTTTTCCATTTACCCTTCTGTAGAACTGTCAAAGTCTGCTTTTTATTTCAGGAGTCCAGCACTCATTTCTGGAACCGTTGAAACAGATGATGAATAGAGTTTTCCAGTACATATTGTGGAAATGAATTATTGATGGTGGAGCTGATTGCATAGCAACATTGATCATCTCTGTGTTTGATGTCGACAGGCAGCTATGCCTCCCCTTGTCAGTTACCCAAGTGACAAGGACTGTCTGTGGACATTGGTGATGACTTCCCCTGATGGTGATCTACAGCGTAACAACAAGGAGTGTCTCCACTGGATGATGTGAGTTGAGTTCTCATTTTGAATCATGTGAGCTGTCAGACCATGTTGTGTAGTACTGTTCTCACAACATGGAAACAAAAAATTAAGCTGTTGATAAATGTTGAAAATTTTTAGGCTGAGCAAATGTTTCATTTCCTAGACAATAATATGTTATAATATAATAAAAAAATAAAATAAAACAAAGATTTGACACCTAGTTGGTGAAGGTGTGTGAATCATATGAACGTCTGTCAGGTCCATTAGTTGCTCTTTGAGCAGAGAGAAAAAGTAGTCTGTAAAAATCAATGTTATTCGTGTAATGGTCCATGTATTACTGTTATTTTTGACAGTATGTATATCAGTATGTGTTTGAATAGTGCAATAGTTTGTGTTCACATACTGTTTACAGAATCCAAACCTTGCACTTTTCTGTGTTTTCTGTCCAGAGCTAACATCCCAGGGTCAGATCTTCAGAATGGAGAAACATTGTGTAACTACCTCCAGCCCTTCCCAGTCAAAGGAGTGGGGTATCTGCGCTATGTCTTCGTGCTCTATCAGCAGAACAAACGTGTTGATTTCAGCAGCTTAAAACGTTCCCCTGACTGGTAAAGTTGTGTGTGGATTTATAGCTAGAATTCTCTTCATGGTGAACAGATACTATTGTGTGCATGTGTGTGTCTGTGTGTGCACGCAAGTACCTACATGTTTTTATGTGGTGTTGGATTGCTGTGATTGTTATTCCTCTTTACCTTTCTGTCCAATCTGACTTGCAGCTATACATGCCAGAGGGTATAATGGGCAGTAAGTCAGTAAGTTTATGTTCAGTCAGCAGTCATGGAGCCATTAAACGTAAGACTTTGATAAATACCATTTCTTTCACTTTCAGTAACTGTAACGCCTTATCTATTTCATTTATTGACCCTCTGACACTAATGCTCCATTGAATCATTTGTTTATACTGTCATTGCACAGTCCACTTTCATAATGCTGTATTTTTACCTTGTTGCCTTCTTTCCCTTGTTGAAGTAGAACCTGTAGGTCACCTTTTTCATGTCTATACAACACACTCGTTGGTTTGCTGAATAATGTGAATTCACATCTGACCTAGTGCAAGTATTTGCATTGCCGTTCTTTTTTCTTCTTTCTTTTTTTTTGTTGTTGTTGAAAACCTATGGTACTGCTGTTGTTCAGTGAATGTATTCAGTACAAAGGACTGATTGTCCCTTTCACTAGTTTCAGTTGCACATGGTCTCAAGAATCTGCAAGGGATGTGCAGAACAGTATGCAGCTCACTGAAGTAGTTCTCTTTGCTAACAAATGAATTTATAAGAGAGCCTTTCATTATGCTGAATTTGGTATGGCAGATTTAAAAAAAAAAAAATTATTGAAAAAAAAAGATAAGATATTTTCTAGAAAAATAGCAGTCAGGCAAACAACCAAACAAGTGATTCAACAAAACTCAGAATAAATGAGTATACTTGATGGCTGTTATGTTCACCCTCTTTTTTTTCTTTTTTCTTTTTATACATTTTAAAACTATTTTTTCTTTCTTTTTTCCTATTTCAAGTAGTTTTTTTTTATCTTGCAACCTCTGTCATCTTCTTGTACTGCTTCCAAAATACAATTAGGGCAGATTAGCTGCACTTGCATTGAGCTTAGACTTAGAGAATTAAAAAAAAAAAGGGGGGGGGGGAGAGCTCCAGATATCCTAATTTTCAACAGTTTCTGGAAGGAGACACTCCTTTCTCAGAATTAACTGTACTTCCCATCAGGGCCTGAAGAGTCCCCTTAACCCTTGCCATTTCTCTGTCTTGGCAGTGCAGCAGAAAATGTTTGCTGCCGTCTGTAGGAACATGCAGAACAGTGTTTGTTTTCTTGCAGTCGTTCTCTGGCAGACCGGACTTTCAGCACATTGGAGTTCTATCGCCAGCATCAGGAGGACATCACTCCTGCCTGTGTTTCCTTCTTCCAGAGCCAGTGGGATGAGTCTGTGCGCAGTGTCTTTCATGATGTGTTAGGTGAGTAGTGACAGTGTCGCAGTGGTTGCATGATAATTTGCGCCATGCATGGGTGGGAGTGTTTCTGTATTAGATGGATTTCTGCACGGGTACTTTGGCGATTTTCGTGTACTTAAAAAAAAACCCTCCTTTCTTTTACTGTTTTTTTTTCAGTATTCAGACGTGCATTTCGGTTCAGTGGTTCCTAGCCACCTATTTTTAGATCTGTGTCCTGAACCCCACCAGCAAAGTTTGTAGTATTACAAAATCAGTCAGTCCTACCCATGCATCATGTTAACAGTGGTCCACGTAATCAAAAAAGGAAGTGTTTTTGCTTTGTGTAGTAATAATGAGAATAATGGTGAATGTTTGTTGAACATCTTACTTTTCATCTTTTTTTTGGGTTATTATTATTACTGTGTGATTTATTTGAAATTGCTTTTCCAGTGATTAGAGACATCATGGGTTCATCTGCATATCACTACCTTAGTGAGGGTGTAGATGTATTGCTTGACCACCTTAATTTTGTCATCTTTCTGTCTACAGGTTTGTGTAATTATGATAATGATGATGATGAATGGCCTTTGTAAAGCATAATTCCTTCAGGAGAAACTCATATTACATGATAAATCTTGTTAAGTGGCGTTCATAATCATATGTAATAGATTAGTGTTAAATGGTAATTATGATATCATTTGGATCAGTGAAAGGCTTAAATGGTTTCCTCCTATATGTGGTATGCTGTGCTGTGCTGTGCAGGAATGCCAGAGCCGTCGTATGAGTTCATCCAGGTTCCCAACTATCATCCTCAGCAGAAGCGCTACCCGCATAAACAGCCTTTTAACCTGTACGTGACCAGTGTGTTGATTTCATGGAAATATCTGAGAATGTGTTTGTGTGTGTGCATGTGCGCACATGTGGGTGTATGTGTGTGTGTGGGCATGTGCATGTGTGTGTTTGCTCCAATTTCTGGTCATGGGAGTGGCCACCATGAACACAAGAAGTGAAAAAATGATCATGATTAATTTACAAAACATTTCCTATGCAAAAAGCTAAGAAAACCAAATTCTGTAATTCAGGGTATTCCAGAGACAACTTTAAATTAATATGCAAAATGGAAAAATATGGTTCTGTCACGTGACACTTACTGAAAGTGACAACTGCAAAAATGACTTTTAACCTTTCACTGCCAAGCCTTTTTTATGCTCAGTGACAACTATTTGCAAAAGGATTTTTGGTTGCAGAGAACAATAATGATAACATTTTTTTTAATCGAGCTTGTAAACTACTGGAAGAAAATATATAAAAGCTATGCTTTTGTGAAATGATAATGAACATTATCCAATTATAACAAATTCATGTGAATTTAATGATTTTGCAGTATGAAAATTCCTACAATGACATAGATGGAAATTTCTGTCCTGAGGCTTTTTTTTTTTTTTTTTTTTTTTTTTTTTTTTTTAGCACACTTGAAGGGGGTATAAATTTCCGTATTGGGGCTCACAGAGGGTTAATGAAATGGGTCAAAGAGATAAATAGTGTAGCTTTTTAACTGTATAAATCCAGCCAAATTGATCATGCAGGGTAGTCACCCATATCCTTTTTTTCACATCTTAAACTCAAGACATAAAATACATCTTCTGTATTTGAAATACACTGACTTATATGGAGTTTGCTTGGTTCATCTGTTTGCATGTTAGATTGTATTCTTCTTCTTTTTTGGGAGATAGGAAAATTTGAAAAAATAATTTGCAATATTTTCAGATGTGTGCATATCCAGAGATGTGTAAATATCACTTGGTTTAGGTTTTTATTTTTCAGGATAGAAAAAAAGTAGCGTCATTTCAAGATGTTTGCATATCCAGAGATATGTACATACATTTTGTATATCTTTGTCAGGATAGATTTTTTTTTTTTTTTTTTTTTTTAGATATCATTTTAGGATGTGTGCATTTCCAGAGATGTATCCATATTGCTTGTTTTCTTCTTTTTTTTCAGGATAGAACCAAATAATTGAAAGTATTGTTTCAAGATTTGTGCATATTTAGAGAATGTATACATATTGTTTGACCATTTTTTATCAGCATAGCACACACACACACAAAATTTCTAATATTATTTCAAGATGCACGTATAACTTGAGATGAACACATACATATCTTCAGGAATGTAACGACAGGCGCCTACCTGTGTGCAGGTACCTGGACCGTTACCGTGACGTCAAAGACATCCAGGAGGAGGTGCTGAAGGTGCGCTTGAAACGGGTGGACCCTCTGAGCCCCCCGTCCCCTGAGCCCCAGTTCCCCAACCTCCACCCCCTCCCCGGCACTGTGCCATCCTGGCTGAAGCTGAAGATGAGGCACATGCGGCTGGGCAAGCACCAGTGGAAAGATTTGAACCCTCAGCCTTGACCAGGCTTTTTTTGGGGGGAGGGGTGGGGGGTGGGGATAGTGGGTTTGGATGATTAGGGCTAGTACTAGTGAGAGAGGTGTGTTGTTGTTCCAACATGGGTGGCAATCCATGTGTATGAGTCTTTTGGGAGTTGGGGGGCGGGGGGGGGGGGGGGGGGTTGCATGTGTGAATGTGCGTAAATGCTTGACTATGTGTAAGAGGTATGTGTATGATATATATTATGAGTGTTGTTTTTATTGAAAGTCATCTTCTTTTCATTTTTTTTAAGTATTGCCTTTTTGATTATAGTTTTGTGTATTTGGAAGATTTTAGCCTTTGAGTTTATTTTTTATCATTGTATGTTTCACTCTCTGTCTCTGTCTGTCTGTCTTCCTTTGAATTTATTTTTATCATTGTATGTCTTGCTCTGTCTGTCTGTCTGTCTTGCTTTCTTTCACTTTGGACCTCTGTCTCTCTTGCTCAGTGTTGGTGTGTGTGTGTATTCATTGAAATAAAAGTCTACATGGGTTTCAAAAGATCACAGAAGACACCTTGCTGAACACATGCAAAAAAAAAAAAAGATAATCAAAACACACAAAAAAACAAACAAAATGATAAGGATACTTATGTAGCGCCTATCCTCAGTTGGAGACGAAGCTCTAAGCACTTTACAAATACAGGGTCATTTGCACAACAGGCTGCCTACATGGGTAGAGGCGACTGACAGCTGCCCTAGGGCGTTTATCATGCACTTTTTGTGTCTTTCAATCAGGTTTCAGTCATGCATACATACGCACTAACTTGACTAAGACAGACATGTAATATTTTAATTGTATGACCATTTTGTTTCTTTACCCTGCCATGTAGGCAGCCATACTCCGTTTTCGGGGGTGTGCATGCAGGTTATGTTCTTGTTTCAATAACCCCCGAAACACTGAGACAGATTACAGGATCTTTAGCGCACGTATTTGATCTTCTGCGTGTGTATGCATGCAAAGTGGGTTCAGGCACTAGCGGAAATGGAAAAAAAACATAAAAAACATATAGAAAACCAGTTTATAATTCCAAATATATATATATATATATATGTAAATATATATGTTGATATTTTTATATGCAGGTGTATCTTGAGCTTGCCTTGAAAACATTTCAACTTGAATTAGATATTCAGTAAACTCTTCTTTAAAAAATAAAAATAAAACAAAAAAACAAGAGATTACATGGCAATGAAGATAGCATGTATGGCTAGCTTTTGCAAAGATAAAAGAGACCACAGCAGTGAAGCAGACATCTTCGAGAAGCTTTACCTTTACAAGGGATTAAAAGTGTACATGTAACTAAAACAAACAAGAAAGAAGAAAGAAAATGCTATGCAAGCAGTGAGCCCCCTTCTGTGAATTAAAAGTTGGATGTCCTCCAAATTTTCATTACAAACTTTTAATAAGGAATACCTTTATTCAGTGAACTAGTGATAACAGCCTGTGGGCTTCCTCAGCTAAATGCTTTTGTGTATCGGTCACCAAATGGGCTACAGTCCCAATAAATCATTAACTGTTAACAGCACTAACCAAATTTATTGTCTGTAGTGACTGCTTATTTCGTTTTAAGAATCCTACAGTTTTGTGATTGCCTCCCTTGCCTTGTCTGTGGTCTGTGTGAGGCTTGTCTGCAACTGCACAGGGAAAGAAATCTTTTTTCCTTACAAACTCATTGTAATTATTACATTCGTATATATATTATTATCTTTTCAGCTTACTGAGATCAAGGAATAAAGGCGAAAAGATTAACATTAAAACTTTTAACCTTTCTTCTTCTTTTTTTTTTCAATTATTTGCAGTCTATAAAGAAATAGAAAAATCATAAAAGAAGCCAGAAACTGAATCCTCTTTTATCAAAAAAAAGAAAAAAAGGGAAAGATGAAAAAAACAAACAAAAAAAAACCCCTTCAATTTGAACCTTTTTTTCAATTTGAATAATTGATATCTATCTATTTATCTATATAGATAGAGTTGACAGAGAACAAGACAGTGGAGAGAAACAAGTGAGGTAAACTTTTCTGTAATTAAAAGATGACTATACAAAGATACAGTTGAAAAAGGATGAAGGGTTATATATATATATATATATATGTGTGTGTGTATATATATATATATATATATATATATATATAGTTTCAGTTTCAGTAGCTCAAGGAGGCGTCACTGCGTTCGGACAAATCCATATACGCTATACCACATCTGCCAAACAGATGCCTGACCAGCAGCGTAACCCATCGCGCTTAGTCAGGCCTTGAAAAAAAAAACCCCAAAAAACCCCATATATCTATATATATATATACACACACACACACACACACAGAGGTTTTTTACACACACACACACACTATTTTCCTTTCTAGCATTCCACTTTTGCGCCGAAGAAGACTCATTAATAGAACTACAGACAGCTGGTGAGAAGTAGTAGTGTATCAGAATCTGCTTGATGTGTTTTTTCCTTATCTTCTTTGTTTTTTAATGTCCTACTTTGCCTGCTTGTTCAACCAAACAGCCAATCTTCAGTGCCATTCTCACATTTCACGAAGTACAAACCATTGGTTTGCTGCTTTTTCTTTTGACAGCCAAACCACAGGACACATCACTGAATGTCCGAGGGTAATGTAAGATGAAAATGAACAAATAATAAACCTTCATGCCACGATCACCCCCCCCCCCCCAACCCCCCACCCCTCTCCCCCTCCCCCCCCCAAAAAAAAAGAAAAGGAAAAGAAACTACAATCACTTTCCTAGGGAGCAGGAGAATTGCTTTGGAAATGATAGATGTTAAAAGTATTCAATTAAAGAGAGTGATTGTAAAATCAGTCAGTGCTGATAATGCAGTATTGTACTGCCGTTAAAACACCCAAGTCAACAATGCTTGTCTCAATGTTAACTGTGTTGAGGAGCGGTGAATGGGACACTTGAACTAAATGTTATACAAAGAGACCCATAAAATGAGGAAATCCCCACCTCCAGTATTTTTGTGTGTGACCATGTCTGTACATTGCCCTACATGCATTAAGTTAGCCATGTCTGCACTCTCATATTTAGTGTGTCAAGATGTCTGTGCGTGTGCAAATGAAACAACTTTGCAGTTGGAACAGAGTTCAATGCTGATCGAAAAGAAGATCCAAACACACACACACACACATTTCCCCTTCCAAAATCAATCTGATAAAATAATTAAGACATTAAATCAATCACCAGTCAACACATATCCACTGTTGCAAAGACATCTAACATGCAAGAAACACAAACTATAAGTTGTTGCAACTTCAGACATCGAAATTGAAGGTATCCTGAGTGGGGTGAAACAGAAAAAAATGCTTGTTTTCAATTTTTCTGTATTCCCCCCCCCCCCCCCCCCCCCCCCCCCCCCCCCCCCCCCCCCACTCCCCTACCCCATGAAATATGCTAAAAGATTGAGATTTCAGGTCCTCTCATATTCATGTCAATTCATATTGTCCACTTGTCTGGGGCTCGGCATAGGAAGGTGGGACACAAATAAATCCTCTCCTTCCGCTGTTTTAAACATTCTCCACCGAAAGCTGGGTACCCATTCACACATGGGAGAAGATTAAAATGCCTTTCCCAGGAACATAACAATGCTTTTCCCAGGGACATAACATGTCTTTACCATTGACATAACATGATGCCTTTCCCAGACATAACATAATGCCTTTCACATAACAATGCCTTTCCCAGAGACATAACATAATGCCTTTCACGTAACATAATGCCTTTCCCATGGACATAACACCTTTCCAATGGATATAACATGACTTTCCCAGGGACATGACATATAATGCCTTTCCCACAGACATAATATAATGCCTTTCCCAGGGACATAACATAACACCTTTCCCATGGACATAACATGATGCCTTTCCCAGGGACATGACCAGTAATGCCTTTCTCAAGGATATAACATAATGCCTTTCACAGGGACATAACATAATGCCTTTCGCAGGGACATGACATAACAATGCCTTTCACATGGACATAACAATGCCTTTCCCAGGGACATGACATAACATAATGCCTTTACCATTGACATAACATAATGCTTTTCCCATGCACATAATGTAATGCCTTTCCCTGGGGGATAACATAATGCCTTTCCCAAGGACATGACATAACATAATGCCTCTCCCAGGGACATGACATATAATGCCTTTCCCTGGTACATAACACCATGCCGAAACAGGGCCTCGAACCCTGACTACTGGTGAACACTGGATTAGAAGTCCATCTGACCCGGATTCTGCCAGGGTGGCTGAAGTTGGATAGTTGATACGAATGCATCAAACTTTTTTTCTTTTTTTTTAATCTTAAAAAAACACACCAAACAAACAGGACAAAAATGCTGACAAGAATTATATGGATTAGTTTAAAGGATGGTAGTAGCTTTCTATCACAAGTACTTTGCCACAACATACATGATACCTGTGCAAAAAATGTGCCTGTCTTTTTTTCTTTTTCGTTTTCTTTTTTTACGGTTTCTTCGTTTTTTTAAAATTTTCATATAATCTTTTGAAAAATAATAAATGACCACTTCAAAAGACTTCGCTTCAGCTTATACTGTCAATGCTTGCATAAAAAGTTTGTTCTCTCTCTCTCTTTGCCCGGTTTATATACCAGCACGCAGACATGCGTGCCAGTGCACACAGGCGTGCACACACACACACACACACACACACATACCAAATCGGACACATACATACCAAATCGATCACACACACACGCACGCACGCACACACACACACACACACACACAAGTTTTAATAGCTTTCCTCGCGCGCCTTCAACGACCAAACCCTTCCCTTTACTTTTTGCTGTGTCATCCACCCCATGAAAAGAAACACGACCGAGAACGCACGTACGCCCGAGAGAGAATCTGACGCCAACAATGCGACCGTCGCACTTCACTTCAACACGACGGGGACCCAGTCCAATTGAGCGCGATGCGTGGGTCCTCGCATAGCTGGCTAGCCATACCACCACTCAGGTGTGCAGGGTTGGCCCAAGGGATTTTCCCAGTCCCCGTGAGGTCGTTGGGCTTGGTTGAGCAGAGCTCAAAAGACCCGTGTGGTTTCTCTGTGTGTGTGTGTGTGACTGTGCGCTTTTTGGTGAATTTGCGGTTGAACTGTGTGTGTGGCTGGGGGGGGGGGGGGGGGGGGGGGGAAGAGAGAATTTGGTGTTGTGGAGCCGAAAGAAACGTTCCACTCTGTGTGCGTGTATATGCGTGCGTGCGTTGCGTGTGTGTGTTTGTGTATGTGTGTGTGGAAATGAATGTAGTGCAGCATTGGAGGGGAATTCCCCCCCCCCCCCTCCCTCTCTCTCTCTGTCAGTGTGTGTGTGTGTGTGTGACTTTGGTGTGGATGTGTGTGACGAGTGTCACGTGTGTGTGTGTGTGTGTGTGTGTGTGTGTGTGTGTGACTTTGGTGTGGATGTGTGACGAGCGCGCGCGCGCGCGTGTGTATGTGTGCGTGTGTGAGTGACTTTGGTGTGGATGTGTGTGACGAGTGTGTGTGTGTGTGTGTGTGTGTGTGTGTGACGCGTGTGTGTGTGTGTGTGTGTGAAAACGCATGCGTACGTGCGTCAGTGTAACAGTGGTCCTGTGTTACATTGTTTCCAAACGGTTACTGACGATTTTGTGAAGAAAGTGTGTCTGAGGGCTTGTCCGAAATCCTGAGAGCTTGATCCTGCCCCGTCTTCTTTTTTGGTTGAATGTATTGATGTTCTACTGCCACATATTACTCATGTTATCAATTCTTCCTTACTGTCTGGTTGTTTCCCTGAAAGCTTCCAATCTGCTGTTGTACGTCCACTCATCAAGAAACCATCTTTGTATCATAATTGTTTGAAAAATTATCGACCTGTCTCTAATCTGTCATTTTTATCAAAACTGCTAGAAAAGATCATATTCTCAGCTCTTAGCTCATCTGGAACAAAATGGTTTACTTAATTCCCACCAGTCAGCTTATAGACGTGGTCATAGTTGCGAAACGGCCCTTCTTAATTAAAATAGTGATTGATTTGCTTTCGTGATTTGATGAGGATAAGATATCTGTTCTCGCTCTCTTAGATTTGTCAGCAGCTTTTGACACTATCGACCACTCTATCCTCTTGAACAGACGTAAAACTTCTTTTGGTATTCGTGACACTGCACTAGCATGGATCACGTCTTACCTGTCAGATCGTACACAGAAAGTGTGTGTAAATGGTACATACTCTAGAGTATCTGCCTTAAAATATGGTGTCCCACAGGGGTCCGTCCTAGGTCCTGTTCTTTTCGTGCTGTATGCGGCTCCTGTGTCGGATGTCATCAGTCATCATGCGATGTCGCATGAGAGCTTTGCTGATGACACACAACTTTATCAGTCGGCTTCCATAGCTGAATTTGATGCACTGGTGACTCAAACACAGGAGTGCATTGCTGGCCTAAAGGACTCTATGAATCTCAGCAAGCTGCAACTAAATGATGATAAGACTGAATTTATGATAACCTGTCCAAAGAAGTTTCGTCAACATCCTTCCTTTCCTGACTCTGTTTGATCAATAGCACACCTGTTTCACTTTCTCCTTCTGTTCGCAGTCTTGGTGTAATCCTAGACCAGTCTCTTTCCTTCCAACAGCACATTTCGAATATCTGTAAAGTCGCCTATTTGGAACTGGCTGTGTAGAATCAGCTCTGTCCGCCACTATCTCTCAACCGATGCAACCAAGACACTTGTATGCTCTCTGGTTCTCTCAAGATTGGATTACTGCAACTCTTTGGCCGGCCTTCCCAAGTATCTGTTAGACAGACTCCAACGAATTCAGAATAACGCTGCCGGACTCTTTGCAGAGCTTCTAAATTTGACCATGTTTCTCGATCTCCTCTCCTTCAGTCTCTCCACTGGTTGCCTGTTTCCGATCGAATAGACCATAAGCTATCCATTCTGACCTTTTCTGCAGTCAACGGATCTGGCCCCAAGTATCTTTCTGAACTCCTCCATATCTATACCCCGTCTCGCCAGCTCCGTTCGTCCTCTGATACTCGACTTCTCAGGATACCTCACGTCAGAAGAAAGACCTATGGACACAGATCGTTTTCTTTTTAATCTCCAGACGTGGAACAAGCTCCCTGATAACCTCCGTCATTCTGATTTCCTCGCATCTTTTAAATCTCGTCTCAGAACTCACCTTTCCCTCAGCAATAAGTTCAATTGTGGCAGGTCCACTTCCTTTGCGTTAGGTGTGCTTGACTATGTGTGTATAGATATGTATGTGTACCTAACTACATGCATGTATATGAATGTGTATTGTGTGTGCGTGTGTTTATGTAAGTTTGTGCCTGCCTATGTGTGCGTATGTGTCAGGGTAGCTGTTCGATACACATGTATGTTAAAATGTATGTATGCATTGTGCGTGCGTGTGTGTCTGTGTGTATGTCTGTGTGTGTGTCTGTGTCTGTGTGTGTAGTCACATTTTGGTGTGTGTATGTAACACTGATGTAATGTTTTATGTTAACAAAAGCGTTTTTGTAAAGCACCTAGAGCAGATTTCTGGATAGTGTGCTGTATAAATATCCATTATTATTATTATCATTATTATTATTATTGTTATTATTATTAATAGCCAAGTGTGAGCAGTGTGCGTACGCGCGCGTGCATGTTTGTGAGTGGAAAAGAATCAGTGTGTTTTTGTGGTGGAGGAGGGCTCGTCTGTATGAGTCGTGTGTATCTTTGGAGTGGGAGTGTGTGACCAGTGTGCCCAGTGTGTGTGCGCACATGCGCTTGTACACTGCCCCGACCATGTGTGTTTGTCAGTGTGTGTGTGTGTGTGTGTGTGTGTGTGTGTGTGAGAGAGAGAGAGAGAGAGAGAGAGAGAGAGAGAGAGAGGTTTACGATTTTCACGCTGTTGGCTTTTTAGCAGGGCAACGTAAACACTGCATGATATAAAATCATACATACGTTCAGTCTAACTACAGTGCTGTTGAGACTGAGCCAGTTTGGTTTAGTCCATGTAGACTTGCTTACCTGATAGTTTAAATGCCGCCCCCGACCTCTCAACAACTTTATGACCCGTGTAACAGGGTTAGTTTCTCAGTATAACATGGCAGTTTTCCCAGGTTCAGATCAAATCCTCCGTGTCTGAGTGAACACAGGAGAGGACCAGAGTTAACTATTTCATGTGTAGCCGGGAAACTACAACACAACGGGACCAGTTTGACGCAGCCCTCAGTGGCTGTTCACTGAAACGGCGGGGTTTGGTGGGGTTAGGAAAAAGCTCGTTCGTTTCGGGTTGAGCAGACAGTCCACTGACTCCCAGCTGTTGTCCAGGGCTGTTGGATCCCTGACAAGACCTCTCTCAGACAAAAGGACAAGAGGCGGACAGGGCTGCAAAATGATATGCTTAGCATAGTCAGAAGTCAATAATTAATGGCTTGAGCTAGCCTGAACTTGATCGTTGTTTTGGCCTTAGCAACGCGTACAATGCAGCCTGGTAATGATATATTGATCGTGATTAGTATATATATATATATATATATATATATATATATGTGTGTGTGTGTGTGTGTGTGTGTGTGTGTGTGTAGAGAGAGAGAGAGAGAGAGAGAGAGAGAGAGAGAATGTATTTTTTTCAAAACAAACAAAAAGTACTGCGCGCATGTGTGTGTGTGTGTGTGTGTGTGTGTGTGTGTGTGTGTGTGTGTGTGTGTGTTCATTCGGTTTAATGCTTTGATTGGAAGTGACTAAGAAATCAGAAGAACATGGTAAAAACAGTTTGTGAATGTATATATATGTGCGTGCATCGTGTGTGTGTGTGTGTGTGTGTGTGTGTGTGTCTGTGTCTGTGTCTGTGTGTATGCATGCTATGTATGTAGGCCCTATGCGTGTGCGAGTGCATGTGTGTTTGTGTGTGAAAAGGGAACACCAAAACAAAACCGGAACCTTCAGTAGTAAACAGAACAAAAAACAACAACAACAAAAAAAAAAGAAAAAAAAAAAGAAACAAAACAAAAAAAAACAAACAAAAAAACAAAAAAAAAACCGAAGACACCAGAATAAACTCAACGATCTATACTGAACTAATTAAACCCTGAACTACCTCAAAATGTTATCATTAGAGCCTATACCTATGGGAAGAGGGTTCACTGCCTCATATATTCTGCGAAAAGTGGTTCTGTCCAACCAGCCATGAAAATCGGCCGGCACTTTCTTCAAATGGCCTCCATTAATCCTCTGAGATACAAACTGAAGGCCAACTGAATCATCCTCTCCTTTCCAGCGTGCCCTCAAAACCTCCTGATGACTGGCAGAGGCCATTCTTGCGGGATGTCAGCACCATTCTGAAAGGCTCAGGCACGGCGGTTCTTCAGTGCTGGCTACAGAAGTGTCTAGACTGCGCAACACTCCTTGCACCACGAAAAAGATTGATCTCCTTCCCACATCATCAACCACTCCTTCAGATGGACGTATCGAGTCTGGAGTGGGTGCCATAGGAGTCCCTCCATCAATTCAGCCTTAAATTTTGGGCAAAGTCATTTACGGCTGTTCACAGACAATACCTTGAGTATCTTAAACGTGAACAAGAAGTGGTTTGGGGGCGGAATGACATGGTCTTCAAACCTCCCCCTCTGAGCTAGCTAAGGCTCTCCTATGTTGATACCACACACGGGGATTCACCCTCGTGGCTGGACACACTGAAAGCAACCTCAGTTTCCAGGCAGATTCGATTTCTTGGAAGGTCCAAGAGTTTCCTGAGCACAAAAGGGCTCACCTAGGACTGGCGTACTTTGCTGAGGGTGGACCATAATTGGTCTCCCAGTGTTAACCTTTCACCAGTCCGTCCAACAAGAGATTTCTGACCTCAGGGCATTTGTCAGTAGTTTTCTTCCCTCTGTAGTTTTCCTTCTCATGCAGTTAACGTCAGTATCGACTCTGTGCAAAGCACAATCTCCAAGCCCATATACAACGCTGTCCCACAACACTGAGCCAGTTGGGCTGGCTTAAAAAAGATCAGTCCACTGCAGACTGGAGATTATACCTACCTCGGTGTTACCTAACACCGCCCCCGACCTCCCAGTAACTTTGTGACCCGTATGCCGGGGTCAATTTGTGTAACACGGCTTTTATCAGGTACCAGATCAAAGCCGCCCTCCGACTCCGCACCAATACTTAAAATTACTCAGTGTGTGGGTGAGCAGCGGAGAAGACCAGTGAGTTGAATCAACTACGTGTGTGTGTGTGGAGGGGGTGAGGGTTTGAGGGAGGAGGAGGGGGAGAGACCGTGAGACTGCATGGTGGTGTGGGACGAGTTTGACGCAGCTCTTAATGGCTATACAAACAGCGGGCCATGGGCGCAAGGAAAACGTTCATTTGAGGTTCAGCACGTTTCTCAAACAGACCGAGTAAGGGAACACAGTCTCGACCTACTTAGAAATAATGTTCAGTGCTGCTGGATCCCTTACAAGGCCCCAAACAGATAGCTCTCTTAGAACCCAGCAATGATATATGCATATACAAATTTAGATACCCGTTAAAATTCAACACCCAAATAGAATAAAGCGTATATCATGTTTCAAATAGGCCTGATACCAATATTACGTCCAACATCGGGGTTGTATACATGCATTCATGCACGGTTTAGCAAAATAAAATGATGCATTTAACAAAACCTTGAAAGTGAATTTTTTTTAAAAATCTGCTTATTTGTATTTAAAAAAAGAAAGAAAAAAAAAGACGCTCGGGTCCCCCCCCCCTTCCCCCCCTCACCCCACCCTCCCCACCCAACGACAAAGGCAAACACAGACACCAACAACCAGGACACAGAATACGTCCCTGCCACCCGATACCCGCTGGCAGTGCACTCGTACCTGGTCTATTTCCTTTGATATTGTAATGTGTGTGTGTGTGTGTGTGTGTGTGTGTGTGTGTGTGCGCGCGCGCGCGCATGTGTGTGACAGAGTATGAATGAGAGAGAGAGAGAGGGAGGGAGGGAGAGAGAGAGAGAGAGAGAGGGAGAGAGAGAGAGAGAGAGAGAGAGAGAGAGACGAGAGAGATTCTTTCATATTAATTCTATTTAACTGCAGGTATAACAATTTTTTGTTTTATTTTATTTTATTTTATTTCTTAATTTCTTTTTTTTTCTTCTTCTTTTTAATTTTTTTTTAACAATATTAACATATTATATAACTACATATTAAACGGACAGGTAGATTTTCTGTAACTGAACATGAATGATATCAACCCAGTGAGAATGCAGAAGAGAAAATGCCTAACTTGCTCTCTCACCACATCTCAGTACTCAAGTCCCTCGACTGGTTTTCAATCATCGATTTTGGGCGAACTGATCCGTGCTTCTTGTAGCACGCGCGCGCGCGCGCGCGCGCACACACACACACACACACACACACACACACACACACACACTGGCACACGCAACGCACGCGCGCATGAACACGTCACACACACACACACACACACACACACACACACACACACACACACATGCTGGCACACACAACACGCGCGCGCGCATGCACATAGCCTACATTTCAATTACTCACCCGCACAACTGTCCCATACATAATGCACAATCCCTTTTTCCTGTCCGTGTCCGTCTCTGTCTGTCTGTCCCTCTCTCTCTTTCTCACACTCCTTATCTCACACACACACACACACACACACACACACAATATCAGTCTCTGCGTCAAAAATATTTTGCTAAACGCAAGATATACAACAGACTGGTAAAACAAAAGAAACGTTCATATAAAAATCTCTCAGTGAAAGAATTAAACGAGGCGCTCAATAAAGATCCAAAGTCAGCATGGAAAACAATTAAAACTTTACAGACACTGGGAGAACAGAACGAATGTAAACATCAATTAAATGTTTCAAAATGGATTTATCATTTAGAAATTTTAATTGGAAAAGACGTGGAAATAAAGGACGAGCAAAAAACAAAAGTTCAAGATGAACTTGAAAACACTGAAATGTTAGATGATGGTTGATACATTAAGTTTCAATAAAGAAATTACTGAAGAAGAAATACGAAAGGCATGCCTAAAAAAAAAATAAAAAAAAAAAAAAAAAAAAATCTCCAGGAAGGGACGCAATAACAAATGAGATGATCAAAAGCAGTCTTCCGGTTCTGTTACATGTTATGCAAAAACTATATAATATAATATATACAACAGGTGTGTATCCAGACAACTGGAGAACTGGTATCAGTATCCCTTTATAGAAAAGCGGCAACCCAATGGACCCAAATATCTATCGGTGGATTACACTGATCAGTACATTAGGTAAAGTATTCTGCACGATCCTGAATACAAGAATGAATGAATATCTGGACACTAACGACGTTTTGATCAAAGAACAAGCCGGATTTCGAAAAAACCAACAACAAAAAAACAAACCCAAACAAACAAAAAACTACAGAACCACTGATCAAATCTTTGTTTTAAAAGAGCTGGTAGATGAGATAATAAGAAGAAAAAACAGTCGACTATATGGTTTTGTAGATTTTCGACAGTGATTGGCATGATGCAATGATGCTGAAGCTACACCGAATAGGAATAAAAGGTAAATGTTTTAATACCATAAAAAATATGTATACGAACGCTAAAATATACGCAAAATCACAAGACTGATCATTTCAGCAGAGAATTTATTATTCCATATGATGTTGCAGGAGATGTATCGTTTAATTTATTCGAATTGTTCAGTAATTGTCTTTTCAACAAATTTCCACACGAAAGACTTCATGTCAAGTTTTGTAAACAATTACTTGGTGTACATATAAGAGCAATGATTCTCCCCGTTTTAGGAGAATTAGGAAGACTCCCTATTAGCCTAAAAATAACATGTCAAGTTATTGGCTATTGGGTACACATATTAGAGCTTCCTCAAAATTCACTTGTGTACACAACATATAAATGTATGTATCGTCAAACAAATAGTAAAAATGTTCAGTGGCTACTTTTCATAAATGAGAAATAACTAGCACTGGATTAGATCATGTTTGGAAAAATCAGTTCACTTTCAGAGTTAAAAGATTAAATTATGCTATATCCAAGAAGCTTGAAAATGAATATGTAAAATTTTGGAAACAGAAACATAACAGTTCATCTGAATTAGAATTTTACAAGAACGCTGTGACAAATTATAAAATTGAACCGTATTTAAAGAATACAGCAAATGCACAACACAGGAAGGCACTGACCATGTTACGAATCAGCGCCCATGACTTACAAATCGAACAGGGAAGATATAAAGATACACCGAAAGAACAAAGACTGTGTGATACTTGTAACAGTTTAGAAGATGAGATTCACCTTTTAGACAATTGTGTAAAGTACAATACTTACAGACACAGATTCCTAATCGATATTATGTCGTCCAAATGCAAAGCCTAGTGAATTGATCCTTCTAACAGAATTACAGCCAATGCTGGCGAAATTTGTTCACGAATGTTTCTCTTCTTAATATGCTCATGTATATGTTTCATTGTGCCTAAAAACTTTAAGGTTTTATGACAATAAGAAGTATTCTATTCTATTCTATTCACACACCCCACTGAAAAATACCGGCCTCTCTCGGATCTGTGTTGATGTCTATCTGTCTGTCCCTGAATGTTTCTGTTTCTGTCCGTATTTGGCTGTATATGCTTGTCCCCTCCTCAGTCTTTCTCCCTCTTATCTCCCCTCTGTCTCCTCTCCCCCTCCCCCTTCCGGCCACCCATTGCCCGCCCCCCCCCCCTCCCCGTCTCTCCTTCCCTCCTTATACTTCTTCCTCCCTGATTTTCTCCTTTATTAGTGCCACACTATGTAACACATTTATGGTGGACGCTTAATTGTTCACTACGTTTTTTTTTTGTTTTTTTTTGTTTTTGTTTTTTTTACCGCATTAGTGTGTTGACGCTATGTATTATGATGGATCGAACACCTCCGCTGGAAAGCCAGAGAGCAAGTTAGGTAACCCCTCGCCGCAAGCCTTGGAAGTGAAGTCAACTGTGTGCAGGAATTCTTTCTCCAGGGAACCAGACTAGCTCCTATTATTGGGAAATATTTCGTTTTTGCATAGTTTCTACATGTGTGTATGACACTGATATATATATATATATATATATATATATATATATATATATTATGTCTATAGTGTATGATATTCCGAATCGGCGCCGGATCATGACCATCGGTACAGCAGCGGAGGCGACTGCAGTCCCGGCTTTCTGAGATCTGATTACAGTGGAGAGAATGCCTTGCCCAAGTTACAGTCTGACTCTCGGCCACGAGGGACAGTCGGCGGGAGGGTCCCCAAAGGACAACTAGCCCCCAAGGCTGCAGCACTAAGAGCCAGTGCAATCTTGCCGCCTAGTTTGAGAGTCATACTCCAGTTTCACAAACTGAGACTGAGCCGGCTGTAAATAAATTCTGATCCACTGCAGTCACAAAAACCATGGATCATACAGTTCTCACTTTGCTGTTGGCCCCGTTGGCAACTCAGTGTAAGCTTTTGCCAGTCTCTGATACAAGCCGATTGTAGTGTAGTGTCACACTGGCACAGTAACATCCAATATATATATAATTATCATGTCTCCTATTCAGGCTTTTCAGAAAGTCTGGAGCGAGTCTGATGTTATTAATTTCATTTTGGGGACGGTGGGAGAGGGGGGGGGGGGGGGGTGTTATCAGATCATTTACGAATGAGACGCTGATGACTTGTCAGTTGTCGTTATCGTTGTCATCGTTACTGTACTGTTATTGCTATTATTATTGTAGTTGAGTGTTGTTTTTGGTATCTCAGTACAGTGTGACTGCCTTGTCTTCGTAACTTGTGTGACGGTTTGCCTCTGTGTGTGTGTGTGTATGTGTGTGTGTGTGTGTGTGTGTGTGTGACAGACTGAATGAGGGACAGAGAGAAGGAGACAAAGAAAGAGAGGCCGGGGACGAAATGAGGGAGACTGAATGAGACAGACAGACAGACCTCTAGAGGTTTTATTCATTAATTGTTGTTTTTTGTTTTGTTGTTCAGTGCTGTTGTTGGTGTTTTTTGACACTTATCATTTCCCATAGTGACGTCAAAAACGTCATCACGCATGCATGAAGATCTTCCACCGTTTCAAAACCACTCTCACCTCCCCCCGCCCCCCTCCACATCACATGGTATCGGCCACACAGGACTACTGTACGTAGTTTGCTCTCCGTGAGGTCAGCAAGGAGTCACTGAAACTGATACAAGTCAAAGCCAGCCTTGCTCCCAGGCCGAGTGGAGAGAAAATATTTAACCATGAATATTTTAACCAGGCATTGACAACCTGAGCATTAAGCGTAACGCTGTCAGCGATCGCGCGACCGTGCAGACGAGTGTACAATAATAAAGGAGCAATATATATGATTCGTATTCAATGGGACGGGAATTGACGGTAAAAAGTCGGTCGATCACTGAAGGTCAGGGTCACCTTATCTCTTACATGGATGTTGTGGTCTTGATTTCTGGGTTACTTGCTATACACTGACGACCAGTGGTTGAACTCGTGCGCACGCACAAGCACACAAAACAGAACACACGTACAACTCTCTCTCTCTCTCTCTCTCTCTCTCTCAGGCGTTTGTCTCAGTTCAGTTTTCGCCAACGATTGATAGATTGTAGATGGCAGAAATGGTCTGATCATAAAAAAAACAAAAAAACAACAGTGAACGGTTTACTGAGTTTTTATGATTTTTTTTTTTCTCAACATGTCTGATCTGAAACCTTGGTTGGTGTTAAATATGGATAGACATTTAAAATATATAAGGACCAGATTTTTATTAGGTATTTCGGAATTAGCGGTCCATCATTACAGGTACAGAACGTGTAATGATAGTAATTTAATTTGTCCATTATGTAAAGACTCACAAGACAATGAGATACATTTTTTTTCTTTGTTGTCCATCTCTTACGAACATTCGAGAAGAATTCATTCCACCTAAATATTATAGACAACCTACATTGTTTAAATTGAACATACTAATGTCATCAACATCTCCTGAAACTGTTCGAAAATTTTCTCTATTTTTATATAAAGCTTTCAAATTCAGAGAAATTGTAACTTCATGACAGCATTCTAATGTTCTACATACTGAACCGTAACACTGCTTTACCTATATGTTTGTTTAATTGAATATTTGGACGTTATCAGGCATTGCAACGTGATGTTTGTCTATATATAAAAGAATATTGTTCACATACCCCTTCATAAGGGGCCTAGGCCTATACATGAATAAACAATCTGGAATCTGGAATCTCTCTCTCTTTCTCTTATTATCTCACAGGCCAGCACATACACAGACCTGCTGACGCCCCAGTCCGCTTTGTGTGTCCGTCTGCACAATCAGAAGATCAAATATTCAGATTAATTATCCTGTGATCCACATCAATATGTCAGTGTTCGGTGCCGAGGTTATGGAAACACTGAACAGACACAACACACACTCCCCGCGAAAATCAATGGAGCATCAGTGACTGCTCAGTTCAGTTATATGGCGGGGTAAAAACGGCCATAAACATAACAACCTGCTCTTAGTCAGTGCCAATTAACGCAGAAAGAATAGTAAAGAATATTACACACATAGACCCTAAGAACACACACACACACACACACACACACACACACACACACACACACACGCAATGACACACACACACGCGGAAGAGATAATCAAGGCAACGCTCTAAAAACCTATTGGAGGTTTGTGCGAGTCGTGCCAATCAGCAAATGGCACTGTATAACGCCACCCCGTCCTCAAGACAAGCCTCAGAAAACAGTCAGTGATTTTCAGTATGGTTAGGACTCAAAAGTTTGTCTCGGATAAAACAAGTCTTGAGAAGATTGATCAGAAAGGACATAACATCCGGGGAGCAAGACAGATCGTGGGAAGTATGAAGGACAACCCGTTCAAGACCATGCAACACCAGCGCTTGTCCTTGGAATGCAGATAAGGCACGACTGTGAATCCATGCTTGTCACAGTGCTTGGACCAATCCCCACTCTCCACCGTAATGAAGAAAAGTCCACAATTTGGGATAGTTAAAGCATCAATGCCCGGGTTGTCTGCAGGACGCGGATAATATATGTCAAGGTTCTGACATAGACCTTCAGGTGACCATAACCCCCTCTTAACCAGACTGGAGAGGGGGTGGGGTCATTATGATTTCCTGAAAATTTGATCAATTTGCCATCCAAATATGCCTGTCTGCCAAAACTGAATTACGGTATGAATATACTAGGGTATGGTTAAAGAAGGCACTGTTTTTGTATTGTCGCGAAAGTGTGTGATCAACAAAAATGGTATGTTGTTATTAGTGAAGTGTCAAATTTTACTGACTAGGATTAGGTTTTTATAGCTTCATATTACATCATTCAGCCTTCTATTATCAAGAATGTCCTGCTAAACTGTATCCGAGCGTTACAGACGTTCCATTATTGACCCAAACTCCGCAATTTCAAGTATCGCGTCGCCGCAATTTACAACGTTTCTTTAGTAAACAAAACATCATCATTAAAGGTTTATGCGTCTACACATCTCACTTACAGCAGTAGGGAGATTTTTCACAATATCTGCTTTACAGTTTGGTAAGTTTTTCTGTTCACAATTACCAGTCTATAATTACCTGTGTCACATAACGTCAGTTGCGGTTTAAGAATCCAGACAATGTTTAGAAGAAAAAAAAAAAGGAAGAAGAAGAAAATAAAAAAGAACCCCACCAACTCCCTTTTTGGCAGCTGAGAAAAGTGTGGCCAACACAAATATCAGACAGTTTAGAGTTCATTGCAAAACTAACTCCAATCATTCCTTTCGAACTACAGAAAATAATACTGAGTTGTTCGTGTGCACTACCAAACTGTGCCGTCTTTCATTTCTTGCCACAAGAACCTCTTTCTTCTACTTCGCATATATCAATGGCATACTTTTGAAGGTTTTTTCTCTCTCCATTTTGGATGACTTTAAGATGCCCATTTGCCTCCTCGGAGAGTTCCGTTGCACTTGGTGAGTCTTTGAGAAAATGTCCCAGATGACCGGTTCCAGCACTGAGGTGGGCTCTGATGGCATGGTCGTTGTATTTCCCGGCTACAAAGGCTTCAGTGGAGGCCCTGGCTCAGATTTCCAGCTGAACGATGATGTCTCTAAAACCTGATCCTCTCATTAGTTTTCCCAGAGTACCAAGAGAACAAGTTTGGTAAAATACACCAAGATATACGTTTATTTTGCCAAATGATCATCAGTGCTTTCTTTGCAACTGCGAAGTCAAACATGATAAAGGCATACTCTTGACCCAGTTGTCTTGTTGCGTTCAGTGACACCTGCAGAACGTGTTGCACTGTTACACTGTCGGTGACAGGATGAAGAACAGGCTGCACACAGTCAACTGATGACTGCTCCAGCACATTGCTCAGATACGTTCTAGGGAGTGACAACCAACATGGCAAGCTGTAATGGTCTTCTCAAAGAAGACGTGTATCTGGTCAGAATCTGCATGAATCTGGACATAGTTGCACCAGCTGTAGTGAGTTGAATGGGGGACATGAGTGTCAACTATTTTGAGCTCGCTCTACCTTATCGTTTGTAAAAGTGGGGGCTGGGGGCAAATACTGAAGGCTAGGTGGGTGGGTCGATGAAGGATTAGCGTCACTGAGTACCGGTGTCTGGGCCTGGTTTTCGGAGTTTCTTGCTACGTTTTGACTGGGCATTCCATATATTGGATGTCTTTGCCAGATCCTAATCCTCATGTGAATCACTATTGTCTCCGCATGAGGAATCACGCGATCGGGAGAGATGGTTTCTGGCAGCAAGTTGTCCAGTGAAGTCCATTGTAGCAGACTGCACTTTCAAGTTTAAGGACACAACTGTGAGGCATGCAGTGGCCAAAGTGATTCAAAATATGTATGCTGACAAGTTTAGCGCTTCCTGTTAGATGGCGGATTGCAGTGCCCAGAACGATGTATTTTGGCATTTCCATTTTTTTTTCTGCTCCATCATCTGCACCGTTTCTGTGGCATTACTCCCACGCCGCTCATTTAGATTCCCCCATACACGGCCACACCCGGGTTCGTCCGTCGCAGTTCCAGCGTCGACAGTCCACAGGGAACCATCGATGTTAGGTCGCCAGGAGGCCACACACCAGAGAAGACCCTGAACTGCTGCTGAGTCACTTCGGTGGTGTTCAGTGGTGCCTGTTCTGTTTTAACGTACTTTGGACACCACCTACTGAGCCCCCTACTAACGACAATAATGGCTTGGTCGCGGAGCCAGAATGAGTGAATGTCACTCCCAGAGTGGAGACCGCCACCACGCCCCTCAAACAACAGCCCTCCATGAATCTGCCGACACTGACGACATTGACAGGACTCACCCCAAGCACGGAAGTGGAGGGGTATCGAAACTGAGGTCACCATGAGAGCAGGGCATGAAAGGCCACAGACTTTGAGACTATTTTGTTTATATTGATGACGATGAAGGAGGAGGAGGATGACGATGATGATGACGATGTTGCTATGGAGGTCCATTTTGGTTTGGGACTGCGTGACAAGGCTGTACTCTACGCTTCCTGTCATAATGATATCCCGGCGTTAACCAGGCCCGAGAGATACAAACACTTGTAGTGTTGGTCAGGTAATAAGAGCAACACACCCAAAGACGCATCCTTGAAGTGGATGACACTCGACTGTGTGGTCCCAGTCTCCCCATTTAAGCCCACAGCACACTCAACTCTGGGTAGGAGCCGGCCGGCCACGGGCCGAAAAACCCACCTCCGCTGGGATCCGAACCCGCGTCCTCCCAGCCATCAGTCCGCGACGCTAACCACTTCGCCACGGCGGCTGGTTGTTTTGGCATTTCCACTTTCCACTTGTGAAAGCATAATACGTGTCTTGCGAAACAGGCAGCGAATCTGTATTTCTTTTTCTGGGGCATTTTTCTTTCCACTTGGAATACGTTCCATAAAGTCCTTTGCAGAACCAGGAGCCTTTTGATGTTATGTGAAAAAAAAAGATAATAAAAAAGAAGAAGAAGAAAAAAAGAAAAGAAGAAAAAAAAAGACGCAATTGCTGCCGGGCAATGACTCACTTGAGTTTCTCTGTAACTCTGAATGAGAAAGCGGAGAGTGAGGGCTGCTTCTTCCAACCTTCTATCCTCTCAATTTATGCAGAAGGAACAAAAGTACTTGAAATGGTTCGGTCTGTGTGTGTCTGAGTATAATAGCTCACTCCGGCGATTTGGAGCTGCAAAACATATACTCCCCCTGCATTCAAAGCACAACTAACACCCTGTAAGATTGAAACAGTGTGATTTCTTTCATGAAAATGCATTGGAAAAAGAAAAAGAAGAAAACACCCCGCTTCATTTTACATTGTGGCCTCTGCAGTCGGCTTGAACAGAAGCCATGTAAATTAGACTGATTAAATGCAATACTGCATAGTAATACACGAATGGATTCTAATATAGTGCCTAATTATGCCAGCAGTTACCTCCGTCCGGTCAGGTTGATAAAGAAATCCTTCATCCAGTAATCAGGTCGCTGGCGTTTGAGCATTTTCAGTACACCGGAAGTATTTGATCACGTGGCAAGCTACTGATTACGGCACTGATCCAATTTTAATATCATTCATGGAATAGCTTATTCTAATTTATTTCTGTAGACATAAAGATTGAAATAAACTGTGTGATGACTGAAATATGGGTATATAGTGCCGTTTCATTGGCAAGCACATACGCCCCCAAACTGAAGTTATTTATAGGGCCCAAAGAAGGAAAAATAGCCTACATTTACCCTATCCCTGCATTTAGTACCGTAAGTTACTGACTTGGCAGACAGGTAAATTCTGAATTCTGACATTAAAGCACACAAGAAAATCATGATGAAGGCGCGTTGAAACACATAAAACTTCATCCTCCTTCGTCAGTCACACTTTATTACCCGAGAACTATTTGGGAAAGGTGAGAAAGAACCTGAACACACACACACACACACACACACACACACACACAACGGCGCGCGCGCCGGAGAAATGGATAGGGGTGGAGGTACGCCCGGCATTGGAGACTGAGGGGCAAGGGCAAGCAGTTTTGAACGGGAACCTCAGTGCAGGCATGCATCACCCCTTTCAGGTCAGTGTCAACGAACCCTGTGTAAATACTGTCTTGAAAGGAAAGCGAATAAAGGCCTGCGTGAATGCACACTTCAGTGTAAAAACTCGGTACGTCGCCTGTGATTGGTCAGTTCTTCCTCAGTCTCGTCGTCAGGGTGCACATGCACCCAGCCTGCACCCCAGCTCCACCCACTCTCCTTCCCCCTCCCGTGCCTGCGACACACAGACGCACACGCGAGCGCACTGACACTCAGGCACGCATGCTGCACACAAAAAATACAAAGGCACACGCGCACACACTGCAAAGCACACACACACACACACACACACACAAACACACACGCACACACACACACACACACACACACACACACACACACACACATGCACACATGCGCATAGACACGCCGGCAGACATTGGAGTAGACTGGGTGCGCGCACACACGCACAGACACAGACACAGATGCACAGACACAGACAGACAGACAGACAGACACACACACACACACACACACACAGTGGTGTAGTTTCTAATATACCACAGAAACAACGATAACAATAAATGAATGAATAAATAAGCATACCCTCCCCCCCACTAGCCCCTCCCCCCACCCCCAAAACAAACAAACAAACAAACAAAAACAAAAACAACAATAACAACAACAAACAAAAAAACAAAAACGATAGGAATGAAATAAAAGCGGGCTGGAAAAGTGTGGTGAGGGGGGTTGAGGGGGGATCGGGGATAGTGGGGAGGGAAATGGGAGATGGGGGGGGGGGGGGTAGGGGGGAGCGAGAGTGGGGTGCGGGGGGGGTGGAGGGGGGGAGGCATGAGGAGGTTCCGCCGGACAAGAAAACTGAAGTAAATTTAGATATTTGCTTTCAAGGCAGGGCACAACTTGAAATTTATTTAGTGGGTCACATTGTGTGTGTGTGTGTGTGTGTGTGTGTGTGTGTGTGTGTGTGTGTGTGTCTGTCTGTCTGTCTGTCTGTCTGTCTGTCTGTGTCTCTGCGCGCGTGTGCGTGTGTGTGTGTGTGTGTGTGTGTGTGTCGTGTGTGCATGCGTGATTGTGTGTGTTTGTTAGAGAGAGAGACACACACACACACAGACAGAGACAGAGAGACAGGGGTGACAGGTTGAGAAGGGGATTGGGTGTGTGTGTGGGGGGGGCGTGGGGGGGGGGGGCGGGGGCCGGGGGGGGGGGGGGCATTCTGTCGCGGCCCCTCCAATTCGACATTCAGCGTATCTCCACCATACATTTCCACCCGTCACCCCACCCCTCCAAATTCCCTCTCCCCCCCCCCCCCATTTTTTTCCCTTCTTTTTCCCATTTGATATCATAACTGACATGACACGTGAGCAGGTCAAGCTGACCCGATAGGGAGGGAGGGGTATGCCGTTGGTGTGTGGATATTTGGATGGCAGTCAGGTTTGATCAGTAGTGTTCAAAAGATTTTCGGTTACTGTCTTTCTGCTGGGCAAGTGGGAATTAAAGAGATACGATTGTGTGTAACAATAACAATAATGGTTTATTCAGTTTTTGCAGGCCATTTGGCCCATATGAACAGGAGAAATGCTTGAAGATAGCAACTGAAAGATATAAAGTGGGTTTTTACTGTTAAACTGAATCACGTGCACGTCAAAAGACACACTTAATTCCATATGACAACACATAAGTATATTTTACAGTAGTCGTAGTGTAAGCCGGTTTACTTTCACTTTCCGAGGCTAATTTTCAAACATTCATTAATGTATACTCCTACTTTAAATGTCAGTTTAGCTGACAGGTTTGGTACACAGCAACTGTACTTTAAAATCTGATGGAAATCGATAAGAGCAAAGGGGTAAGAACTGTTTACGAAGAGCAGCATATCGAGGACAGATCAACATGAAATGACACAAATCTTCAATGCATTGACAGTTGGTGTGAGGATGTTTGGAGGGCAGTTAAGGTTAGATTAGGCGGTTCAAAAGACCGTTTCGGTTAATGTCTTTCTGCTGGGCAAGCGGGAATTAAAGAGACACTGTGCGATTGGTGTGTGTGTGTGTGTGTGTGTGTGTGTGTGTGTGTGTGTGTGCCGGGTGTGCCCGGTGTGTATATGTGTGTGAATGTGTGTGTGTCAGTGTATGTGTGTGTGTGTGTGTGTGTGAAGTTATGGAGTATCTCATGATGCAGTGCATGTAAAAGTAGGCCGTGACTGCCTGGGATTTACTCAGTCCAGTTTACTGCCTCAGTTAAGTACACATTTTAACCAATAACTATGAATAACGTGAACACATGATTACTACAACCGGTTCATGACTGATTCAGTCCAAATAAATGTAGGGCCTACAGCTTGCGGATGTTGCTTTCAGTGTTCGTGCTTCAGTCGCCGGAAACAGAAACTGATATCAGTCGTTCCGGCCGAGTTTCGGTTCGAACCATCATTGTAAAAGATATTGTTTTTCAGAACCCGGCAGAACCAGGACCAGGAAGGGGAGTGGGGAAAGTGCATCAAATGATACAGTTGGAGGGGGATGGGGGTGGGGGACCCTGGGGTTGGGGGTGGGGGGTTGGAGCGGGTCCGCCCCTGAGCAGTGAGTTGGTGCCAGACGTGCGAGTATACCGTCAGTCTTTGTCGTACACTGCATGGCTAGGGTGCAGGCGCACGCTCATCAGTGCAAGTTCATTCCTGCGTGCGATGACTTTCTCCAAATCCATGCACATGTTCCCTCGTTTCCTGTCCCACGTACCCTCTGCCCCTCCCCCACCGTTTTCTCGTCTTCCACGGCATAACGGCGATAATCAAATCTCAGTTTGTTGGGGGGTGGGGGTGGGGTTACGGAAATGGGAAGGGCGGAGCCGTGGGGAAGTGGGGGGAGAACAAAAACCAGTGGCAATGGACGGGAGCCAAAGCAGTGCATCAACTGATCTAAAAATAGGTCATTCTATTTTTAGAACAGGGATTGCATCAGGAAGAGTTGGGTGCCGGGTAAGTTGAGATGGGGAGGTAGGAGAAGAAGAAGAAGAAACTGACAACGGCGTAGAAGAACAACGAACTCGTACACTTTTCTATGGTCATTCAGACAAGAGGGGAAAATTACAGGGGACATTATGACTGAAATGATTTGGTTCAGACAGTTTCGGGTTAACCACATGTGTCAGCCAAACCGCCAAACCAACTGATCTTTTTGAAGATCAGCAGTGCGTTTAGATCTCATTGAACACCAACCGAAGATCAGTGCGTGTGCGTGTGTTTACAAAAAACAAACAAACAACAACAACAAAAAACCGCACCGACTACTCGTTCGCATGTGTTCTTAGTAGTGTGTGTATGAGTATCAAGTGTTAACGCTGATATGTGTGTGCCACGATGTGTGTGTGTGTGTGTGTGTATGTGTGTGTGTGTGTGTGTGTGTTCTACAACTAAAGTAATCCAGTTAATAGGTTTTAAGCAAGTAATGTTGCTGTTGTCTATCCTCCATGCCCCGACAAGGGCCAAAAGATCAGTCATGATTCTTGCCGTGTGCAGCGAAGTCAAGCTAGGGTACATAACTCGTTCACTGATCTGACTTCGGCCGCTATTTTTAGACCAGTGGCCACATCTCCTTTCTCTCACCCCTTTCATTGACTCATTTTGTTTTTTATTATCAGTCTGTGCGTGTACTACGTGTCGCACAGTGATAAACCTTTTTCAACAGGTTTATTGCTTGTCACCGAGTCTCTTTTGTTCTCCGACTACAATATTAAAGCCCAGACTAGTTTGACTGTCATGGAAGCCATACTGATGACCACAAGCACGAGAAAAGTAAATGGGTTCATTGGTTTGTCGCCAGTTGTGGTCTCGTATGGCCGTGGAAACTGAGTAGATTTTAGTTATGTTCGTGTTCCTGTCACAGCCTCACATAACTGTTTAGTTTTCTATTGTGATGTCCTCGTGTTTGATTTTTTTTTTTTTTAATCAAGATGTCCAGACACTTTAGTATAAAGGGAATTACAGGATTAATTTCTGTGTATGTATGTTTGTATGTGTGTATGTTTTGATATGTGCGCAGTCAGTTTTGAGTATAGTTAGTTTATAGAATCACGAAGGAGATTGTTCTAAATAGGACATCTGTTTATGCTATTGCTCACACTGGCTGGCGTGAGCTGGTGTACATAGAATTCAGAAGATAATGATGATGGTGCCAGATTAGTCTTCAGCATTTATATATGTATGTATGCATGTATATATATATATATATATATATATATATATATATATATATATATAGTGTGTGTGTGTGTGTGTGTGTGTGTGTATGGATGGATGGATAGATACACATCTGTATTCGAATGTATGTGTGTGCATGCAGGTAGGCATACATCATGCAGATGTGTGTGTGTGTGTGTGTGTGTGTGTGTTAGCAAACACATATATATATATATGCCTGCATCAGAATGTGTGTTTGTGTGTGCAGTTCAGTGGAGTATGTGCATGGGGAAGTGGGGCAGGGTGGGGGGATGGAAAAAAGACTGACTGCAAACTGACTCCTATCTGTTTGAACTCTGATCAAATGGACTAAGTCCACATTTTCCATAATTTGATTATCACATCTCCTGCTCCACTTCCATATCACTCTCTTTCTTTGTCTATGTTCCCTTTGGCTTTTGATATCTGTGCAGTCAGTTTGAGTATAGTTAAATTTCAGGGTCATGAAGGAGATTGTTCTAACTGGGACACCAGTTATTGCCATTGTTAACACTGGCTGGCGTGAGTAGGTGTACATAGGAATTCAGAGGATGATGATGATGATGCCAGGTTTATCTCCAGCATTTATGGGTATTCAGATAGTAATGATGATAATTTCAGACTTGTGAGTGGTCACGCACTGATCGGGGTGATGCAAGCCACCGTTGATGTAGATTTTTAAAATTCTGTTCAGTGTGCTGTGCTGTGGTGATATTTTTGCTGGTGGTGACAGCTTGTGTGCGTTTGAATGTGTGGTGTTATGTAGACATACAAGTCAAAATGTATGTATGTGTGTGTGTGTGTGTGTGTGTGCGTGTGTGTGTGTGCATGGATGAGAGAGAGCCTGCATAAAAATGTGATGCATGTTTGTGCAAGAGTGTGTTCTTCAGTTTTACCGTATCTTCAGTTTCCTGGAAGTGAATTTAGATAATGTGTGTGTATGCGTATGTGTGCATGAGTGTAAAAGAGTGCGAGTGTGTGCATGTGAGTAAAAGTGCAAGTGTGTGCATGAGTGTGTATTTGTGTGTGTGTGTGTGTGTACAAGCCTGTGCAAGTATGTGTGTGTGTATCTGTGTGTGTGCACATGCAAGGGTGTGTCTGTGTGGGTATTGTCAATGTGCATGAGCAGATTCTCTTGAATATAATTTCTTGCACAATTTGTTCTGTGTGACAGATACTTTTGTGGACAGGCTTCACACACAAGGGAGGAAGACAGATATTAGGAGAGAGAGAGAGAGAGAGAGAGAGAGGGAGGGAGGGAGGGCGAGGAAAAAAGTAAAAATCATGCAAGAGCAAGAAAACAAAATCAGAGAAAGAATAATGTGCACACATGTATACAAACACACAAACGTACACACACTCACTCAGACACTCTCTCATTATCTCCCTCTCTCTCACACACACAATGAAAACAAAGCCAGAAAAATCAGTTTCAATCTTTCTTATTTTTGTTTTACATGTAGGACATAATGATTTGTCACAATGACTGGTCATCATTCACCCAATAACTTATATTATGCTTTGTTCATGCTGCAACAGGTTCAACAATTCTTGTGCTTTTGCAAAATTTCAAGTTTTCAATCCATTCTTGTACACAATACATATATTCAAAATCTTTGATACTTCTTTCATCCATGCAAACACTATCCATATTGAAAATATCAAATATTAAAATATTATACAAAAAAGATATTTAAAGGGATAAATGAAAATTAAACATGATAAAATAACAAACTCCTAAAAGTACAAAAAGTCTTACTGAGTGTTACTCTATTTCTGCTCTCTCAGACACAACTAACATCAGAGGACTTAATAATAATTTCTTTTACACTTTCAGACTCAGAAAACATTCAATTATTCATACTTATCTCTCACATGTGACAATCAGCTTTCATAACAAACTGGTGAAAAAGAAAGATGGTGAAGAATGATAGACACTCCATAGAAGGCCATTCTAACTGACAGACATGGCCCCACAATCTAGAGGGAGCTATGAGTATGATGATTCCAAACTGTCTTGGGTCACAAATCATTTCTCGTTTTGTCTGTAAACTCGCCAGGGTCAGATGTATCAAAACAAATACTTTATGATTTCTTTTGCATATCACATTTCACTTCGAAAAAAACAACTTAGTACTAAAAATTTATAAAAGTTAAAATCAAAAGCACACACACACACACACACACACACACACACACACACACATATATATATATATACACACACACACACACAAACAAAATTTTGTATACATAAAATTTACAATAGATAAATAACAAGAGAAACATATTCTTCAACAAATTAAAATTCATGAATAAAACCTTTAACAAATTTTGTAACTTGAAATAGAATATATATAAACCATCGCTGTGAAACCAAAATATGTCAATGCCATTAAACTAAAGAGAACAAAAAAATTTTAGCTAATGCAGAAACAAACATTGATTTCATGCTAAAATACATTGCAAAAACTATATGACAATTTTGAGCACATGCACATTCTCTCTAGCTCCTCCCACTCCCTGCTAATAATGCCATGTAAAATAAACGCTTACATGGGGCACTAATGCCTTTGTTGTCGTGATGGTACATGCTAGTGGCAGCACTGATAAAGCACTGCTGTGGATTGAATCTAAAACAATACAATCCAACATTTACAAAAGAGCTGCAATCCCTTGAAAATGGGCTGAGAGTCACTGTTCATTACTGCAATGCCCTGAGAACAGAAAAAAAAAGTCCACACATTCTGACAGTCACTGTTGATCAGGAGGCCTCCATGAGTTTGGAAAAGTCATCAGGCAAGCTGGCACCCACGTTGATGAAAAGTCCTTTGAGCACAGTAACTTCTTTCGTCAGCATTTCCAGCCTCTTCTGCAGGTTCTCGTTCACTTCCATCAGTTCTTTCACACGATCCTCAGTCATGCGCTGCTTCTCCTTGGCCTTCGCACGGCTTTTGCGCACAGCTATGTTATTCCGTGCCCGTTTCTCCTTGTACTCATTACTGTCTTTGGGTACCTGGCGCCTCTTGGATCGCCCTTTGCCACTGGGGCGGGGGGAGTCTGGCACTGTTGAGGTTGCCGTGGATGACTCGGACATGCTGCGGGTGCTTCGAGGGGAAAGGTTCATGAACTGGGAACAGCTGTCGTCCTGGGTGAATGACTCCATTTTGCACACAGCAGTGGTGGTGGAGGGGGTGAAGCCCGGCAGGCTGGCTTCCAGACTGCAGGCAGTCAGCGTGCTGAGGTCCTCCGTCTTGACGGTGGAGAAGTAAGGGGCTTGTCCCCAATCCACTCCACCCTCCTTGGGGGTGGCGGTGTTGGCGGGGGAGGTCATGGCCACCAGGGATGGGTACTCAGGCATCAGCACGTCCTGGTTGATGGCAGCGGAGCCGACCCCGTCACCAGCGGTCAGAGAAGGGGCGGGGGAGGTCTGCAGGGGCTGGCTGGCAGAGCTGGCCGCTGTGGCAACAGCAGCCCCGTGGTTAGCGGTGAAGATGGGAACCTGGCCCTCCAGTTGCGCCAGGTGCTCGGTGGTGACCGCTGCTGTCAGAGTGAGCAGATCCACGCAGCCACCGGCCGGCACTTGTGTCACCGCTGCGCTGTCGGGAACCACCGGCGTGGCCTCGGCCGGATTGTTGTTGGAGTCTAACTCGCTGAAGTCCAAGGACTCTTCCAGAGCCGGGTCCAAGTCGAACCAGGATTCCAGCTCTTTGGTACTTATGTCCTCAGGCCACAGTTGGCGCACCTCGCCTTTCAGTGGAGAATGAGGGGATGTGTCATACATGGGGTCCGCTTCCAGCAAATCAATGCCGATGTGGCATGCGAGCGTTTGCGTCAGATCTTCGGCCTTAAGAAGAGAGAAGAAAGGCTCAGTTGCGGTAATCGGCTCTATTTTGGCGGTTGTAGGTTACGAAGTCTTCGTAAAGTCGACTCTTCAAAAGAGTGTATCGCCTGTCTGTGACAGAAAGCTTGTTTTACTTTTACGTGTTCGTCTGCTATCCACGGAGGGATTTTCTGAACTGAGATTTCGTCAGGCCGGCGCAACTCTTATATCCAAAGCCCATTCCATTCGGCGTTTGGCTCATTGACGTCATAGATTACTACGCTGATTTTTTTTTTTTCCCCAAACAGCAGTAATCTGTATTCTTCGTAAAGTAAAAAAGCGTTTGCATTAATAAAATACATTAAAATATCTTTAAGACATCATACTAGATTATTCTTAACCTTTTCCTTATTTCAGAAGCAATCGTATGTTTTAGAACTATATTGTATTAGCGAATGCATCAGGGAATCCTTGTGCTCAGACAGCTATTAATAGAAAATGACATAACCTACGAATAATTTGATTGGTTGATATTTTTTAGCCAAGTCTTAAAATAGACACTGACGCAGAGGTTAACCGCGGAGGTTTCCTTAGTGACGTCAATGCAAATTTACCGAAGTCAAGGTAAATGCTGGGTCATCAAAGAATCAATGCACCAAGAGTCTGATAAACCATTTCAACTACCACCAGCACCGTCACCACATCTAATTAATAAACTGGTCAAATTCGACCGGTTTAATTTCGTTTTAAATCAACAATAAATTAGAAACAAGTCTACAGTTTTTACCGCTGATGCAAAAATGATTTTGCTGGAGCCGGTAAACTTCCTAAGGGTACAGTTAGGGTGCATTATTCCTTTTGGGTACACGAGGCTAACCTATTTTTAGATGGACAACCCGCCGACCTCAAAAGATCGATGTCGTACTTAAATGACTTTATGTATTTACATTCTTCTCAATACATTTTTTTTTCTCGACTTCAGAATCACCTTAAATCTAGGATTTGTTAGTACGTGAATACTAAAACCTGTGAGTGTTGTCGTTAATGGCACGATATGCTTGTTTCTTGCATCGCGTGATAATGTCACTTGTGAAATTATGTGATCAGGTTGTGCGTTTTTGTTTTTTTAAGAAAATACAACACTTTGTTGATAAAATGGAATGCAGTTACAAACGAAGTGTATGTTTTTAAAAAACTTGTGTATTCTTGTATAATACCCGCTTCTATGTGAGTAAATCAGAAAATAACGTACCAAAAGCGCAAATATGGTTTGGATTACAAAATTTCACGTAACCTTAAGATAGGAAGCTTGCAGAAGATTTCGTCAGCTGCATTTCCGTATATTGTGTGAGTTCATGTTGTGTTTGCTGTTTATTTCATTGACATCGGACAAAAGTTGAAGGCATGAAGTGAGAGGACTTCTTAAAACTTCCCATTCAACTCAAAGGGGGCCCGTTTGCCCCAGCACAGGTGAGTTGAAGTGACGAAAGTTTAATGAATTTTCAGTACGTTTTCTGGTTTTTGTTTTTATTAATTTTCACAAGAACGTCATCATCATCTGATTCATCATTATGATTATCATTAACTTAAGAATAGTGTTTACCATTTTATTAGATTGCCATAATGATTGAAGTCATTTTATCTGGTTATTCATTTTAGCCCAGTTTTTCTTATGTACTTTGACTTGAACAACATTCCAAATGCTTTTCTTGAAATAATTGTCGGTGGATGTTAACCAGATTTAGTCAGTAAACGTTAAAAAGAAAACGAAAACACACACACACACACACACACACACACACACAGATATATATATATATATATATATATATATTAGAGAGAGAGAGAGAAGCCCTGTTATTGTTGAACTGTTGACTCTGAAAAAAAGTTTCCTTATAAATAAAACTCGGAATCCACAGAGGGGAATATGCTCTTCTACTAAAAACGGTGATTTTACACATTTTGGTACATATTAAAGGAAGTGCTTTTGATGAATGGACATGGGTTTCCTATTGGGGGGATGTTACTGGATTTATTTCTCTGTACCACTTATTTACCAGTATACTATTTGATGTGTAGCACACACACAGTGGTTTGAATTATTTCATTTGGATGAGATGATAAACCAAGGTATCATCATCATGTGCAGCATACACATAGTGTAGGTAAAAGATTCCATGATATCTGTCGTTGATGAAAGCAAACTTGACCTCGCTTGATCTGTTGGATGGGTTTTACACAACAGACCACAGTATACTTCTTTCCTAGCTTGAATATATATATTACAAATTTAGGATTCATTCAACAGTTTTGAGTTGGTTTTCTTCGTACTTGAAAAACGTTTTTCAGATTGTCTGTTAACTTTCAGTCTGATCCAACCCTGATTTCCTACAGTGTGGTACAAGGCTCTGTCCTAGGCCCTGTTCAGTTCGTTCTGTACTCTACTCCTCTTGCTGATGTCATTCCTGGTCATCGGTCTTTTGCTGATGATACTCAACTACAGAAGTCTGCAGAACCTAGCTAAATGTAGTCTCATTCAGTCAGTGCAAGACTGCACTTTTGATGTAACACCCTGATGACATTCAACTCTAGATCTGCCTCTTTCCTTATCTTGTGGTTGGTGATACATGTACCACATTTCAGTTTTCTAAATCAGCATGTAATCTCAGAGTCATTCTTTACTCAAACAGTATGCTCACTCATGTGGTCAATCTGACAGGGATACGCATGGTCAATTGTGAATTTCAACAGATTAACAGTGTTCATCAGTACCTTTCTGTTGCTGCTTTTGTGCTTTCATGAATCGACTCCTGTAATTCTCTTCTCGCAGAATTCTCCACTCTTCCTCTGACTGTTATCTTCTGAAAATTTCTTCTGTCGATACAAGAATCTATGGTGAATGCGCGTTCCTTTTTGCTGTGCCTCATATCTGGAACAACCTTCCACATGATCCATTCATCTGACACCATCCATCTTTGCCTTTTGCTCTTCACTTTGATTAAACTTAACTTTTCAGAACCTGTCTGTAAGCACTCTTGGTTTCCTGCTTTTCCAACACTGCCCCATGCCTCCCAACTCACTTCTCATGAATGAGAAATGAGAAAGGGGGAGAGAGTTGGGGAAGAGAGTGGTCATAACTGATTTATGTAAATTGTAACTTTTTCTTTCATGTGAGCTCCTAGAGAGAAAGGACACCATAATTCTTCTTTGTTCATAGGCTGCAACTCCCACGTTCACTCGTATGTACACGAGTGGGCTTTTATGTGTATGACCAATTTTTCCCCACCACGTAGGCAGCCTTATTCTGTTTTCAGGATGTGCATGCTGGGTATGTTCTTGTTTCCATAACCCACTGAACGCTGACTTGGATTACAGGATCTTTAATGTGCATATTTGATCTTCTTCTTGCGTATACACATGAAGGGGTTTCAGGCACAAGCAGGTCTGCACATATGTTGACCTGGGAGATCGGAAAAATCTCCACCCTTTACCCACCAGGCACCGTCACCGAGATTCAAACCCAGGACCCTCAGATTGAAAGTCCAATGCTTCAACCACTCGACTACTGCGCCCATCAGACACCATACAAATGTGCATTACTACTATTATTGTCACCACTATTATTACAATACAAAATAACTGAACACGATGTGCCTTTGTCTTTTCAAGAGTAATAGTACTTATTCCTCTTGTTGCTACTCATTTTCCCAGATTCATATGATTTTATTTATCATTTAAGAGAGCTGAAGGGTGGGATGAACAGAAGGGGTAGAGGAGAGATGTTAATGAAAAAGGGCTGTGGTGGTAGTAGCTGCTGTAGTTTTTGATCTTTGTCAAGGTTTTATCAATGCATTAGTCTAGTTTGATCATTTTCTTACTATGTTTAAAATAGCTTGACTGTATTATGGTCATGTGCTGTTTAGCTTTATTGTGATTATAAATTGATATATACAGCTGCATGAATTTTGAATAGTAAAAAATGTAATAATTTCAATTTTTTTAAATTTTGCAGTGGTTCTCTGACCCCAGATCACAGTTCTTGGGTACTGACAGCAATACCAAGCATCTCCAAGGATTTGGTGCTGGTGCTGTATGGCCCTTCTTCAAAGGAACTGAGAACCAAGAACCGTCAACCTCTTGAACCCTGTTCTGCTTGAGTGACTGAGACCATGGCACCACACAAGGCCAACGATGCCAAAGACAGCCCCAGGGAGGGTAGGAGCCGTTCCAACTCCGATGCTAAGCGAGGTGGGGGGGCCATCTCCAAGGACAGTGAGGCCTACAAGAAACGCAGGGAGCGCAACAATATTGCTGTGCGAAAAAGTCGTCAGCTGAGTCGCCAGAAGACGAAGTTGATTGACGACAAAGTGAAGGAGTTGCGTGATGAGAACCGGCAGCTGGAGGATCGAGTGCAGTTGCTCCACAAGGAGCTGAGCGTGCTCAAAGATCTCTTTCTGTCCTCTGCGACCCCCGACTCCACCAGTCAAGGTCAGAACAGCAACACTGCCTGAGAGAATAGTCATCAGTTACTTTTCTACAGTGCTGTCTCTTGACAAGGAAATTTTGTGGTGGTGCTTATTGGTGGGAGTGCATCAGATTATTGTCATTCTGTATGCAGGAGGATGTAATGAATAAAAATTGAGAAGTTGGAGGAAAGTTCATCTGATTCAGTTGTAAATTAAATTTTAAATTGCATATTTTTTATGAGAAAGTTCTAAAGTCTACCTGTATCGTCTTCCTCCTTGCACTCTCTCTCCTTCACTCATGCACACACACTCTCTCACACACACACACACTCACACACACATTGATGCATATACACACACTCACATCTCTTGTATCATTTCAATATTCAGTCTCCTACATGAAAAATAAAGAAAACGATGAAGTGAGAAAAAGGTTGGTTTTGATGATTTGTGCAGCAATTGTTTGATATTCCAACAGACTGTTGATGTCATTCATTTTTTGAAGATTTTGTCATCTAACACATTGGCATTTTAGTTTTGGACTTTTTTCTTTTTTTTTAGCTGTCACTGCACATAAGAGAATTTTGTCCATATCATTACATATTAGATACATTTCATTTCACATGATAACATTTTCGGTCTAGTCACAATAATATAATCAGAATACAACAATTCATATCCAGTCAGGGGAGTTATAACTGCCATAAACTGATGAACTATCCTGAAGATATTTCACCATTTGCCATTTCTTTAATGGTTGGACTGATGTATGATATTGCAGATTTATGCAGAATGACATGTCTGGATACAGGGTTAGAGGCTATTCATTGAATTGAACTTAGATCTGATTGAAAATTATGTCATGGATCATTTTCACAAAATAACATTGGTGACCAGATGAAATAAGAACTGTTAGTATTATGAGTGTCAGGACAGTTATTTGAATCTTTATGTAAACTGATAATAGGATTACTGTCTATATCAAATTAGTTCAAAAAGTAAAAAGAAAACATAATCATTGCCTTTAATACTACTTCATGAAAACAAATAATGCTAATGATCTGTTACATTTTGTTAGGGAGATGTTAGCCTCAGCTGATTTGTTGTTGCCTTAATTATCTTCGTACATGTTTCATGTTTCTGATAATTGAAAAATTTTAAAGTGTAACGACATAAAATTATAATTTCTGCACTATTGTGCAATGGCTTACCCATATGGGTATTTGCAATACTCTCTCTTCTGTCGAGCTTTGTATAACAAGGGAAAACTTTGCGATAGGCTGCCCACGAGCGAGGATCGCTGCTCACACGGTGCTGGTGGCCAAGTAACCAATGTCCAGCCTGTGTCATTGAGTGTCCGACCTCCCAGCATGCATCGCAGCCCCGTATATATTGAGCCTCCATTGTAGGTTTTGGCGCTTTTTGAAATGCGAGACATTCATTGCACTGCTTCTTCAATCTTTATTGGTCTCATGGGTGTCAAATAAATATATAAAATTTCCTGTCATTATAGTTACACTTATGAAAAATAATACCCATCACTTTCTTATTAGGGTTTTAAAAATTATTTATTTTATTATTTTATTTTTTTGTTACACATGAAATTATGCTGTAGAAGTACATCATCATTTTCTAACAGTTTATTTTCAGCATGAAAAACCATTGATCTCACATTCTCAGTTTGTCAATAACATGAAGAGAGTAGCAACACTAACTCTGCACGCAGAGTACAGTGGCTGTAGTGGTAAATGTGAAATGTAAGATTATTTGTGTTTGACAGTAAATTATTCAATTTTCTCTTTGATGACTGAAACTGTCAGTTTTTAAGGCAGCTAAACTGTTCTTGAATTCTGTGGTGCAGCTGTGTGTGTGTGTGTGTGTGTGTGTGAAGATCTTGACTCGTGGTTTGAAAAAATGTCAATGTGCTACTTTTTGTGGGTTACACGGCATGATGTTTACTGTCTGTGCTCAGTCAGTCGGGTTATAGACTGTACTGTTTTCCTGTTCCTTTCTACTTACAAGCAGAATTCTGCTTATTTATTCTGCTTATGGTTGGCAGTGCCATTGTCCCTGGTTTGTCTTCTGTGTCATTTCTAAAGGAGTGATTGTGACTTCAGTGTCAGCAGAATCGTTTGATACCAACAAAAAATATAATTGCAGTAAACATAAATAACAATGTACAGAAACACTATTAAGGTGTTACATAGTTTAGATGTCTTGAAAAGCCAGTACCTTTGATAGTGAATAAGGGTGTGTATTATTTAAAAAAAACAAAAACATTAACTGTTTGTATTATTTATATTCTAATGTTTTTGCTCTCAGCAGTTCAAACTGTATTTGTTTATTTGTTTTAAATAAATGTGAGCCATGAAATTCTTTAATTTTGGGTGGTCCTGGATGTGATGATTCAAATGGAAATCTGTGACATTCTTCCAGCAAATGCAGTTTGGATTTCAGTGTCACAAAATGTATACACGTATGTACATTCAAGCACACATTGATATGCACATGCACCTGCACACACACACACACACATATAATCCCCATCACCCAGATCAACACACACATTGTGTAATTCCCTTCATCCAGCTCTCCCAGTCACACACACCCATGTACTTGTCCATTCTTCCATTACAGATTTTTTTTTTTTTTTAAACACGTTCCTTTCTTTTTTTTAAATGCTGATGGAATGTATTGGAACATTCAGGAGTTTCAGTTTTCTCAAGGAGGCAACATCTGCATTCAGACAAATCTGTATATGCTACACCACGTCTGCAAGGCAGCTGCCTGACAGTATTTATCATATTAGTCAGGCCTTGAATGCGTGCATTTATATTTGTGTACCTAACAGAGTGGTTTTCTTTCTTAGAATTGTGCCAGAGGACCTCAGTTTTGTTGCCATGGGCCCTATTTAAGTGTGCCAAGTACATGCTGCACGTAGGATCTCAGTTTATCATCTCATCCGAATGACTAGACTCTCAGTCAGTTTGATGCTCCAGTCAACATTGTTAAAAAGGGCGAGAGTGGGAATTGAACCCAGATCCACACAGGACATTCTGGAGAAGCACACACACACCACCACCACCACTACCTCCCTCTCTCGCAAACACCCACTTGCTCTCCAAAAGCATCAAATTTGTTTAATAATGCTTATTCTTGACGTAAAAGGTCATCCATCAGTCAGTGTTTCACATCTCTCTCTTTCAAGGACAGATTGGAAGAATAGGCCATGCCTAAATTCATAATCGTTTAAGTTAGAAAAAGTTTTGAGTCTGTCTCAGTTCAATAAGAAGCAAAGACATATGTTTGGGGGGTCAGTTCTCTGCTCAGTCAGTAAATCTCCACATTTGGTTTTCTGCTCCTTAAAGCCGCCATCCCCCTTGCCCCCCACAACCCCCTCCCCCAAATAAAGAGAGAGAGAGAGAAGAAAAAAAAAGCGGAGGATGGAGGATGGGGTGTCCTTGCTGAAGACCTAAAAAAACACACAAAGGGGCACGTTTTCAACTTCGGCAAAGACCTTCCAGTCTGAGAACAGCTTCAGTTCACTCGTTCTCAAACAAAACCACAGGCCTACATATAGAAGTTCTTCGGGATCTCATTCACTTGCCCGCTGATTCAAAACTGTACAACCGGCAAAATGTGTATTGTTTGTGCATGAATGCAACTCGTAAATCCTATACTCGCATGTCAATCGAATCGACCAAGCGAAATCCAATGCAAACCGAAGGGGTGCCCCTGAGCTCCAAAATAGAACTTGGCACGCAGTCAGGAATTTCATTGACGTCACTCATCTTGTGACTCTCAGTCATAGAAGAGGCCCTGTCTGGGTTGGGACAGCTTTCCGAGCCAACAAAAGAGGCTTTCAAGCCGCGGGAGACCTTGCTCGTGTCACCGACGTCATCGATCGATAAGATCAAGTTACAGGGTACCGTGTACCCAAACAGAGATGTAAAGGTACAGTTGTACCTATAAATCTCCCTCTCTCTCTCTCTCTCTCTCTCTCTCTCTCTCTCTGTGTAATATTGTCATTATTATGATAAACGGCTCAGATCGTTGCCGATTTGGTTCACAAAACTTGATATTTGTGACTGCTTACATTAGTGAGAGAGAGCTTTGACAGTGACATTGTACACTCACACTGAATATGACTCGGCATTATTTGTACTCATCAGTTATACGTTGTGTACGTTGCAAATGTCTTTTGCCAGTGGTGTCGACTTTGTTGGCACCACAGACATAAATAACCACTGAGTGTTCTTTTGTGTGTGGTGCTGTGTGTGTGTGTGTGTGTGTGTGTGTGTGTGTGTGTGCGCGCGCGCGCGCGCGCGCGCTGGTGTGTTGTATAGTACATGTGTGTGTGTGAGATGAAGAGATGTGCGCGTGCGAATGTGGTGTGTGAATACTTGTGTGGGGTGGGTGTCAAGTTGTGCCACGGTTTTGTGTGCCGGTAACAGTGTGTGTGTGCGCGCGCGCGCGCGCGCGTGTGTGTGTGTCTGAATGTAACGAATGTTCACTGATGAATGGACTAAACAAGAAAAAGGCTGGATTATCAAATAATATCAAAACATATATTTGTGCTTGTTTCTGACCGGAGACTGACTTTATCTGGTTAGGGTTATTCAGTTTGGTAGTGCTCGCCTCTCGTTACCGAGAGGTCAAGTCAGCTGCAAAATGTCGGTCAATCCAAATGCCCAGTCGGTGACCATCACCACACAAACCTACACCCAGCTTACAAACAACAAGAATGTTCGAATTCTCGCAGCAAAAGGCGTTGTATAAACTTTCACCTTGAAATTCCAAAATGTCATTTTGAAAAATGAAATGATGTTGTGATTATTTTAATCATCATGATTATTGAGCTCTTGTCCGTTAATTCTACACACAAAAAAGAACGAAAACATTAGATGAAAAGTTTATTTGTTTGCCATGCGCAAGCGTACGATTCTTTATCAATGGCTATCCCATCTAATTTTTGACCTGATGATCAGTTGAAAAATCACTGGCTGTAGTAAACAAAAAAACACACAAACTGGCTCCTACTGCCACCCATCTCCCTCCTCAACTCAGTGTGTGTGTGTGCATGTGCGTGCGCCGCGGGCACGCTCGTGTGTGTGCCAGTGTGAGTGTGTGCGCGTGTGCGTGTCACGGTGTGTGTGTGTCGGTGTGTGTGTGTGTGTGTGTGTGTGTGCGCGCGCGCGTGCGCCTGCCTTGTGTTCGTTTCTTGTTTCACTTTTAGTGACAGGAGGCCGTTGTGTGTAATATGTGCGTCATTTGTTTGTGGCATTTGTGTGACCCGGTCTAATTGTAGCAGCTTGTTTACAACGAACCAGCTGCGTAAATGCTTGTAGGCCCATGTACTGAGGTAACTTACAATACTGCACTCACGAAACGTATTTCCTTTCTGTAGTTACAGCCTTCAAACCCGGCGAAAAATAATCAGTTAATGGACTCGGATGGAAAAGGGGGTGGGGGTGCGGGAAGGGGAGAAAAAAGTGAAATAAAATCGTACATTCTCGTCAGTTATAACTGAAGTCTGAACGTTTAAAAACAACACATACACACGCACCTGGTTAAAATTACAAGGTCACGAACCCAAACTTAAACAACTGAACCCCCCATGGATACAAAACCAAGTCACTTCTTCGACTGTCTCGTGATCGAGGTGGCATCGCCATTCGGTCTATAGAGACATCTTGGAGTCTTCCCTTTCCTTCTCCCATAACCACGCCTTTCCACATTACACTTTTGAAATGCTCGAAGTCACTCTCAATGTTCCCGGCCACTCAATCATCTTCTGTAGTCTCTATCGTCCTCCTTCTCGTCGTAAGAACAACCTAACGTCTTCTCTGTTTCACGATGAGTTCCGAACATTACTTGATTACTACAACCTTCGTTCTGGCAAACTTATCATCCTCGGAGACTTCAATTTTCATTTCGACAACCAAACTTCCACTGATGTCAAACGCCTATGTCTATCTCTGTCCAGTGATTCTCTCTCCCAGCTCGTTACAGAACCAACACACAGATCTAGCCATACGTTGGACTGGCTCATCACACGTGACTCTGATGCCATGATTGCGTCAGTGACTGTAACTGACGAACTCTTCCGACCATTCTGCTGTCATAGTCTTGCTCAGTTAATATTTCAAAACCTACCAGAACCAAAAAATCCGTTACTCGTCGCAACCTGAAATCCATCAACATTAACACTTTTTGTTCTTAAGCTGATGAACGCCTTTCCAAAATTTCTTCCCGCACCGACGTCTCTGCATATTACAACACTGTCCTCTCTCAACTACTGGATGAACATGCACCACCCACTACCTGCATGCTCCCTGATAGACCTTCCGCCCCATGGCACACACAAGACATTCGACATGCAAAACGCAAACGTCGTCAATTGGAACGGCGATGGCGATCAACAAAACTGAAAGTACACAATCAAATCTTCCAAAAACAAATAAATAAAGTCAAACATATGATCTCATCAGCAAAGACAAACTTCTTTTCTTCTCAAGTTCTCGATGCCACATCCACCAAATCTCTTTACTCTTTTATGTAAAATTTTCTTGGTACTGCAAAAGACTCCTCTACCCGGCTTCTGCCTACACTTTACATGAACTCCCCAATGTCTTCTCCTCTTTCTTTTTCGACAAAGTCCAAAATATTCGTACCATCTTAGACCAAATGCCTTTCCAACCTGCTCATCCTGATTCTCAATTCAACGGCACTCCTCTCCATTCCTTTAATCTATTAACTGAAACAGAAGTCCATGAAATCCTGAAAGAAATGACAATAAATTCCTGTGAGGTCGACCAGCCTCTGTCTTTTCACAGTGTGTCACAGCTTCTCCCATCAATCACCAGTATTGTCAACTCATCCCTTCCCTGGAACGTTTCCATCCACTTTCAAAACTGCAATCGCCCGGCCTCTTCTGAAGAAATTCAACATTGACGCAAACATTTTGAAAAACTATCGACCAGTTTCTGATCTTCCATTCCTGTCCAAACTCCTTGAAAAGGCTGTCCTGAAGCAGCTCAACAACCACCTTTGTTTCAACAATCTCATCCATCCATTTCAAAAAGCCTATCGTGCTGACCACAGTACTGAAACCACTCTCCTCCACATCCTGAATAACCTGCTGCTAGCGTCCGACTCAGGACAGATCTCCCTTCTCACTCTTCTCGACTTGTCAGCCGCCTTAGACACGATAGATCATTCAATCCTTTCCCGTCTTCATTTTACATTTGGTATCAACGGAACTGTTCTAAACTGGTTCAAATCTTATCTCAGTGATCGATTCCAGTCTGTCATTGTTGATAATTTCCAGTCTGAACCCGTTAAAATCAAACATGGAGTCCCACAGGGATCTGTTTTAGGCCCAGTGTTCTTCACACTGTACACTGCTCCTCTCGCTGAAATTAACAGCCATAATGTCAGTCATCATTCTTATGCTGATGACACTCAACTCCAGAAGAGTCAGTGATGCCCCCGAAAAACTGTCGTCGCTCTTGCAACTGAGAAACATCCAACTGCTTCTTGGACATTCAAAACTGGATGACTCTAAATAAGTTACAACTGAACGCGGACAAAACTGAAGCAGTGATCATAGGAACTGAACAAAAACTCTCTTCCATTACAACTGACACAATCAAACTTGGCAGTACATCCATCCCTCTTTCCAGTTCAGTCAGGAACCTCGGCATTGTCGTTGACAACACATGCAAAGATTTATCAGTCAGACATGTCAGTCCTGCTACTGTCAGTTGCGGCGCATCAGTTTCATCCGGAAATATCTGTCCATTGACGCAACATCTAGACTTGTCGTTTCTCTCATTCTCTCTCACCTTGACTACTGTAACTCTCTATTGTCTGGTTTGCCTGTTTCATCCATTCAGTCTCTTCAGCGCATACAAAATTCTGCTGCCCGATTCGTCCTCAGAAAGAAAAGATCTGAGCACATCACTCCTCTTTTGCAACATCTCCACTGGCTCCCTGTCTCACACAGAATAAAGTACAAGATCAGCACTCTATTTATAAATGTATTCACAAATCTGCCCCTTCCTATTTCTGCGGCTGCCTTCACCTCTACGCTCCATCTCGCTCACTACGATCGGCTTCGGATCCACTCTGTTTACGCATACCCAGCTTCAAACACTCGACTGTTGGCAGCCGTTCTTTCTCTGTCTCTGGACCTTGCAATTGGAATGAACTTCCTCTTTCGCTTCGTCAAGTCTCCACACTCAGCTCTTTCAAGTCTGGCCTAAAAACCCATCTCTTCCCAAAATAGCCTCCCCTCCCTGCCTCTTCCTTGTCTTCAGTTTCTCCAGTTTTAGAGTTATGCATGCGTGTGAATGACTGGTGCGAAAGCGCTTTGATTTGTCTCTGCACAAGATTCAGCGCGGCGCTATACAAATACCATTATTATTATTATTATCATTATTACTTGCACACACACACACACACACACACACACACACACACACACACACACTGACGCACGCGCACTGCATACACACACACACAGAGCTATTGACTTCACACAAGGTTTTCCTCTCAACCTATCCAGTTATTGGTCTGTAGTTAATTGATCGATCAGGGGTCGGCCGGCTAATGTGTTGTCCCGGACCGGTCATGGATTTGGCCATGGCCGTTATGGCCTGGCCACGGCTTGAGGTGACCACCAGAAACCGAGCTGGGCAGGAGTGGTCGTAAAATATATAGCCACAGCCCCGTAAATAATGCAGCTTTAATAACTGGAAAGGGGCCAAGTGTGTTTGGTCCCCGCACACAGTAGTGAGTGCTGACAACAGTGACTGTGTGTGTGTGTGTGTGTGGAGGGGGAGCGGGGGTGGGGGTGGGGTGGACGGGGAAGGGGTGAGCAAAGTGGAACGAATCTCACTGAACCGGGTGGAAAGGGTGGATAGGGTGGAGTGGAGTTGGGACGGAGGGGGTCGGTCGGAGGGAAAGAAAGGTCATGTTCGGTGAAAAGTGTTCGCTGTACCTTCTGGGTACAATGCACTGGCTCGATATGACCCGTGTGTGGTGGTGGTGGTGGTGGGGAACGGGTGAGGAAGGGTGTGGGGTTGGAGTGTGTGTGTGTGTGTGTGGGTGGAGGGGATCCGAAGGAGGATCGTCGGTGGGTGTGCGACTGACAGTGTCAGTGGTGTGGTGCGGGGTGTACGTGTTAGTTCAGTGTGTGTGTGTGTGTGTGTGTGTGTGTGTGTGTGTGTGTGTGTGTTTGACACAGAGAGAGAGAGAGAGAGAGAGAGAGAAAGAGAGAGAGAGAGAGTCTATGTATTCTTATTCTTGTTGCTTATAGTCCAGCCGACCGCATAGGGCCATATCAGAACTGTCAAACCATACAAATCAGTGTCAACCGCGTCAACACAAAACTGTGACATCTAAAAAACACACCAAAAAACAAAAAAAACACCCAACAAACAAAAAAACATTAAGACAACGAACCCACAAAACAGTTCATGACACAGTATCCCAACCATTTAGCTCCTTATGGCACATAATTTATGACTAGGCCATGCTGAGGACGCCAGCCATTCCGCTTGATTTATCATTCCCAGATTACATAAAATCGTAAAAAAAGGAGAGAAAAAAACACCCAATAATTCAAAGCCAAACAAAAAAATACACAAAAAAGGCCATACAGGCAATTGAACACTGCAGAATGGGCAGCTAGTGCCCATCCCAGTGTTTACATCTCACTACCTAATCGCCAGAGCACAGATAGTACATCATAAACTAAGGAAAAGAGAAGAAAAAAAATGTCAAGGCTTGCTTGATAAAAGAAAGGGGAATGGACTGTGAAGACTGAAAAGGAGACAACAGTGAAGATAGAAAAAAAAGGCAGAAAGAAAGAGGGAGACAGAAAAGGGGAAATTTCTAGCACAGAATTTCCAGAGTCTATGTGTGTGTGTCTGAATCTGTGTGGTTTTGTGACCTTACCTGTTTATCTTCTTTTGAGTGCGTGCGCGCGCGCGCGCACACACACACACACAGTTGTGACTTATATGTGGAACTCTCTCTCTCTCTCTCTCACACACAGAGTTGTGACTTTTGTGTGGAACTCTCTCTCTCTCTCTTTCTCTCTCTCTCTCTTTCTCTCTCTCTCTCACACACACACACACAGTTGTGACTTTTGTGTGGAACTCTCTCTCTCTCTCTCTCTCTCTCTCTCTCTCTCACACACACACAGACACACACACAGTTGTGACTTTTGTGTGGAACTCTCCCTCTCTCTCCCTCTCTCTCTCTCTCACACACACACAGTTGTGACTTTTGTGTGGAACTCTCTCTCTCTCTCTCTCTCTCTCTCTCACAGATTGTTATCTGTGTACTGGTCTCTTTATCTTCCCAGTCCGGCTGTCTTTCAGTATCTCCGAGTCCCGTCAGGTGCCAGTCTGGGTCATTGAGTTTGTCAGGGATCAATGTTCACTTCGACTGTCTGTCTCGTGTTTCATGTTTTGTCGGCCTGTCTTGTTGTCTTCGGTCCTCTGTGTGCCAGCTGTGAAGATTTTACTTCATGACGCGGGAAAGTTGAATAAGCAACAATTGCTTTTCAAGTTTACAGTCAAGCCATCAATGGAAAAAAGAAGAAAAAATACAGTACAGGAGAGAGAGACAGACAGACAGAGAGGCAGAGACAGACAAACAAGCAGATGAAAAGCAACAACAAACATAATGAATATATATATATATATATATATATATATATATATATATATATATATATATAAGAACATCGTGATGATGAAGTACACAACGATTGCATTTATATTTCACACACACACACACACACACACACACACACACACACACACAAACACACAAATGAACACAAATGCTCGGACACTAAACGATGATACACCACTGATGCCCATCCCATTCACGTGCACATATTCCTTCATATACAACAAAATCCTTGCCAACACAAGCATATACAAAACATTTCACAATTAATAAAAGAACTATTAGACTAATAGATCAAGAAGTGTTTTACTTTTAATCCTTTTCAGGGATCAGGTTCGACATCGGTCATCGGTCACTGACGCATTTAATTTTGAAATGACCTATTGTTTTTCAAGTTGCCAGGTCACATGACTTATTGTTTTTATGACCAGTCGGTCAACCAAAGTAACCATATCTCTCTCTCTCTCTCTCTTTAACGATCGCGATCGCTTTGTCGTCTGCTCCTACAGGAAATGACTATAAACTGGTTTATTAAAATACGGATCCGTGACGAAACGAAATCCGAAACGAATCTTTATCGCTGCCTTTCGCGAGCTTCGGGGAAATCGGGCCTCTGTGGGCTCTCATGGCAGCCCATCACAGGGAGGACTTTCCCAATTTGATCAAGCTGGCTGCCCTTGCCCTGTGTTGCCCTGTACAGACAGCAGATTGTGAGAGGGGGTTCAGCGCACAGAATCGAATTCTGATAGCCCTCAGAAACAGGCTGAACCCCCTCACACAAAACAAGCTGCTCTCTGTCAAGCTGGGCAAGGTGGCACCCGAAGATGCCCTCGGTGCATGGAAGGCTGCAAAACCAAGGGTTGTCCTTGCGTCATCTTCCCGCAAGGCATAATCGCCTGACAGCAGTAAATGAGCCAGTCGTATATGTTTTCTAGTCAACGCAGAAGACCAGAACATTGCATTTTCTTGTCAGAAATCAATGACATTCTTAACTTCTTTTTTTCTAGTCAATGAATGACCAGAATGGCCAATGTATTACATTTTCTTTTCATTTGTGCATTATTAAAGTTTGAAAAAGCCCAGGACGGGTGATATTTGACCTATTGATTTTCAAAATGACCTATTGATTTTATGTTCTTCCGGTCATATGACCTATTGTCTATTGAACCCAACCTGCTGATCTCTGCCTTTTCAGTAAGGTGATTCTTCAGATTTTTCTTAAACACGTTCTTATTCACGAGACTTTTTAGAGTGAGTGAAAGATTATTCCATAAATTTCCACCAGTAATATAGAAAGGAGGAGTTTGTATTATACTCCATGTTTGGTGTTTACATATACTTACCATGTCAAACTGATGCAAACTAGGCCTATGGTTTGCTCTGTTTGGCCAAATTTCGCGCGGCTAACAGTGAAAAGACCCCCTCTTAGTCTGGCCCGCTCTTAGCCAATCAAACGCCTCTAACAGCTATAAGCGCTGAATCATTCTGTGGCCATGAACGAAAATGCCCCATGAGAACCACGGCGGAGACGCGGGGACGGACGGGCGGGCATTCGAGTTTGACATGGTAAGTATATGTAAACACCAAACATGGAGTATAATACAAACTCCTCCTTTTGGTGTCATATACTGCACCATGTCAAGCTGATGCAGAATTTAAAGCAAACGGAGGAGGGCAACGCCTACTGGTTCGTATGGGGAGCCCTTGAAACTGAGACGGCAGTGTTAGCCGCGACAAAGGAAATCCCCTTGGAACCGTCAGCCCTGGTCATACGGAAATCCCGGAGGTAGAAGTTGATGAAGGGATTCTCAGACCGCCAGAAGGCTGCCTCCAAGACATGCTGCAGTGGTACCGAGTGCTGGAAAGCAGCCGAAGTAGCTATGGCCCGCACTTCGTGTGTTCTGGGATTAAGACAACTGATATCCTTGTGTGCATGAGAGTAGGCTCTACGAATGACTTGGGAAACCCAGCGGGAAATGGTGCCTGCAGCGATATCTTTCTTGTAATTCTCACTGAGGGAGATGAGAAGGCGCCTCTGAGAAGAACGCCTATGGCGAGACCTATTCCAATAGTATTTGAGGCACCGAACGGGGCAGAGATGCCTATCTTCATCATCTTGGGCAAGAATATCAGACAAAGGTCTGATCCTCAGAGAGGGGGAAGGGACCTCGGGGTCTTGGTTCTTAGCCAGAAACTCTGGAAGGAAACGAAGAGTGATGGAACCATCTCTGTGGAATGCTAGATCTTGTGGCATACCACTAAGACCATGAATCTCACTTCTACGACGGCCCGTGGCCAGCAACAGAAGGAAAGTGGTCTTGAGAGTGAGCAGGTCAAAAGGAATAGTCCCCAATGGCTCAAAGGGCTGTTTTCGAATGAAATCCAGCACCAGAAACAAGTCCCAGAGGGGCACTCTTCTGGGATTCCTAGCTTCCTTCAGAGAGGCGCCCCTAGCCACTTCTCTGAGCAGGAAATCAGCTTCAAAAGCGGGACCACCTAGCTGTTTGATAGTGGTACAAATGGCAGACCTGTACCCTCTCACAGAACTAGCAGACAGGTTGAGAACCGAGGAGCAGTGAGCCAGAAAGTTGGCCAGCTGCATGCTCGTAGGGTTAGTAGGGGGAATGTTCTGAGCTGTACACCAACTCAGCCATTTCTTCCAGTGAAAGTCATACAAGGTTTCTGTTCCCTCCCTCCTGGCTTTGGAGACTATGGAGAGGAGGTCGGAGGAGGCACCCCCTTTGGTCAGCGCGGCCGACACAGAGGCTGACCGAGGGGTGGAAGACTTCAATGGTGATGCTGACAGTTCCGCCCGCACAGCAGCCACGCGTGCAGGTGGAGCATTTGAGGATTGGAGTGAGGAATGCCCGAACGAGGCTGCCTCAGCAGATGAGGTTTGGTTTCCAGTTCCAGTAGTGGAACATGTGTCAGGGACTGAAGGACCGGAAACCAGGGCTGGGCTGGCCATTTCGGCGCAATGAGGATCATCTGCGGGCGTTCCAACCTGGCTTTCCGTATCACCTTGGACAGGATTGGAAAGGGAGGAAACGCGTAGGCAATCAGACTGCTCCAGTCTAGAGAGAGAGCATCCACTGCCCATGCTTCTGGGTCGGCGACCGGAGAGACGTAAGTGGGAAGTCTCTTGCTGAACCTTGTCGCAAACAGGTCCACCGTCGGCCGGAACCACTGTTCCCACACTCCTTGCAGGGTGTCCTTGTCCAGGGTCCACTCTGTGTGTATGACACTCTTGGACCTGCTGAGAGCATCTGCCAAAATGTTGTCTTTCCCTGCTATGTGTCTCGCTGAAAGTGCAATGCCCTTGCTGTGGCACCAACGGAGGAGAGCCTCGGTCCGCAGAGAGAGGTCTGCCGAGTGCATTCCCCCCCCTTTGTTCACGTAACATGCGACTGTTGTATTGTCCATGAACAAGCGAATGGTCTTGCCGTTGGCCGCCGCCATGAAGTGCTGGAGAGCCCTGCGAACTGCCTCCAGTTCCAGAACATTGATGTGGCATAGGCGCTCCTCCGGGGACCAAGTCCCTGCTGCATGGAGTGAGTCCATGTGGGCTCCCCAGCCCATGGAGGAGGCGTCTGTGAATAGTGCCACCTGAAGAGTAGGTGGGGCTATGGGCACCCCGTGTCAGAAGAGGGGTGGTTAACCACTCTGATGTCACCTCGAGGAACCACTCGCCCAGACATATCCGGGTATCCCATGGCTGAGTGCTCTGGGACCACCGTAGCCTGAGTGCCCTCTGAAGAGGGCGCTTGAGAACCCTACCCAGAGGGATGAGAGGTGCCATGGACTCCATCATGCCCAGGAGGGAAGAAAGTGTCCGCGCTGTTGCTTGGGAGGAATGGCGCAAGTGGTTGAGGAGGCCTGCCAGACGGTCCCACCGATCTGGCGTCGGAGAGACTATCATAGACCGCGTGTCGAATCTCATCCCTAAGAAGTCGAAGGACTGGCTCATGGACAGATCGCATTTCTCCTGGTTCGTGATGAAGCCCAGTTGGGAGCACAGGTCTAGAAGTCTGGCTGTATGACTCTGGCACAGAGTCTGTGACTGGGCCAGAATAAGCCAGTCGTCCAGGTACACACAGAGCCGAATGGACTCCAACTGGACGATTGACACCAATTCCCGCACCACCTTGGTAAACAGGAAAGGGGCAAGGGACAGACCAAATGGGAGGACAGAGAACTGGAACACTCTGTCCCTCCACACGAACCTCAGGTACCGGCGGGATGCCGGGTGGATGAGGACATGGAAATAAGCATCTTTCAGATCGATGGACGTCGCCCAATCGCCCCGTTGCATGGTCTCCCGAATCTGTGCCTGTGTGTCCATCTTGAATTTCATCTTGGGGAGGAATCTGTTGAGGGGGGACAAGTCCAGGACTGGTCTCCACCCTCCGGAGACCTTTGGAATCACGAACAACCGGCCGTAAAAAACCGGGGCCCGGGTCCGAGAGTTGAGATATCGCCCCTATGAGGAGTAGGTGCGATATCTCTTTCTCTAAGACGCTCTCCTGCTCCATCGAGCTGGGCACATAAGGAGGAGGAGTGGATCTTAGAGTCTTAGAGGGGGGCGGTCCCCCACCCAAGGGAGCATGTACCCCGACTCTAGCACCGAAACAATCCAGTCGTTGAGTCCCAGAGCACGCCACTGATGAGCGTGCCGGGACAAGTTTCCTACTTGGAGGGCCTGAACGACTGGCGGTGCTGAATCGGGGCCCAGTCATTGGGGTGCTGCCTTCTGGCCTTGGGCATGGCCGGACGGCTTGGACGGCCATGAGGTGGTTTGTTCCTCTGCCGCTGATTCTGAGCACGCCGCTTTGACTTAGGAGGTGAGGTATATGGAAGAGCCCTGGTGGCGGGTCTCTTCAATGGCATAGAACCCTGGCGCCCCTGGGAGGAGTGGGCTAAATATGAGGCCACCTCCCTGTTTGTCTCTGCCCTGTGGCTGACAAAATGCGGCGCATACTGGCCGAAGAGGGAGTGCTGCTGTGCTGAGATGGACCGCAGGGCAGCCCTCTCCTCTACTGGAATGTTAGAGAGGCGGAGAACAGCATCCCACCGCGCTAGCACAGTATTGAAGTGAAGGCTGGTAGCTGTGTCTGCAGCTGCCGTGAGACCAGACGCTACTTGATTGCCAAAAGTGTTTAACCTCGGGTCTGAGAAGAGGCCAGGCAGGCCAGAGGAAGGAGACTCCGTGTCCTGCTGAACTGGACGTCGTTCCCACAGCTCATTGGCTCTGTGGAGGAACGCGTCAAAGAAGGTATAAGCCGTGGAAACCTCGAGGAGGCAGTGGCGGGCCAGTTTGTCCCACTCTGCAAATGTCTTAAAGGGAAGAGTAGCTGAGGTGGGGAAGGTGTTGCGCTGTGAGACCAACATCCTGTCCTGCGCGGAGGGCTCTGCTTCCCTGTAGGCAGGGTGGTCCTGTGTGTACCAGGACCACACTCCTCCCTTGGAGGGATCTTTAAGGAACTTGCCTGGGGCAAAAGCGCCCGGGGCAGAGAGGGACTCCCTGCCTGGAGGAGGGATGGAAGCAGCACCCCTGACGGTGCGGGCTGGCTTATTAAGCCACTCCTGAGCCATTTCTGGCACTCTGAGACGCCTTGTGGTTCTGGAGATAGAGTCACCTGACCGTAGGAGGGTTAAGGGTGACAAAGTTGCCTGAGGGACTGATTCAGCATGCTTGACCCTACTGGGGAGGGTCAGTTCGAGCTCGGCAAAGTCCGAGTTTGGTTCAGGCTGGTCCCTAGGGAGGCGTGGGCTCCATCTGTCGCACTGGGATGGGGGCGAAGAGTGCTCATCCGCTTGTTCGTCCTCATCCGAAGACAGGGGCTGTCCCTCTTGTTCACAGTCCATCCCCTGCTGGGTGCCATCCCAAGTGGATGTATCCACGGGGGCGTCCTGTGGGCTGTGGTCAGCCCAGCGGGATGAGCTGGGGCGATCCCGAGCAGGGACCCTGGTCTCCTCTGTTATGTCCTTGACACCTGAAGAGGGTGGGGAGTGTGTGGACCGTAGGTCCAACCATGCTTGGGATGGTGGGTGCCACACCTTCTCAGAGAGAGCGTCCCTGGACGCCAGAGGGACCCACGAGTGCTGTGAGGGGACAAACACCCACTCATCTCCTTTTAGGACCGAGGGCTGGGTAGGTGGGACCAGCAGGCTCCCACGGGCTGAGCGGGGCCCCTCAGCTGCCGTCGGTCCTGAAAAGGAAGCCGTAGTGACCGTGGAGGTCACCTGCGTGCTGACAGAGGACCGATTCGAGGCTGTAGTGTTAATACTGGTCGAGGAGCTCGACCTGCCCGACGAGGAGTCAATCCCTCTTGTCAGGGGCTGTGTGTGTCACTGTGGTCTGTGCTGGGTTGGGTCCGGTGGGGAGCGGACCAGGGGTTAGTCCCTGGTCCTCCCGGGAACCCAGCATGCACCATAGGTGCACCCCAGTACAGGTAGAATGGGGGATACCACCCGTGGGCACCAGCCATCCCGTGACCCCAGCCCCAAGGGTCACTGGCGCCTTGACCTCGCTGAAGGGAAAAACCTGGTCAAGTCGGAGGGAGGTCAGGTCCGACTTGGGTGTCAGACAGGCCGAAAGGCCGGCGGTCTGACTGCCCGGAACCGCCTGACACGCGCGGGACTCCCCCAGCAGGGGAGACCGGCCGGATAGCGGGAAGACCTGCAGAGCAGGTTGCCACGCGCCCCGAATCCCCTCCCGTGGGGAGACTGGGGTGGCTTGGCCCGGGGTGGGCAAAGTGGAGGTCCCCCCCCGGAACCAAATGTTTTTCTCCCCCAGAAGGAGGTGGGGGAGGGGGGTCGACCGAGAAGGGAGGAGGGGGAACAGCACTGGGGCCCCTGAGGGCCGTCTCCGTGTGGGGACCCGGGTAACGGCGGGGGGCGGCCTCCCCTTGGGAGTCCGCACCCAGCCGCGAGCTCCCACCACCAAGAGAGGACGTGCTACTCCCCCCTCCACCTGCCTCGCGCTGGGACACCTCGGGAGGCGACGCTCGTATCCCTTTCCCCCCCGGTCCCCTTCATGACCGTTTTATCGGGACGAGCGTCCCCTCCGCGATCTGCGTCTGCAGACGCATCGCCGCGGTCCCTATCAGGGAGAAATCATGAGCTCCGGGCCTGGGAGAGTCTCTTGCCGAGTATCTCTCCCAGCATCATGATCCCTGCCTTCGTAGGATGGCATACGAGGCATGGTACCGCGCGTAAGCACCCAGCGAACAATTCGATCCCCAACAGAGAAAGGAAAGACAGGATCGACTCAGAGGTAGAAAAATACGAAGGAATCGAGGGGGCCGAGTCGAAACGAGTACACAGAATGTAAGAACAATATACAGGCAAGCCGCATACAACAAAATAAGGCCAAATGAAAACGCTTAATAGCCAAAAAAAGCGTTAGACGAGACAGAGCGAAAACCTGACAAGATGGCGTGGACAGCCTTGGCCAAAGGAATGATTCAGCGCTTATAGCTGTTAGAGGCGTTTGATTGGCTAAGAGCGGGCCAGACTAAGAGGGGCGTCTTTTCACTGTTAGCTGCGCGAAATTTGGCCAAACAGAGCAAACCATAGGCCTAGTTTGCATCAGTTTGACATGGTACAGTATATGACACCAAAAACTGGATTTGAAAATGTTGTTTCTTGGTCTGCGTATGCGGAGCATGTGGCTGTGTCTGTGTTCATTAGTTTTAAAAGTGTCTGCAACCTTTTTTTTTTTTAATTTTTTTTTTAGCATTTCCATACATAGCATTATGCATGCAAACAGCTTTGTTGAAATACAGCCTGTTGCGAAAAGATAATATATCAAATTGTTTATTGTCCATTGGGGTCAAGTAGGTCGATTTTAACAGTGTGTGTGTGTGTGTGAGTGAGTGTGTGTGTGTGTGTGTGTGTGTGTGTGTGTGTGTGTTTGTGTGTGTGCGCGCGTCGGCGCGCCAGTGTGTGTGTGTGTTTGTGTGTGTGTGTGTGTGTCGGTGTGTGTTGTACATGTGTGTGTGGTGTACGACGTGTGTGTGTGTGTGTGTGTGTGTGTGTGTGTGTGTGTTGTACGACGTGTGTGTGTGTGTGTGTGTGTGTTGTACGACGTGTGTGTGTGTGTGTGTTGTACGACGTGTGTGTCACGGTGTGTGTGTGTGTGCGTGTGTGTGTTGTACGTGTGTGTGTGTTGTACGACGTGTGTGTGTGTGTGTGTGTGTGTGTGTGTGTGTGTGTGTGTGTGTGTGTGTGTATTCAGTTTGTAGAGTGTCAGTGTGCTGTGTGTGTGTGTGTGTGTGAGTGTGTGTTGTACGTGTGTGTGTGTGTTGTACGTGTGTGTGTGTGTGTGTGTGTGTGTGTGTGTGTGTGTGTGTTTCAAGGTGTGTGTGTGTGTGTGTGTGTGTGTGTGTGTGTGTGTGTGTGTTCAGTTTGTTTGTCAGTGTGTGTGTGTGTGTGTGTGTGTGTGTGTTCCGTGGCCGAGTACCGGCAGCACCCTCGCCGCATGGATAGATGTACTTATCTATTGATCAATCTATTTCATTTACTGATTTGTTTATCCATCACCAAAGCGTGGCCCACAGTCATTCACGGAATATACCTACCGGGAAGTCTAATACATGCCATAATCATAACAATTTTTACACAGTGGTGTATGTCAACTGGTTTCGGGCCTTATTTGCTCATGTTAAATTTTTCAGACAAGTTATATTTCTGCCGGTTCTGTCTTCTAGGTGTTTTGCGATTAAAAAAAAAATAACTGTGTTTTATTTTCTTCTTATCCAATTATTTAAAAGACTGACGGGATAGTACAACAACAACTGTGCCGATAATAATGACTCTGCTGATGACCGATCACTGATTACTGTGTCGAGTTGTTGCTATTGTCAAAATGGCAATGTTCATGTCCATGTCATAATTATAGGCATTCAAAAACAAGTTTTCCATACATGCCGCTGTTGATGTTTTTATTGTTTGTCAGTGTGTGTGTGTGTGTGTGTGTGTGTGTGCCGGTGTGTGTGTGTGTGTGTGTGTGTGAAATAAAGTTTATTATTAAAAAACAACAAAAACTAATGAACAAACAAACACAATGAGCAAGCAGGTGTTGGAAAGCTAGTATGCAAAACCCTCAAACAACGGAATCTCCCACCCTCTCACCCTCTCCCCCTGGCGCGGCTTTCCCCCGCGGCCATCCTTGAAACTGCATAACAGCAAACGGGCAACGCCGAGTGTGCCAATCACTTAAAACAACATCCCCCAAAGGTGTTCGCCGAATACCTGGAACTGAAAGAAAAAAACACCACCCCCCAAACTGAACAGTAACAACACACAGCACCTTTCGTACACGCCCTGCATTCCACTGATGCCATACACGGAGGTGATGACCCGTGTCAGTGTATCCGGGACCTGTGACCTCATTTTCCAAATAAGGTGTTTACCACCATGGCGACGTCTCGTTGTTCTCGGAAAGACAGTGAGGTGTCGAGTTCGAGGAAAAACTGGGACAGGTTAGCTTGGCTGATATGCGTGTTTCCTCGGTGGGAAAACTTGGAAGCAGGTGACTTTGAATCCATGTCGTCGCGGAGTCTTCCGAAAACATCCGGGATTTGTTTGTCGCCCGGCGGTTCACCGCTTACGTTTCAAGATTACGAGACGCAAAGATTTGAATTGATGACCAACTCTAGGCCAGCTCGTAAAGTAATCCGGCTGAGTCATGGATATATATATATATATATATATATATATATATATATATATACTGATATATTATGTATATATATATATATATATATAATTTTTTTTTACCCTATCCGGCCATAACCTATCTCTTCCGCGTGCCACGAAAAAAAACAAAAAACAAAAAAAACAACAAAAAAACCAAAGGTAGAGAAGGAACTTTTCCTTGATAACTATATAGGGGTAACACGTCACAGTCGGACTGTGTTCCCAAGGGGAATACGAACGTGACAGTATTTTACAGTTTGTTTACGCACCTATCTTATCAATGAGGAATATGCAAACAACTAGTAAGAACAGACAAAGTACGCTGATGACTGAGACAGTGTGTGTTGAGACATTCACAAAACTGAAGATAAATAGTACCGATCGCAGGCTAGTGCAATTGCAGTTGAAAGCAGTCATGACCAATTTCAGCTGATATTATTTGTTTGCGTTAATGATAATGATCTGAAAAGATATCTTGACATGAGCAAAACTTGTAGGCATACACGTGAACATCAGTGACAAAGAGTGTGTGTGTGTGTGTGTGTGTGTGCTGTGTCCGTCACAAGTCAGTGCGCGCGCGTGTGTGTGTGTGCCACTGAGTGTGTGTGCCAATGTGTGTGTGTGTGTGTGATGTGTGTGTTTGTATTAAACACACACACACACACACACACTGACAGTGGACAGGAACAGAGTCGGTCTCCGCTGCAGTGGTTTGTGACGTCTGTCGGCCCTAACCCCTTTCTACCTCCACCTCCTACCCCACCCACCCCCTCACCAATCCCGCAGTGTCTCTCCCGGCCACAAAATTAATAGAGACAGCCCTGTGGCTAGGATCGACTCAACCAGCCAAAAACTTTCCACAGCCACAACAACAACAACAGGACAAAAAGGAGACATTGTTCACCACCAATCCGGGTCACGACGACCGGAGCTTGACAGGCAGGGAGCGCGCTTCACGGCCGGGAGTGTTATGGGAGTGCACATGACTCGGATATGACGATCCTAACCGCGATTTGTCCTCACGTGGATGACACGACACGACACGGTCTCACGTTGAATGAAAATTCAAGATCACGACTGATTGATGAAACGTTCAGTCATTCGACCAGCACGACTCTCTCTCTCTCTCTCTCTCTCTCTCTCTCTCTCTCTATATATATATATATATATTCTTACATACACACTACCAACAACAATAAAAATTATGAAAAAAAAAAAAAATCTGGTGGCTTGTATGCCTTTACGTGAGTATGGTTGTTTTTTTTTGTGTGTGTGTTTGCTTTTGTTTTTCGTTTTGTTTTTCGTTTTGCTTTTTTATTCGAGGAGGTGGAAGTTCAGTAAAATGTTTCGCTGCTTTTGGGAGAGAGAAAGAGGGAGAAAGTGAGAGGGAGAGAGAGAGAAAGAGGGAGAAAGTAAGAGGGAGAGAGAGAGAAAGAGGGAGAAAGAGGAGACGATGGGGTGGTGGATTGCACACTGTGGTCATAATAAAATCAACTGCATTGCAAAACTTGAACACAGAAACAAATAACAAGTCATAACTGCAAGACAGTCGAAGATGTGTTATGATCTGACCATGTTTTGTTTGCTTTTTGTGCTCATGTTGTTTTCTGTCGGTTTTTTTCTTGTCTTTTTCTCGATGTTTAAAAAATCACCCTTGTATCACTGTAATATGAAAATATGAGAATTTACTAACCTGAATATTGTTATATTCGAATAATGTGTGTGAAAGGACTTTTTAATGGTCTTGTGAAATTATTTGAGAAAATACTTCGTTTGTTGCAAGGAAAAAAGAAAAAAAAATATTCAGTAAGATATATTTTTGAAAGACGCTATATTCAAGCAGAATAATGACAGATGCTACTCAGTTTCAATATTAACTGGTCCTTTTTCTTCAGTTCCCAGAACATGAGCACAAGTTGATTAGTTACCATATTCACAGCTGTGACTGACACCTGACTGATGAAGACAGACAAATTCATTCACAATGAAATGCCCAAAGTCGAATCAATCAAAAACTCGCAATAAAATGCCGAAAGTTCAATCAGTAATTGTCGGTTTTCGATACAACTGAGACATTGAGTCGTGACGATGTCAGATTTGCACCTACTTAAGAATAGCAACCAGTTAGGAAATGCCGGAACTGATGATGTAAGCCTATGTCAGGAGATTGATGTGTCTTAGAAGGATATGCGGTACTCAGTGACTAGTGTACTCAACGAAGGTACCAGTCAGTGAGTGGCTCGAACGTCCGAATGTGCGTTGTAAGTATGTCGGCATTCACGGATGGCGGGGAAACTCAACAGATTTTCGAAAACTTCCACTCTTGGTTCTGTTGCGCTGCATGGACACCACAGTGAGACGATCCCAGTCCAAAACTGTTCATTCAGAATTTTCCATGATTTGAGAGAGCTTTCTCACCACAGAGACTGGCTTGATCAACCTGTATTTGAACGACTTTGCGAAACGTGCTCTGTCTCAGAAATGGTGTGTAATCAAACAAATTATTTGAGTTAAGATTCCCCCCCCCCCATCTCTGTCTCTGTCTCTCTCTCGATTTAACCGGCAGGTTTTCCCCCCGAACTTTGTTATGTGTAACTGAGACTGATTTGCTCAAATACAGACACACAGGGTATTATGAAAAGACTCTTCTAATCAGTTATCTAAGTTTGCTAAATGAAAACGATTCTGACAAAACAAAGATGCCCCACTGATTTTCAGTTTCAGTGGGATCTTGTACATTTAGCACCAACCTGAAAATTATGACTGTGAATGTCACACTTTTGCACAGCTGAGAGACTCGAATATATTTCCCCCTTAAAAACCTCCAACGAGAGATTTGCTCTTTTTTTCACATAAAAAGACACGACAATGAAAGAAAGGCAGTTTATATGGTTTTCAGTTGGCCAAAACATGGCTGATGTGTTATTTCTTTCACATGTTTAAATTTCTGTGAGTCCTCAGTGTGCACGCATTGGATGATCCAATACGCACGATTAAGATAACTGTAATCCACTTTAGCTTTCAGTGGGTCATTTCAACAGAAACGCACCTGCCCCGGAAGATCGAGTATGGCTGCCTAAATAGCGATCTAAAAGGGAATTGTACGTACAAAGAAGCCCCCTGATCACAAGAGTGAATGAATGTGAAGGGCTGTACGCACAGAAGAAGAAGAAGAAGAAGATGATGATGATGATGATGATGATGATGAAGGAGGAGGAGAACGAGACTGAAGAAGAAAAAGCAGGAGAAAGCAGAAGAACAAGGAGAACAAGAACTTAAGGAGAAGGAGGAAGAGCCGGAGGAGGACTGAAGAAGAAGAGTGTGTATAATCAATTCATCATTTCAGTCAAGTGACGCCGGGCTGGTGAACCATAATAATGCCAAAAAAGTATTACACAGGCAAATAATCATATGTTCAGTACATAGGAATCTGCAGCCGTATAAATCAAAAGTGTTTTAAACTTCCATCTCCAACCAGAGCATGTGTCATCAGCACTATTTTTTTTCTCGTAAAATAACCTGCACTGACTTAAATTGATATTGAAGGGGGAAGGGGGGGGGGGGAGGACCCATAATTATGAGAGTGGGAAAGTGAGAGAGAAATGTCACTGAGTACAACATACATATTTTCTCTTTCTCTGTGATGCACATGCAGGTACTCAAGCTGGTTATTAAAAAAGCTGAAAAAAGAAGAGAAGAGGGGGGGGGGGGGGGGGGGGAGAGAAAGAAAAAAAAAGAAAAAAAGAAGAGAAAATGTCAGTGTCCTTGACATGTAATTATGAAACCTGGCAAGGTACCAGGACTGTAGTTCTGCCAGTCAGTCAGTAATACTGCTGCCCGGGGGTCACTGTACGTCTTCCACCATGCATTTATACATTCCATTCTTTGGTCAGCTGTACAGGGCTGTGACCCGGCGTCCGGCAACACTGTTTCATTCTCTCCTGACATGTCCATGAAAACGATTTCCTTCTCTCCCCCATTATAGCATCTGATGTGCACTCAACTTGCAGTGAACAATGAACAGTGGAACTTTAATTCCAAAAAAAAACAAACACCCACAGGGGCACATGAATCTAAAAAGACACATACAATCATACCATTACAGAAAAAGAAAATGCAAAGAGCAGCGCAGGCGAAAAAAAAAGAAGAAAAAAAGAAGAAGAAGATGAAAATAAGATGTCGTGAGTGGGTCATGCAGGCAGTAAATTTATCATATTTATTCATCTAAAACGGTTTTTTGTTTTTTGTTTTTTTTTAATTGAAAAATGATTGTTTTAACTTTATGAAACATACACTCATCCAAATATCTATTCACACAAAAAAATCATAAAAAATCTTCTATTCTAACAATACAGAACATACACACACCCATTTATCTATACACAAAATGTTTTTTTGTATTTGTTTTTATTATTTGTTTAATTGTTTGTTTATTTGTTTGTTTGTTTCTTTATTTTTTCACGTGCTTGTTTATGTATTTGTTTATAGCAAATGTAATGTACCGTGAATGGATCAGCCATCACGCGGATGGTCACCGACGCCGCCATCTTGAAACTGATATTCGAAGCGACGTACAATAGCTAGCGTGTTGTAAACACAAAGGGAAAAGAAAACAAACAAACAAACAAACACATAAACAGGAACAACAAGGGACAAAAAGAGAGAGAAAACAAACAACATCAACATCAGTTTCAAGTTATACACGCAACCAAGCCAGTGAAAAATGTCGTGTCACTGTAAATGAAGCGTCAGTTTTCAGACTGAACCACCCACAACGTCGGTCTATACTTTCCGTCCCGGAGATAA